>NW_006921670.1:2200950-2236379 GCF_000298275.1 Orycteropus afer afer
TCTCTAAATTCAGGAGGGATATATTCAAGATCACATTTTGGCTCTCATGGACTTGTTTTAATTGTCTTTAACAACACATATTAGTTATATTTATATTCTGACAAAGAAAGCCTTTGGTGAGGACTTCCTCCCTTGTGGTGCTTCATGGTTCACTGTTGGCTTTTAAAACGGGCCCAGGTATGAAGTTAACTCTTAACAAACTAAGTAACTGAGCCTTGGTAGCTAGGTAGGTACAAAAAAGGGAGAGACTTGAAAATGAAGGGGACTCCACCAAAACACTTAAGCAGTGTTTTGTGGAAGTGTGACAATTTCTGCTTAGATATTAGACGGTGCCTTAGGTTAACTCTCCATTCATTCATGACACAAAGAACTATCCTTTGCTGTGTCTTCATAGGAGATCCAGAAGTCACTAACCAACTCCCAAATGGATGAGCCATCATCAGGGAGTAGGCACCTTTGATTACTTTAAAAGCTCAACTGAAATGATACAGAGTACCAGTAACCCCATAAGGAGCATCTGAGTTTTTGGAACGTAAGCCACCACCCCTTCAATAGATCGTATGTGTATGTATTTGCATATTCAAATTGTCACTATAGACATGTGCATCTCAATGAACTCTTTCTTCAGTCTAATCATAATCATATGCATTTGCCTTGAGAAAATGAATCTAAACTTTGAAAACTATAATCAACAAACTAAGACATTACTTGTAGGTTGGAAATATTAACAGGATACATATTTCTTTTTTAAAAAAGAAGTTTTAGAAAACACTCCAAGCATAAAGATATAACCAACCATGTGCCATCAAGTCAATTCCAACATGCCAACCAGAGATAAAATATCAAACACTTATGTACCTACCACCTGGATACAAGAAATGTAACATTCCGTCATATTTGCTTCAGTGTTTTAAAAAGAAATAAAATGTGATATATTTTGGGGGAAGAAAAAAGTTCCACCTGGCAGGACTGTCCTGATGGATGACGTATGTATGCAAATGGGGGCAGAGGACGTTGCATGTGCTGAAGGTCATGCTGCTGTCTGTAGCGGGTGACAGCTGGAGACTCAATTTATTTCATAGACCCTTCGCTTGCAACTGACTAAAACCCAATGCCAGCTAAGTTAAATTAAACGAGGAGAATTTGTGGCCGTGCTTAATTGAGAAGTTAAAGGCAGGGCTAGATCTGAGAACTCGCACAGGGCCATTGCAACACTGTTTCTCTCCCTCTGTCTCTCGCTGTTTTTGTTTGGTACATGTGTTGGCCACATTCCCAGGGGCCCTTTCCCCTCAGTGGGGAACTGAGCGCCTCTTTTCTAAGAATTCCAACCTATGTCCCAGGATTACCTCTGATTGGTCCAGCTTGACTCACGTTCCCATCTCTGAGCCAATCATTGTAGGCAGGGGATGAAGTGCTCCGATTGGCCAGATCTGGATCATTGCCCCGCCCCTGGGGCCAGGGGGTGGAGTCAGTCTCTTTGGGAACCGAAAGTACTAAGAGGGAGGCAAGAGTTCTTAAAGGAAAACAGGGCAGTTTTGATCAGAAGAATTGGAAAGAATGTTAGGGAGGGGTTCAGCCATTCGGGAAGTTTAAGTGACTCTCCCAGGGTCCCCCAGAAAGGAAGATCAGGGACAGGGCTGAGGTGCCATCTGAGAGTAGAGATGAGGGACCTGGAACAGAGCCATCAGGCTGGGTGGCTTTTCTTTCTGGGGCCTTTAACCTGGAAAACAGTCAGGATTGTGTGTAGTGGGCAAACTGCCTAGCTCGAATCCCAGCTCCACCAGTTACAGGCTGCGAGACCTTGATGAGAAGACCTTAGCGTCTCTGTGCTTCAGTTTCTTCATCAGTAAAATGGGGATAATAACAGACTGTCCCTCTCAGTGCTTTTATGGGGATTCAATGAGATAATGCAAGTGAGGCTGTTCGCACAGGGCTTGGCATACTATAAGCAATCGATCAGTGTTGTTTCCAATATCTACAATGATAAACAGAGCAAGAAGGCTTTTTCTGAAATAATCTGTTTGGAACTGAAAATATAAACAAACCAAATGGGGCCAATTTTGCGTAAACAAATCTGCCTCAAACACAACTACCAATGCTTCTGTTTCCAGCAGCCCCCTTTTGTCTGCCACCAGGGTCTCCTCACTCCTGCCTCTACCCCCTTTCTAGTAGGTGAAGTTTGCCTCACTCACAACCAGCCCTGATGGCACAGTGGTTAAGCAGCTTGGCTGCAAACCAAAAGGTTGGTGGTTTGAACCCACCCAGCTGCTCCACAGAAGAAAAGACCTATAATCTGTTCCCATAAAGGTTACAGCCTAGGAAATCCTGTGAGGCTGTTCTACTGTCACCTAACCACCATCTCACTCCCACTTCTACCTCCTCTCCATTCCCCCAGTTAGGTCCCACTTCCCCTTTGGGTACCTGGTAAAACTTCAAGTTCTCCCTGGCTACGTCATTAAGTGGAAAAATAAAATGTCCTACAGGCCAGTAAGTACTGGGTATCTGCTTTATGTAAATATACGTCTGTGTGTGTATATGTGTTTTGGTTACCTAGTGCCACTCTAACAGAAATACCACATATGGGAAGGCTTTAACCAACAGGAGTTTATTCTCTTACAATTTTGGAGGCCAGATGTCCAAGTTCCAGGTGCCAGGCTCTAGGGACTGGGTGAAAGCCCCTCAACCTTGGGCTTCTGCTCTGCCTCTTGCTCCCTGCCCACTGAAGTTAGAAGCATCTCTTCATTCAGGCAGCTGCTGGCTGCTGAGGCTGATAAACCCAAGGTTGACACGTGAAATGGCACAGTCCTGATATTACCAAGCCACATAGCAGGCTATTAATTCAAGTCCAGAAAAAGTCCTGAGATCTGGCAGGGCAGCATGACAGGCTGCTGAACAACTACTTGGCTATACATGCAAGTTCAAACGTGCCATCAGCTGGAGACCTTCCTCAAAGGTGCTTCTTATACACTGGAAGCAGCCCATGTCCCTCAAGCAGCTACTCAGCTGCTCCGGTAGATCCACCATGGAACTGACTGCCAATCTCACCATGAGGAATAACTACATCCAGCTGCCCAGCCACTCAAACAGGCCCAGCCAAGTTGACAAAAATCTTACCTACCACAGTATGTATATGATCTCAGGGAGCAGTGGTGGCTTACTGGTTGAATTTTCACCCTCCAAGTGGGAGACCCAAGTTGAATTGCCTACAATGCATCTCATGCCAGCCCACCACCCATTGGTCAGTGGAGGCTTACATGTTACTATGATGGTGAACAAGGAGCTCTGGTAGCACAGTGCCTAAGGCACTTGACTGCTCACCAGAAGGCTGGTGGTTCAAACCCACCAGCCACTCCTCGGAAGGAAGGTTGAACAATCTACTTCCATAGTGATACTGCCTCAGAAACCCAAGGAGGGGTCGCTATGAGTCGGGTCTGACTCGACAGCACATAACAACAACAGCACGATGGTGAACAGATTTCGGTGAAGCTTCCAGACTAAGACAGACTAGGAAGACAGGTCTGGTGGTCTACCTGCAAAGAGTAAAAAGCAGTGGAAAACACATGTATCACAATAGGCCAATCCACATCTGATCATGGGGATGGCACCGCACCAGATGGTATTTCATTCCATTGGGCATGTGACCCCACAAGTCAGGGCTGACTCCATGGCTTCTAATGACATGTTTCTGGTTTAAAGTGTGTAGGAAAGTTCTGGAAGTTAGAAGAAGAGGTACTCACACAAATAGAAGACAAAGAAAGACCAGGTCTTAAGTATCTTTATGTTCCTATCACCTGACACACATGGACTAGCTTTAGTGCCCTCTCCCTCATCATCACCTTCATCACAACTCCTGTTCACTGAGCACTTACTGGGTGCCGGGCAATGTATGGAATGCTTTACTGTCTTGGCAAGCAGCAAAGGCCCACTGCATGGCAAATGAGGAAACTGAGGCCCAGAGAGGCCACATTACTCAGCAAAGCCCACACCCGAGCAGTCCAGCAAACAGGAGGCACTCACAGGTGTTTGTTAAATGAATCTAAGAGCCCCACCAGCACCCGCAGGGAACTCAGAAAATCCAGCGCCCAGAGAAAATGCTTCTGGCATTCCACAGCTCTTCCTGCTGGGGTGGTGGCATTCCAGAAAGCAAAACTATCACTAAGCAGAACAAGGCTGTGGCTGGGAGACACCACCTGGGGTGTGTGGAGTGAATCGAGGATGTCTCTGGTGATGATTTACAGGTTGCCTTAAAAAAAAGAACCTGAGTTGGAGACACAACCTGCCTCTCTCCTTTGCACCCATATATATATATATATATATACCTGTACCCCCAACATAGGTGGGGGTGTCTTAGTTTCTTCGTGCTGCTATAACAGAATACCCTAAGTGGGGGGCTCTAACAAACAGAGCCTTATTTCAGGATTTCCAACCAGTTCATTCCAGTTTGACTGTGAATTTGCCTTTCCACCCCAGTTATACTGAATCCCCAGGTGACTTGTATATATATGAGAGTCTGTAAAGAGCCACCCAGGGATCTTGTAAACTATGAATTCTGATTTAGTATATCTGGGGGCAAAGTCGCAGCAGGGAGTTGAACTGGAATGAACTGATTGGAAGCCCTGGTTCATTTGCTCACATTTCAGGAGGCTAGAAGTCTGAATTCAGGACACCAGCTGTCTGTCAGCTCTGGAAAAGGTCTCTTCAACTTCTCTTCCTCAGTTCCCTGGAGATCTTCATGTGCTGAGGTGTCTACCATCCCCCACCTGTGTTTCCTCTTCCATGTCTGATCTGCTACTTCTAGATCTCACAAGTGATTGGCTTAAAACACACTGTACACTGACAGTGGTCTCATTAACATAAAGAAAACCTTGTTCCCGAATGGGGTTACATCCACATGTATTGTTGTTGTTAGGTGCCCTCAAGCAGATCTTTGACTCATAGCGACCTGGTGTGACTGAGTAGAACTTCCCCGTAGGGTTTCCAAGGCTGTAAATCTTTATGGAAGCAGACCACCTCATTCTTCTCCCACAGAGAAGCTGGTGGGTTCAAACGACCGACGTTTAGGTTAGCAGCCAAATGCCTTAGCCATTACACCCCAGGGCTCCCTTCCATAAGTACAAGGGGTGAGGATTTGTAACATATATTTTGGAGACACAATTCAATCCATAACATCAGGTGAGTTCCACTTAAAACTTAACCCAAACAAACAAAATGAGGTCAGAGAGAAGCGTGTACTGTAAGTCTCATTGGAATCACTACAAACATGTTTCAGATTCTTTACAAAATCCCAAGTTGGGAGTCAAATTTGGGCACAGCCTCTGTCTCCTACTATGCACTGATAAACTTTCCTCTCAAAAAAAAAAAAAAAATCCAGGTTGCAGCCAACCTGTCCTGGAACCCTGCCATCAGGCAACGGGGGACTCACCTGTTTGTCAGGGAGCTAGGGGCCTGGTCCAGAGTTTTCTCTGAGCGGCTTTAATGAGAGAGGAGAGGAGCGGGAGGAGGAAGTGAGGCCTGAGTGTCCCAGTCCCAGAGCTGCAGCTGCCTGATTCATTCGCTTCCCCCTTCTCCACCTCCACTCCTGCCCTGAGTAAGCCAGGACTGGGTGACTTCAAAGGTACCTCACCTTAATCACAGATGCTTTGAAGGTGTGGAGATGAAAGGCCTCAAGTGGCCTGATTACCCAAGATGCCATTTTCCAAGGTGCCTGGGGGAATCCAGGTCTGTCTGCCAGGAGACATCGTGGGGGTCCCACGATGTTGCCTCCTTAAAGGGGCTGTGCTCCTTCCTGCCAGGTCGGGCCGCTCAGTGATGCCAAGCCTGGGATCTGCAGCTTCCCGAGTCTCACAAGAGACAATTGTGAGGACAGAGAGATGCTGTTGGTTGTGCCATTCAAGGTGAGCATGAAAGAGGAGGCAGGGAAGAGGCCCGAGGAAGCAGGAGGAGATGGTGGCTCCATGTCACCATGGCAACATTTCTCCAACCACCAAACCCCTTCTTCCTCACCAGCCCACATGTAGGCAGAGAAGTATGGCCTGAGTGTGAGGCAGAGAGTCCACGGATTGGGAGGTGGGCAGCTGGAGCTTGGAATGTGTCAATTCCTTTGAATGATTTGTGGGTGTAGATGTTTATGTGTTGTAGATGCTGGGAAAGAGGAAGTGGCAGGGGGGTGGTGTCTCAGTATTCTGAACTATAACTTCTCGTGTCTGTTTCTGAAACAGAGCATAGAGAGAAAGATTAATGCAATTCTAACGTTTCTGGCATGTTCCCCAGGTGTGATTCTGACTTGGGCTAACAGCATAGGCTGTGAGCCAGGTGGGGTTTGCTGTACCTGTGTGTCCTCATCTGTAAAGCAGGGATCATAATCTATCAAGTCATGAGACTGTTTTGAGTCAAAGGCTGGGCCCAGGGCCCAGGGCCCAGCCCAGGTAGACCCTCACTAAACTCAGCCCTCATGTTTATCTGAGGTCTTAGTTAACTGACAACCTTCTGAGGCAGCTATCAGCACCCCTACTTTACAGAGGAGGAAATCAAGACCCGGACAATGTCCAAAGGCCTGAACTGGCCATCTGAACCCCAAATCCTGTGATGCCCAACCCTCTGCACTGTTCCATCTCAGCCTAGCACCTGGTAGCCTTCACAGCCCAATGGTTTGTTGCATGAGAAGAAATGATTCACCAGGTGGCATGTTTGCTTCCTCCAGTCTGGTAAAATTTCCGGGTGGTTGTTTGGTGTTCTTAATAAACTATTTGCATGATTGATGCATCCTGGTCACCCCTGGCCTTGGGTTAAATAGCACCTCCCCAGAGACTGTCAGCCACTCCCCCTTCTCATATACATTGTTGTTGTTGTTAGGTGCTGTGGGTCAGCTCCCACCCACAGCAACACCTACATACAACAGAACGAAGCACTGTCTGCTCCTGTATCACCCTCCCAATCCTCACTATGTTTGAGCCGATTGTTGCAGTCACTGCGTCAATTCATCTCATTGAGGGTCTTCCTCTTGGCCGCTGACCCTCTAATTTACCAAGCATGATGTCCTTCTCCAGGGACTGGTCCCACCTGAGATGAAGACTTGCAATCCTCCCTTCTAAGGAGTATCCTGGCTCTACTTCCTCCAAGACAGATTTGTTTGTTCTTCTGGCAGAGTAGTCAATATTCTTCGCCAACACCATGATTCAAAGGCATCAATGCTTCCGCCTCCCTTATTCACCGTCCAGCTTTCACATGCGTACGAGACTGAAAAAACCACGACTTGGAGCAGGCGCGCCTTGTTGTTGTTGTCAAGGCAACTCCGACTCACAGTGACCCTATGTACAAAAGAACGAAACACTGCCCGGTCCTGTGCCAGCCTCACAATCCTTGCTATACCTGAGCCCATCATTGCAGCCACTGCTTCAATCCATCTCGTTGAGGGCCTTCCCCTTTTGCGCTGACCCTCCAATTTACCACGCATGATATCTTTCTCCAGGGAATGGTCCTTTCTGACAATGTGACCACAGTAGGTGAGATGAAGTCTGGCCATTCTTGCTTTTAAGGAGCATTCTGGCTGCACTTCTTCCAGGACAGATTTGTTCGTTCTTCTGGCAGTCCATGGTACTATCAGTATTCTTCACCAGAACAACTCAAAAGCATCAACTCTCCTTCAGTTTTCTTTAGTCATCATCCAGTTTTCACATGTCTATTAAGCAATTGAAAATACCACAGCTTGGGTTAGGCCCATCTTAAGTCTTCAAAGTGACATCTCTGTTTCTTAACACTTAAAAGACATCTTTTGCAGATTTGCCCAGTGCAATACAATGTCTGATTTCTTGAATGCTGCTTCCATGGGTGTTGTGGATCTAAGTAAAAGGAAATCCTTGACAACTTCAATCTTTTCTCCATTTAACATGATGTTGCTTATTGGTCCAGTTGTGAGGATTCAGAAACCAGTTAAAAACCAGCTGCCGTCAAGTTGACGGGACCCCGTGTCAGAGTAGAACCATAATCCATGGGTCGTCAGTGGCTGACTTTTTCAGATCACCAGGCCTTCCTTCCGAGGTGCTTGGGACCTCCAACCTTTTGTTAGATGTGGTGTAGTAAATTACTTAGTGTGGCTTTTCTACCCATAAGTCTTTGTAAACTCCAAGGTGGGATTTGCTATGAGCAACTGAGGAGCTCCTGATTGCTGAAGTTGTCCACCTGGAGTATTTCTGTTGGGAGTGGCACAAAGCAAAGTTCTGGGAGGTTCCCACTCTTTCTCAGGTGCTTAGAGTTCTGATTATTGGTTGGTTTGACCACTCTGCCAGGTTCAAAAGGAGGCCTCCTAGAGGCAGAACTCGCTCTGACTGCTGGTTGAGGAATACGTGCTGCTAAAGGAGACACGCGCTACTGAAAGAGACACGTGCTGCTGGGAAAGAGATGCAAGAGACATGTGTTGCTGAGTAAGACACCGAGGGACATGCACTGCTGGGGGAGAGACTGTGAGAGACTTGGCCGAGAGACAGTGGGCTGGGAGAGAGACTGAGTGTTTTTCCTGAACTTGAATTGTAGCCTGGTGCTTCCCTAATAAACTCCATAATCTGTCAGTTCTGTGTGGCCACTGCAGTGAATTATCGAACCCAGGAGTGAGGTGGTGGGTGCTTTGGGAGGAACAGTTGGAGAAAGGGCCAGAGGGAGGCAGCATGTCTGGCCTGGCAGGAATAGGCTTTGGACTATTGATGGTGATTCTGTCTTCCTATTGTGGGATTAGAGGACCTCAGAACATGTGGCCTCCTTGCCCTTTTTGCAGAAGGCAACTGTGTTAACTTTTTACACCACCAGCAACTCAGAATAAGACCCACAGAAGGATAAAGCAGAAACCAGTGAAAATTGTAGCAAGGGCAGGGCTAGGAAGATGTCTTTAATCATAGCTCTTCATGTAGTTTGACTTTCTGGTGGCGTAGTGCCTAAGGCATTTGACGCTAACCAGAAGGCTGGCGGTTCAAACCCACCAGCTACTCCTCAGAAGGAAGATGGGGCAATCTACTTCCACAGTGGTACTTCCTCAGAAACCCAAGGAGGGGTTGCTATGACTCGGGTCTGACTCGATTGTAAATAACAACAACAACAACACTAGGCCGATGAGAAAGACCACCTTTGGAGCACCAGGCCGTAGGGTCCCTGGGTCTTCAAACGCCAGCACCGTAAGGGATCTAACCTCAAAATGATTTGTCTCTGGGTGGTACAAACGGTTCAGCACTGGGCTGCGAAGAAAGGCCTGCCGTCTACTTGCAAAGTATCATGGCAACTGGAAACCCAACGGATCAGTTTGAGTCTGGAGCACATGGGGTCCCACAAGACAGAACTGGCTCCATTTTAAACTTCAAAACACCCAAGGGGAAGTTCCCATCCCCTCGCCAGCTGGTCAGGCAGGCATGGCTTTTGAGTCATGTGTGGCAAAACTGTGTGGCAGGCATAGCTTTTGAGTCTTGAGTTAGTACCAAGTAGAAAAATATAATGAGTGCAAACTGGTAATGATTCTCTTGCAAGCAGACACTACCAAGGTGGGCAAGGCCGAGGGCTGCCATTTAGGGGGCTTGACCGAAGAAACATGCACAGGGTCACCTGTGTGCTAGAAAGGCTGGGAAACAGCTCTTTGGGGCTTCAATGCCCTCTTCACAGAGCCCTATGATCACAGTGGGGTAGCTCTGGGATAGGACCTGGGTTCAAACCCTGGCTCTGCCACCAGATCTCGGGCAAGTCATTTCTCCTCTCTGCACTGCTGGCCAGAATACTTCAGTTAATATCTGAAAGCAGGGATATTAAACAGGAACTACCTCACAGAATTCTTGGGTGAATAAATTCACGTAAGGCTTGGGCTCTGTGGGGGTCACTGATGGTTCAGTGGCAGGAGACGTCCTCCCACAGGCAGGTGACTTGGATTCCATGCCCGGCCCTATGTGCAGCGACGTTGTCTGTCAGTGAAGGCTTAGTGTTGCTATGATGTTGGACAGGTTTCACAGAGCTTCCAGACAGAGGGTAAGGAAGAAGGCCTGGTAATCCACTTTGAAAAATCAGTCATTGAAAACCCAACGGATCAACAGCAGTGAAATGTGCAACCAGGCAGATTGTGTTCTGTGGCCCACAGGGTCGCCAGGAGCTAGGGGCCTCCAGCAGCTGACCCCACCCCCTGAGCAGCGTCTAGAACCTTACTGCTCCTGTGTGGTCCTGGGCTGCCAGCCTCACCTGGGTGGAGGCCTCCCCTAGCACTTCTGAGATCCCAGGTGGGCATATTCACACTTGAGCTTTAAAGCACTGGTTTGAGGACAGTCCTGGGACACTCAGGACAGGTGCCCACTGGCTGTGGCCATTTAGATGGGAATGGTTCCGGCCATTCTCGTCTCTGAGGTCCCATCCTCTGTGACCGAGGCCTGCTTTCTGGGTCTGCTCAGCAAAGAGGCGGACAAAGGGCTGCCCACATCACTTTATCCTTTTCTACTTTATTACTTCAAATTAACAACCACAATAAAGCTCAAAAAAGTCCAATATTTACACAGGAAAAAAGTACAAAATACCCCCCAAAGTTCTTCAGTATTTTTTTTTTTCAGTTTTTTAAATTACAAAGTAATAAAAAGCTTTGCTCTTTAATTAAAAAAAAAAAGGGGGAAACAGAGGTAAATAAATTAGGAAATACAGACACAGAGCAAACAAACAAAAATAAAAACAAAAAACGGGTGTTAACTAGGAAGGCTAGCAAAACCCCACCCCCAGCCTGACCCCAGGCTCCTCCTCAGAGGCGGAAGCCAGGGGGAGGGGGCAATCCCAGGCGACTGTCAGGACCTGAGAATGAATTTATAACCCAAGAGCTGGATGCTTTCCAGAAGTGGTCTCCGTGGACTCTGCCCTAACACTGGGAATGGGTGGGGGGGGCTGCCACAGGCTGATGACAGTCTGGAGGTGGAGGTGGCGAGGACTCTCTGTGCCCTCCTCTTGAGGGACCTGGAGGTCACTGTCCATCCCCATGTCCTTGTCTGGGGGAGAACAGAAAAGTGGCCTGACAGGTGGGGCCGGGGTACCTGCTGTCTAGGGAAATAGGGCTCGCAGACATATACACACACACACGCACAAGGACTCAGCCCCCCTATGTCTTCACCCACTCAATGAGGGCTTCATGGAGAGGCAACGGGGCCCAGATGCTCGGGCGACAATGGACAAAGCCCAACACAGAAAGTCAGCCACTGTCATCTCAGAGGGGACAGCCTGTGTGTCCCACGGCTCTGGGCTCATGAATACCTGGTGGGACAAGGCCTGCTGCCCTCCATCACCCAGACCCCTCCCTGTGCCCGCTCCTCAGGCCTCTCCCTATGGCACGGGCTGATCGGCTGCATCTTCAACACTGAAACCTTCCCTGCCCAGCTGGTGCCCACGTGGGGCCGGGCACGCGTAGTCTGGTGTCAGGGGAGCGTCTGGCAGCCGGAAGGTCAGGGCACCAGAAACTGCAGGGGGCAAGAACCCTCTATGGGGAGGGGGTTCTATCTTCTTGCCGTTGGCCAAAAAAAAAATCAATCAAACAAACTCCATCGTTGGTTTTGTGCTGGGTTTTTTCTTTTGTTCTTTTGAGTGTGATTTTTTTTCCATCTTTTTTTGTTTTTTAAAAGAAAATACAGTGAAGACACTGGAAAGGGAAGAGGAGGGGGAGATTAGGTACAAGCCAGCCTCTGGCTGCCCAACAACCAGCCCCCTTCAGTGCTTGCCACCTGTCCTGAGGGCGGAGACCAGGACTGCACTGGCCTCTCTCTGGGGACCCAGAGCCTGGCTCAAGGCCCAGCCCACAGCACTGGGCTCTCCCTCCCACCGCTCCCCCAACATGGCCAGGGCCTGGGCCTGGGCCTGGGCCTGAGGGCTGAGGCGGTGAGCCCAGTTTTAAGCCCCAGCTTCACCTGAGGAACTAATTTCCACAGAGCAAACCACATGCAGAATGTCTGCTCAGAGCCTCATGCAGCCCACCTGGCTCCTGCGGGCCAGAGCCCCCCCTAAGCCTGCAGGGACCACATCAAGGGCCACCTTTGACAGCAGGAAACCCACAGGGGCACAGAGCCCTGTTCTGAGTGCCCTGCAGGAATTACCCTGATTGAGAGCCCAGAGTCTGGGAGCTGGGAGACTGGGTGTGGACTGATGGCCCCCTCTCTTTAAGGTAAAAGGGACAGAGAACTGATCCAAGAGCAGGAACAGGATTTTCCAATAGGAATTAAACCCATGTGGCCCAGGCCTGGGCTGAGGAGATGCCCTGGTTTTGGGGATGCCTAATCCCATCTGCCCCCCACCCCGCAACAACACACACTGGTTTCCTCCTGGGGCCACGGCGATCCTCACCCAGACCGGGGCTGCGTCCGGCGCAGGTGTACACTCACCTAAGCAAACACTGGTCTGGTGGTGGCTCCTCCTCACTTCCCCAGATGGTCAAATGGCACGCTTGTCTTGGGGGGCAGGGGGGACAAGAGATAAGGGAAAATGAGGATCAAATGAAGGTCCTCAGCTGTGGCAGTGGCAATGTGGCTTCTGTCCCCCACTGTGGACCCTGCACCAAGCCCCCGAGCCAATGGAAGTGTTGTGGGATCTCCACGACCCCAGGGGGTCCCGACTTTGAAGATCAGGAGAGCTTGGCCCTGAGAGAGCACATGGCCCCTCCAGGACACACACAACTCAGCAGCCACAGAGGGACCACTCCCAGGACTGTGGGGGTTACAGCGGGGGAAGGGTGGCACAGAGTGGGGGGTACGAACTTGCCTGGGGCAACCAGGAACCCTACCTCCTGACTTTCCTAGTTCACACATGGCCCCTAGCTGGGGCCATGGGACTGTCCCACACTCTGTCAGCGCTGATGGGACCAGCGGGGGCCTCTACATGGCAGGGACTTTGAGTATCTCTGAGGCCCCTGGGCATCCACTCACGCTAGCCTCTGGAGCAAGAGCCAGACTCCCACGGTACCGCCCCACTTCGAGAGCACAGTACTTCTGGGAGCCTCAATTTCTGACTCTGCTCCATGGAGGTGATGAGACCCCAGAGGAGTCCATGTGGTCAAGCCAGCTCGGCAAAAAGGCTGGAAGTGACTGAAGCATCACGGGTGAGGAAAGAGTAGGACCAAGAGGCCTGCCTGCGCCCAGCCATCTCGGCTCTGCTGGGAGGTCCCGGTGGTTGGGGGTGCAGGCAGCTCACCTGTGAGGCTGAAATCCGGGACACCTCCTGCCGCCCAGTGAGGTCGGAGGACGAGACGTTGGCGGGCGCCCCCCGGTGCAGCCGTAGGCTCACCTTCCTCTCCCTGTCGACCCGTGAGATCGCTCTGGGAGAAGTGTTGCCTGCAGGAGGGGGACCAGCCTCAGCGTGGGCCCACACGGGAGGCCTCGTCCAGGGCCCGCCCGCCCCCCACCCGGGGCCCTGCTCACCAGCTTGCTGGATGCGGGAGGCTGGGGTGGAAGCCACAGGCTCGGCGGCGCTGCGGAGCCGGTTGGCAGTGGCCCCCGTGGGGGGACCGGGGGGCAGGGCCCGGGTCGCGGACCCCCGCAGCTGCCCCATCCTCTCCTCGCGCTCGTGTTCTCGCCGCTCCCTGTCCATGTCCTCGGGGTTCCGGGCTGCACCCTGTGGGACCCAAGAGGAGACATGTGTCACGCTTTGGAGGCCCAGGTGAGCACCCCGAGTAAAAGGGACCTTCAGTTAGTTCCTCCTTCCCCCAGACTGGGAAAAACAAGACCCGCAAGGCCTGGAAATGACCTGACCCCTAATCACACAGCCCAGAGAGACAAAGCCACAACCTCCCAAGAGAAGGCAGAGGGCTGAAGGGCAGAGGGGCCAGTTGGCTTGGCCTTACGGGGCTGGAGCCAGAGCTGGGAGGGTGAATGCCCCAGGATGGTCAAGGGCACCAACCTGGGGCTGGGACCTGCCTTGACCATTGTGTATAAGGCCCTTGGCTTCTCAAGGCTTTCAAGTTAAGCCAGGCAGCTGCTCAGAGACCCAGAGTGGAGAGGACATGCCCCAAGTTATAAAGCTGCTGGAAGGGAGGGCCAAGCCTTGAACCAAGTCTCCTGGTGCCCAGCCCCCAGGAGGGCTGTGCCCAGCCACCAGAGGGCTGTCCTTCCCCTGCCCTGGGACAATGGCTTCTAGCAGGGGCTGGGGAGGCTACAGCCACGGGGCCCAGAGACCCACAGACACACTGCCTGGCTTGGGTGGGAGGGGGCTCAGGGAGCTGGAGGAGAAAGAGGACCTGCAGGCCAGAGCAAGGGCGCCCTCCAGCCACTGCCACCCCAGGGAGGAGGAAACAAAGGTCTGGAGCAGAGTGTGCTGCAGGAGTGGCACATGGAGTGTTACCTAGTTGGTCCTGGGGCCGTCCACGGGGAAGGGCGGGGGGCTGGCATGAGGGGGGCTGCATCTGTGGAGGAGAGAGCTGCAGGCTGAGTTGGGGGCTGCTCACGGGTCACAGGGCACATGCTCCTGCAACCCCATATCTGATCCCAGGGGGCCGAGAAGGCCTGCTTCCCTCGGGAGACTGATGGGGGTGGCCCTCACCTTTCAGTAGCTCTGGGATCAGAATGGTCCTTGAATCTTAGTGAGGAAGTGAGGCCCAGAGAGGACTTGGGACCTGCCTGGAGTCACAAAGCTCTGGGACAGAGGTGGAATTCGAATTCAGGCCTCCACCATCATGTCCTGCTCTGCTACCTGCACCCCCAGAGGCCTGCCTTGGTGGAACACTCAAACGACTGACTGCCACAGTCCATGCCCTGCCTTCCTGGTCCTCCCACCCAGTAGCCTGCCCCCCAGGCCTGAGACTGTCAGGGCTCCACCTCCTGCTCTTAGGTTCTCTCACTGAGTCCTACCCATTCAGTCACAGACTGACAAAGTGTGACCCAGTGAGAGCCACAGCAAACCCCATGGTGGCATTTACTAAACACCTCCTGGGGACAGGAGGCACAGCAACCCTATGAAGCAGGTACCATCCCATTCCTTAGTCGGGGAAACTGAGGCTCAGTGAGGCTAAGTGACTGGTTCAGAAGTGCATGGCTCTGGGGCCAGTGGCCAAGGGGAAGATTGTAGACCCCACCCTTCATGACCCACCCGGCTTTGGCCAACACCTGCCCCAGAGGCTTCCACCGCTCTCCACATTTCAATCCATCCCAAGCGACAGCCCCAAGAAACACACACCAGGGAATCTTCTTGGCCTTTATTTGCCAACAAGTAAAGCACAAAAGACCAACGTCAAAGTCACGCAAGGATCCCCATCTCGTACGGCCCTCTGCCCTTGGTTGGCTATGTTGATTTCCTCCCGGTCGGTTGGCTGGACCCTGAATAGTGGCTCCAAGCTCTCCAGTCCCCCAATGCCAGATGACATGGGGGCGGCTGCTCCAAGAAGGAAAGCTCTCAGAAGACAGGATCGTTTCCAGGGGCAGTGTGTAACTCCCGGTGCCCAGCATGGAGCCCTAGCCACTGGCAGGTGCTGGCGAAGACCCCCTGGGGGGCAGAGCAGCATGGGAGGCGTCTGGCTGCGGGGGGAAGGCTGTGGAAGGCCCACACTTGGCACGCTCCAGAAACTTCTACCACAGGGCTGCCGGCTTTGACGTCACCACACTGCTGCCGGGGTCAGAGAGGCACACTTATCTGGGTCCAGTGGCCCATAAGCCAGACGAGGATGGTGCAGAGTAAGGTTCCTGGCAGCCTGGCCCAGCTTCTGACTTGAGGGCCTAGCCCAAAGCGGACTCCAGGAAGAGGCCTGAATGGCAGCAACGGGCAGGCAGGGAGCTTCTGGCCCAGCTTGAGAAGACATGATCTTGCCCATGCACAGTCCCACGTGAGTCTGTAAAGGAGCACCTGGAGCACTGATGCCTTCTAGAACTTTCTGCGACGACAGGCAGGCTCCTGTCTGCCTGGGCTACCGGAGACACTAGCCACTCCTGGAGCCTGAGGACTTGAAATCGTGGCGATTGCAAACTGAGGAACTTTATTTGCAATTTTAATAAATTTTAATTTGTTTCATATCGTTTAATTTGTTTCAATATGGTAGCCAGGGGCTACCATATTGGACGGTACGGGTCTGGAGAATGCAAAGGCCGTTCTTGGGCCTGTACTGAGTCTGAGAGTCAAGGCCACCCAGCACCAGGCTCGTGGTGACTTTACACTGATGAACGAGTACCCCAATGCCCACGGCAGTGCCCGTGGAGAGAAGATTGCTGTGCCTGGGCCCTCGGCTGTACTCGGAGCTTGGAGGTCTGGGGTGAAAGGTCCTCTCCATCCGTCCTCCACCCCCACCCCCAGACAGGAGGGCAACAGAGATCCCCTCTGACTTCCTTGGCCTGTAGCACTCCTGTTCTCTGCCCTTCTCCTTAAGGAGTGGCACCAGGTCCCAGGCTGAGATCCAGAGAGAAGAGACTGCAGCGCTGACCTCAGCACCCAGCACCCCAGGAAACAAGCCTTGGTCCTGAGCATCCGCCACGCAGACCAAGGGCGGCGCTATGAAAGGACAGCCACACCAGGATGGGGCAGCGAGGCTTTAATGGGTTCAGGTTCAGTACAGAGCCTGCCAGCCGGCTCCAACTGTAAAGCCTTCCCCTGTTGCCCACTCCCACCAGGCCCCTCCGAAGCGGTGCTGCCAACCCTCCTTCAGCCTGTCCGGGCCCTCAGGCCCTGCTTCATTCCCAAGGATCCGCGGCAGGGCCTTCTCCGCCAGCTGTGCCCACTTCACTGCATACCACCTTTCAGGTGCACGGGCCACTACCACCATCCCACAGGACATCCCCTAGCCGTCTGCCACCTGGCGACATCCGAACTGAGCCCCGGAGTCCAGACCACAGGCCAGTAGTTTTGCGGGGGCAGCTCCTCCACCTCTTCCGCCTCCTCCACAGGCCTATCTGGATGGCCCTCGGTGCCCAGGGGCTCCGGGCACCTGGAAGGGACAGACAGCACAGCAGACGCTCAGCCTCCTGGGCCCGCCCAGCCGAGCAGTAGGTCTTGGAGAGGCCGGGCCCCAGAGGGTCCTTACCGGTACGTGGGCCGGTCCGTGGGCCCAGAGCATGGACGGGGGTGGGGGAAGGGTGCTGCAATGGCTTCTTGGTCACGGGGCTGAGCCTGGCTCGAGGAAGCCCCCTTATCCAGAAGAGATGTGGAATGAGACATGTGATTTCAAGGCTTCCGAAGCTCCAGGTGCGGCTGACGAGTGCTTTTCCCCAGCCCACCCCCAGAACCCTTAAAAGAGGGAGGCGGACTGGCCCCCTAACAAGAGCCAGGGGCCCATGGCCAGAAAGACAGAAAGCAGCATGGACGGGTCCAGGCCGGCCAGAGTGAGTTCAGGGAGGGCCGCCCGGGAGCTACTGAACAGGAGGAGCAGGACAGCAGAGGCGACCGTCAAGCCGAGCCCCAGTGCCGCCCAGGCCCTGCCAGGGGCACCTAGGTGGGGCCTGAGGCCGAGCCAGTCAAGTCTAGTTCTGGCGGGAGGCAGCGCCCTACCTGGGCCCTGCTGCCCACGGTGGTGCCCACTGTCAGCACTGATGAGGGTGGAGTGGGGGTGGACTGGGGGTCCTGGGACCCTGATGAGGTCACTTTCACTGTCCAGCTCATAGCTGCCATTACTCGGGAGCCCTGCCCGCCACTGGGTCACTCTGACCTGAGTCAGGGCCTGCCCCAGCCAGTTCCCCAAGCCCACCTGGGCCTTTGAGAGACTCACGAATTTAAGCATGTTCCAGTCAAAGACGTAATCGTAGGAGAAGCCCTGCCGGTGGAAGAGGTTGCGGAAGAGCTGGCGCAGGTAGGAGTAGTCAGGCTTGTCATCGAACCGCAGGGAGCGGCAGAAGTTGAGGTATGTTGAGAACTCAGCTGGCAGGGGACAAAAAGGCCACTGTAAGGCCATGCTCCCAAGGTCCCCAGAAGCCAGAGCTGTCTGTCCTCCCCACCCACTGTCCCTACAAATACTTTCAATCTAGTAGGGGACAAGATGGAGGCCGAGAGAACTACAGTCCTCCAATGGTGACAAAACCCTAAGCTACCTAAGCAGAGCCTCTGAAGACGTGATGAGGGCAATGGAAGACTTGTGAACAATGAGCAAGTGGCCTCTGAAGGGACCCAGTCCATGGCCCTTCACCTGCTCTTGCAAAACATCCCAGGGATCATGGACATTGCAGATCAGTAGCTGTCGAAAGCCTCCTAGAACGTCAAAAGCCCGTAGGACCTCCCAGAGTGAACTAAGAAACAGGAGGAAAACTCACTTCTTTCCTCAAAAAAGTAGAAAAAGAGAAAGCAGGAGACTGACCGTGAGAGGTCAAGCATGTGGGCTAGAGAGCAGCTGGAAGACAACAGCCGGGCTGAGGAGGGGCCGAGCCTGCTAGCTCTAGGTGAGCAGTGACGACACACTGTGCTGAGGGTGCTGGGGCCAGAGACAGTGGCAGCTGCCTAAGGCTTTGTGGGGCCTCGTCTTCCCCTTGGAAAGGGCTGACACCCCACCGCCCTGCCTACTGGGGCCTGGGATGGGGTTACTCACAGGGGTAGCCTTTGCACAGGACCTCAATGGGCGTTGACATTTTCTTCTCACTGATCCGCTCATACTTCTGGCGCTTGGTGGCCGCTTTGAGGCCCTGCCAGGGCAGGGAGCCCAAGTTGAAGTACATGAGCACATAGCCCAGGCTCTCCAGGTCATCTCGGCGGCTTTGCTCTGTGCAGAGAGTTGGGGGGAGGGTGAGGTCCCCGGCCAGTGGGGGCCAGGACCCCCTCCTACAGAACGTTCCCCTTGACTGAGGGGAGCGTACCCTCACGGGGCCCCTTACTGCATGCTGGCTCAATGTAGTTCTGTTGTGAACAGACACTGTCCTTATCCCCTCCCATAGATTTTCTAACTCAGCGTGGGCCTGCTTTTTCCAGCTTAGGCACCTATACATTCAATGACTCTGCACGTGCCTCTACTGCCTCCTCGCCAGGGCAGCAAGGCCTGGGGTCCAATCCCACAAGAGCACTAGCTAAACTGCACGACAGTATGCAATCCAGGTTAACCCTCTGCTCTGTGCAAAAGAGGATGTGTCTGCATCCCTCCTGAGGCTGCTGTGAGGAGGCAGTCAGGCCCAGGGGGGTCCATGGGGCTGGCCCACTGCCGCTCCTCTTATGAAGGGGAGACCTGATACAAATGCAGGCTTGGGGGCAGCCCGTGAGGGGACTCTCTTAGAGTAAGGGCCCCTGGAAAAAATGCCTGGGAGCTCTAGAAAGCCGAGGTCACAGCTCCCAGGTGCATTTTGTGCCTGAGACCCGTGCACTCACCAATGCCCAGGTGGGTGTTGATGGAGGCGTAGCGGGCAGTGCCAGTCAGGTTCTTGTTTTCCCGGTAGGGAATGTGCTGGTGGGTGCGGGCATCCCGGTACTTCTTAGCCAGGCCAAAGTCGATGATGTACACCAGGTTGCCCTTCTTCCCCAGCCCCATGAGGAAGTTGTCAGGCTTGACGTCTCGGTGAATGAAATTCTTGGAGTGAATGTACTCAATGCGGCTGATCTGGGGGAGAAGGGGGGAGGGCCAGCAAGTCATTCACAAACCTCTGACAGAGGAGTCTTCACTCTGCACCGGGGCCTGGGCTGGGGCCACAGAGATGGTTACACAGGCTGGGGAGGAAGACTCGTCTACGGCAATGGAAAAACTTAAAAGAGAAAGTCAGGGGAGGCTTCCTGGGAGAGGTGACATTAGAGGTGGACTCTGAAGGAAGAGTTCACCAAGTTTGTGTGACAGGAGGTATGTGAGTGTGGAGGTGGGACTTGGAGGACAGGGAAGAGCAAAGATGGAAAACTATTGGCAAGATCCAGAAGGCAAGCCAACATCAGACAGGTATCAGGGCCCCGATGTGAGCTGCCTGGAGCCTACAGGACTTCTGAGAGCCACATCAAGGGGCAACTAGATCTGGGGGAAGGCAGAGAACAATGCTGAAGCCTAAACTCAGGCAGAGGGGACAGGGATGGCGCCAAGGGGCTCCAGAGCACACAAGGCAGGGCTTGTCCACCAGAGTCAGGCAGACCCCTGCACCCCTCTCCCAACTGTGCATCAAGCCCTTGGCCAGATGCAGCTGTGAGCTTCCTGACCGACTCGAGATTCTTGAGTACCTCAAACCACGAGACTGATGAGCCTCTTCCACACACACATTCGGGCTGAAACGGCTACAGCCAAGTCCCAGCCCAGGCCTCCCACCCGACACACGACTCGCACGCATTGTTCCAGGTCCAAATCCTAGAGTTTCTATTTGTTACTTCATTTCCTCTCTTGTGTTTATGAAGGGCCTCTGGGCCTCACAAAGGAGCTCTGGTGGCGCATTGCCTAAGGCATTTGACTGCTAACCAGAAGGATGGCAGTTCAGATACACTGGCCACTCCGCGGAAGGAAGATGGGGTCATTTACTTCAGTAAAGAATTACTGCCTTGGAAACCCAATGGAGGTCGCTATGAGTCGGAAGCGACTCGACGGCAGGGGGTTGGGTTGGGTTTGGTCTGGCCTCACGAGCGCTCGGCGTTGGGTGTGTGCTCTGGCCCAGGTGCCGTGTGGCAGCGCACGCATCCCTGCTTCAGCCCAACAATGAGGAGACTCTGCCACACAGCAGTGGAGACTCAGAGGCACTCAGCAACTCACCTGGGGTCACCACGTTGGGCCGGGACCCAGGCCTGTGTGAACATAGGCCTGCAAGTCACCTGAGGGCAGAGTCCCAGGCCCTCCCCACCAGGAGCCCAACTCTACAGGGTAGGAGAGGGCCTGGGCACCTGCATTTTAAACAAATACTCCTGGGATCCTGCTGCCCGTGGTCAAGGCCCCTTAGAGCAGGAACCAGGCCCCTCCTATGTCCCTGTCACCTCCTCTTCTAGAGTCCTCAGGAGGCAGGAGGCAAGGCAGGATCCCTTGGCCACTGGCAAGAAGTGGATGTCGGAAGAGAAGGGCCCACCATCAGCTGGCCAGGGGCAGGGTGACTCACCATCTGGTCGGCCAGGAGCAGCACCGTCTTGAGGCTGAACTTGCGGGAGCAGAAGTTGAAGAGGTCTTCGAGGCTGGGCCCCAGCAGCTCCATGACCATGACATTGTAGTCGCCCTCGGCCCCACACCACTTGATGGAGGGGATCCCCACTGAGGGTGGGGCAAGGGGGCTCCATCAGGGGCCGTCCTGCCCCCCAGACCACCTGCCCACCCCCTGCATGTGAGCACATACACTTGCACACACAGCCCCGAGAGCTCCCGCCTCGCCCCTCGCAACCCTCACCTCCTCCCTGCATCATCTTGTAGAACTTGCTCTCAATGTGCAGCTGGGGGTGCTTCGTCTTCACACATTCGAGCTTGATGGCCACCTCTTCGCCAGATGCAATGTTGGCACCTGCTCACAGGGGAGGAAGTGAGGGACCGGTGTCACCCTTGGCCTGGTGTGGCCCCAGACTCCCCACTCAGCATTTCCGAGTCCTGCCACATGCCAGGCCTGGGCTGCCTTGCTGTCTGGCCAGAGGAGCTCAGGGGCTCTCGGGGCAGGGCACTGGAAGGGGGGAGAGGGCTCAGCACCGTGTCCAAGGGGAGCCAGTGGGGGCTGGGGAGCAAAGAAGGCCCCTCTCTGGCTGGGGTGAGGGATCAGCAGTGGTGCAGAGGGAAGGAGGTGAGAAAGAACAGGCCATTCAGATTCAGAGGGACGCAGGCAGGGTGAGCCTGAGGGTGTGGGCAGAGTGCAGGACAGAGGTCTGCCCTGCAGAGTAGGCACCATGGAAGATGGTCACACTGGAAGGGTGAAATGAACGGGTGCAGAGAAGGAGAGGGGGACAACGGGGATGGGGTGTTATACACATGGGGACAACACTGAGCCACAGGACAAGCTTGCGGAGGGGAGAGCCCACTAACCAGAGTCCCTGGGTGCAGGAAATGATTAGTGTGCTTTGCTGCTATAACCCAAAGGTTAGAGTTTCAGGTCCCCCCAAAGGCATCTTGGAAGGCAGGCCTGGTAAACTACTACCGAAAAATCTGCAATTGAAACTCCGTGGAGCACAGTTGTACTTGGATGCGTACAGGGTCTCCCGGAGTTGGAGTCAGCTCCATGACAACTGGTATGCCCACTCACAGCCCCACCCACCCTACACCAACACGCTGACCCTGGGAGAGGCAGCAGCACTCTCTCCAGGCCGGCATCTCCCCTCCTACCTCTCCCTCAGGGCACAAACGCCCATGTGGGCAGGAAAGCTTCCCATTTCCATTTCACAAATGAGAAAACTGAGACCCAGCCCAAGGTCACGTCGCTCTAGAAGTGGTGGACTGGAGCGGTGAGCCCAGCCGTTGGCCTCCCAGCCCACGGAAGAGGGTTCTGCCTGCTCTCCTATCTCTTTCCAAGCACACTCCTGGCTTCTCACCTGCAGCCTTGGGGGCTCTGAGGAAGGAAATACCCTCATACAAAACCTGGGCCTGCCCCACAGCCTAAGGAGTCACAAAAGGGATCCCAAGCCAAACTGCACCTGCTTCCCTGGCTCAGTTTCCCCAGCCAGAGTAAGAGGAGCTGGGCTGGGGGTTGGGGTGGCCATGCTGAAACACATGGAGTCTCCTTGGGGCCGACAGTGACTCTGGCTGCAGGAATGAAAACCATGCAGTCGCAGCACATCACAGGGCAGAACAGAAGGCCCAGAGGCAGGCAGGACCACTATCAGAATTTAGGGTTGGGTAAAAGCAGCATCCCAGAGCAGGCGGAAGATGTGAGTAGCCAGAAAGTGTTGTTGGAACAACTGGTTACCATTGGGAAAAACACACGGGATCTCACACCGTGCTCCAGGACATATCCCAAGTGAGCAAAGGTTCACACGTGTTAAAAAAAAAAATAGGAGTATGTCATGGATTGAATTGTGTCCCTAAAATATGTGTGTCAGCTCGGCTGGGCCACGAGTCTCAGGGGTTTGGCAGTCGGGCGTTGATGTAATCAGTCCCATGGTGTGATCTGATGTGATCAGCCAATCAGTTATAAGGGGACTAGGGTGGAATGCAAACCCCCTTACTCAGGCCACAGCCCTCATGCTTTTAAGGGGAGACTCCCTACATCACCTTTCACCTTAGAAAAAATAAAAGGAAACAGAAGTGACAAAAATTTATTTTAGTTTTTTTTTTTTTTTTAAAAGAAGGGAAGTGAGCAAACGAGAGACCATCACCAAGCTGCGAGACGAGTGCCTCCTTTGGACCCAGGGTCCCTATGTTGGGAACCAACTAGACTCAGAGGAAGATTCATGTCAAGACACACGGAGATCTGCAAGGGATGCTGGGGCCACAGATGTCGAAAGGAGACAAGGCCCTTCCCCAGAGCCAACAAAGAGGGCAAGCCTTGCCCCAGAGCTAGCGCTCTGAATTTCAACTTCCAGCCGCCTAAACCGTGAGAAAGTACACTCCTGTGCGTCAAAGCCTGCCACCGGTGGCGCTGCTGTTAGAGCAGTGCTAGAGAGCCATGACCGAGTGTGAGCTGGTACCACTTCAGAAACCAGTTTGACATTTATCTTCTAAGGATGAACACATGTGAGCCCCTGACCAAGCAACTCCACTCCCAGGTACAGTCCTTCAGAAGGGTGCACGCTGGGCCCCAGCAGCGCAGCCAACAGCCAAAGGGAAGAGTGGCCACACCAACAGGGCGCAGTTCAGTCGTGCAGAGGGCGTTATAGGGACGTGAGAAGGACTGGATGAGGAAGACTGCTTCACGCAGCAACCAGGGAACTCCCAGCATCTCAACACCTTTTTCGTTGACCCTCAACTTGACCGAGAACGATGTCCTCCTCCAGAGAATGGCCCCTTCTGACAACATGACCAAAGTAGGTGGGAGAGTGAGCAAGTTCGGCCCTCTTCGTCTCCATTTCAGTAAACAACGGACAAGAACCAGCTGCTGTGGGGCTGATTCTGACTCACGGTGACCCCAGGAGGGTCGGAGTAGAACTGGGCCCCACAGGGTTTTCAGTGGCTGAGGTTTCTGAAGCAGACTGCAAGGTCTTGATGGAGGTGGACTCAAACCACCAACCTTCCAGCTAGCAGCTACACGCATCAACTATCTGTACCACCCAGGGACTCCAAAAAAGGAGCTCTGGTGGGGTAGTGCCTAAGGCATTTGACTGCTAACCACAGACTGGCAGTTCAAACCCCCCAGCGGCTTCATGGATGGAAGACAGGGCAATCTACTTCCATAAAGATTTACTGCCTTGGAAACCCAACGGGGGTCTCTATGAGTTGGAATCAACTCAGTGGCAGTGAATTTGAGGGACTCCAAACAATGTATGCTGCTGCTGTTAGACGCCATCGAGTGGGCTCCGACTCGCATTGGACTTGGGCATATAACAGAACGTTGCCTGATCCTGATATAACCATGAGTAAGGTCTTTAACAAGGAGCCCTGGAGACACCGTGGTTAAGCATTCAGCTGCTAATGGAAAGGTTGGTGATTCCAACCCACCAGTCACCCTGTGGAAGAAAGATGTGGCAGTCTGCTTCTGTAAGACTGTTGTTAGGTACCGCCGAGTCGGCTCTGACTCATAGTGACTCTATGCCTAACAGAATGAAATACCGCCCAGTCCTGTGCCAGCCTCACGATTCTTGCTATACCGGAGCCCATCATTGCAGCCACTGTGTCAATCCATCTTGTTGAGGGCCTTCCCCTTTCTCGTTGCCCCTCCACTTTACCAAGCATGACGTCCTTCTCCAGGGAATGGTCCCTCTTCTGACAACATGACCAAAATAGGTGAGGTGAAGTCTGGCCATTCTCGTTTCCAAGAAGCATTCCGGCTGCACTTCTTCCAGGACAGATTTGTTCATTCTTCTGGCAGCCCATGGTTTATTTTCGGTATTCTCTGCCAACATCACAACTCAAAAGCATCAACTGTTCTCTGGCCTTCCCTCTTCATTGTCCGGCTCTCACATGCACAGGACACTATTGAAGACACCATGGCCTGGGTTAGGCGCACCTTAGTCTTCAAAGAGACAACTTCGCTCTTCAGCTCTTTAAAGAGGTCTTTTGCAGCAGGTCTGCCCAGTGCAATATATCACCTGACTTCTTGACAGCTGCTAACATTCCGTAAGATTACAGCCTCGGACAAAACCTACAGGGAAATTCTACCCTGTCCTACAGGGCGCCGTATATCTGAATCGTCTAAGGGCAGTAAGTTTTTTGGTGGGTAAAGGCTTTAACAAGGGGATAAGTTAAAAAAGTCAGATAATGGTTACTTCTGTGAGGAAGGCAGGGGATGGGAACAGGGAGGGACACTCCAGGGCCTTCAAGGTGAACCGCCTTTCCTCCTCCTCCAAATGAACAGTGGGGGAGACTGGAAGGCCTTAAACTATGTACATATCTTGTATCTATTCGTTTGTATCCACTTGAAGAGTTAAAAAAAAAAAAGAAAAGAAACCAATGAAATGTTAGAAAAAGGGAGATTTCACTTACAACCTCAGGTCCTGTAAGGTTTTTTATCCCTGACCTGAAAACAGTAACAAATGCCCTGCTCAAATTTTCTCTCCCTGGCCCTAACTCCAGAAAAAAAAAAAAAAAAAAAGTTGTAAGAAAAACATACTTGCAACTCTTCTGGAAGCAAAGAGGCAGCATCGCTACTAGGTATCAAGCTCCAAAGAAGAAGAGCACAAAGACTCAACAGGAGTAAGGGGCAAAGGGCTTAAAGGGACATGCACAAGACTGTTAATGTAAACGGCTTTAAGAAAGTCCAATCAAATCAGACCTGTAGCCACTGATTCCAACAGTTATGACGACTCCATGTGTTCTTAACATGGAAAGATGCTCAACTTTCTTGTGAGAGAAATGGAGATTAGAATTACAATGAAAGACTATTTTTCCCTATCAGGTTGGCAGAAATCCAAACATATAACAACATGCGTTGCAGGCATGGCTGTGGGACAAGGGGCACCCATCCCGGGTGGTGGAAGTGTGAACCAGTACCCTGACCGGAAGGCAATCTGGCACCACCTCTCTGACCCGCAGGCTCTTCTGCAGTTTACCCTGCATTTGTGTCTGCAAGGGGCAGGACGTGCTCTCAGCGGCAACACTGTCTGCAAGAAGAAAAGCCTGCAAAGAAACCAAACGTTCATGGTTCTGGAGCTGGGGAAATAAATAACGGCCCGTCCACAAAGCAGGGTACCCTGGAGAAAGAATGAGGAAGTTTTCTCCACCCAGAAGGGGAAAGAGCTCCAAGACTGCGGAAGCGAAAATGCACAACACTGACCACAGGGTGTTCTACACGCTTTCCAGTTACAAAAAAGCTTTAACAAAGGTGGGGAAATCTGACGTACCCACGTTTGCTTTTGTCTACACAAAGAAGCACTGAACGGTGCATAAAACCAGTAAGTAGCTGGAGAGGACAAGGTGGATGTGGGACTGGGAGGGGGAGGGGGAGGGGCCAGGACTTCTCAACAGCTATACAACCCGCCCGTTTAAAGTGCACGATCTCGTGTTTGTTTTGCACTGTCATGAGGTTGTGCAACCATGCCCACAGCCGAGTGGAGAACACTTTCACCCCCCGGCACCCACTGCCAGCAGCAGCCACACCTCCATTTCTCCCCAGCCCCCAGGGCTAAGTAAGCACTAGTTCATTCTGTCTTCGAGGATTTGTCTACGCTGGCCATTTCAGGTAAACGGAGTCTTTATAACGTGTGGTCTTTCGCGACTGGCTTCCTACACTTAGCGTGTTTTTGTGTTTTGGTTTTTGAACATCAGCTCGTTAAAATAAAAAGTTTTCAAAACCTGACTAACTCCCGTAAGCAATGGAGGAGAAGTACTCTGCAAACCTGTCAGGTGCTCCTGGCTCATGACCGGGCGGAGCTGCCCGTGGTTCCATGGGACTATAAGGATGTCACACAAGATGGGAGCTGGGGCTCCCTGGGCTTGGCCGGCTGTGCCCCTTTCTTTGCTGGCACAGGAGGCTGGAGAGTGTAGCGGTTCGTGTGGGCTCCAGAGCCATGCTGCTCGAGCCCAAGTCCCGACGGCTCTGTGGCAGTACTAGCAGCAGCTCCTGACCCATGGGGACCTCGCGGGTGACCGAGGAGAGCTGTGCTCCACAGGGTTCTCGACAGCTCGACAGCTGATTTTTCGGAAAAACAATCCTCAGGCCTTTCTTCCGAGGTACCTCTGGGTGGACTCGAACCCCCAACCTTTCAGTGAGCAGCCGGGCATCGTGTGCACCGCCCAGGAACTCCCTCTGCGGCAGCTCATTAGGTTGTTCTGAGCTCCAAGTGGGCTTAAAAGAGTGTCAGGCCCACAGCAAGTGCTCAGCAAAAGTTAGGGTTGGTGAGAAGTACCACCTCAGAGCTAGAGACAGACTGGTGCTCTTTTAATGGGCAGTGTGTGGGGCTGTATGCCAGGCCTGAGGGAGCAGAGGGCGAGGGCTTAACTATTGCTACAGGGAAGGGGAGCCACCCTGACGGAGGGCTACGTGGGCTCTGGTCCTGAGAGCAGGGCTGCGGCAGCTGGACCAGGGTCCCAGCCAGGCTGAAGGCCCTAAAGGGCGGGAGGGTGTCAGCACACGCTGACTGGTCGGGTGCAGCTGGAATTCAGGGTATCTGAAGACCACAGCAGAACAGGTGGTCAGGGATGTGAGCTGAGGGGCCTCGAATGCCGAGCTAAGATCCCGGTGTGCAACCCGAGGCTCCCAGGGCCAGCCAGGCATGTGATTTCAAGGCTCCACAACCGCTGACTTTGCTGCCAGTTTGTTCCCTCCTGCCGGACTGCGCTGCGCATTACAGGAAGTTTTGCAGAATCCCTGGCTTCACCTACAAAATGCTGGTCGCACCCTCACTCCCCACCAACCCTGCTGTAACAACCAAACATATCTCCAGATACATCAAAAGTCCTCTGCAAGGCGAAACTGCCTCCCCCCGCCCACCCCCACTGAAGCCTACTGGTGGAGGCCTTCAGGGGAGGGGGAACCTGGGAGGAAGCTGCTGGTGGCCCTGCCTGGGGCGCGGGGTTTTGGCAGTAGGGACTTCATCACTGGTGAGTCAGCTGCGATGTGCAAGGCGGAGGCACGGGGCAGGCCTCCCTGCCCTGGGCAGGGGAGGCAGAAGGCGGAAGAAGCCTTCATCCCTCTGGACCTCCTACCGCCCTGCGAATGTTGTTGTTTGTATCTTGTGTGACACCAGGAAATTGAGGCTCCAAAGGTCAAGTGACCCAACACCATACAAGTCCTCAGGGACAAGGACCCAAGCTGCAAGGCAAAGTGTTCTATCCCCATCATGGGCTCAAAACCTTTTGCCATGACCTAAGCTGGGCCCTCCCACCACCACCACACACACAATGGGTCCTTCTTTCCAGCAGTCACTCCCCCACTGCTGGGCCCCTTCAGTGCCTCTGAATCCTATCAGGAAACTGTCAGCCTTCCATCTGATCTAACTTAAATATCACAATCTCTGAGCTGAGGTTCAGAGAGGTTAGGTAATTTGTTTGGGGCCGCGCCGCTGCTGGGGGCAGAGGGAGGACGTGAAACTTAGTCCTGGCTTTCTTCTCTATTCTGATTCCCTAGTGTCCCATTCATTCAACCACCAGCCCTGGGACTAAGACAGCCCTGCGCTGGGGGAGCAACACAAGGTAATTCGGACTCAGGGGCAAGTTCCAGGGTTGGTGCTGCAGAGGGGGACCCAAGGCAGGGGCCCCAACCCCAGGCACAGACAGGCAAGGCCTCCTGGGGAAGGTGCGTCTGAGGGGAAGTGGATTACGAGTGTCGGAGAGAGGTGCCAGGTGCAAAGGCTGCAAGAACTGCCTGGTCTTCGGGAACCCAATGGGGCCCGCCCATTAGACAGGGTGGCCTTGTGTGGGGGCCGGCCAGTCTGAAAAACAAGCCTGGACATACAGAAGAGCCTGGCCAGCCCCAAGGGGGACAAGGACCTTGGGAAATTCTGGGTTGAAGAGCGGTGACCAGCTTCACATGGGAACCCACTCAAGACACCCACACAGAATCAGGGACACAGTCCAGGGTCTGGCTAGAGCCAGTGTCCCAGTAACACTACAGCAGCAGCAACTTTAGTCCCCATTCATGAGGTCTGGCACATTCCCCCAAGTTTCCCCGCACAATCATGCGTTAGGGGAGCACTATTACCCTACTATCACCCTTTCAGAGCTGAGGACCAGAGACTCTACAGAAGCACACAGCCAGTGAGGGGCAGAGTGGGGTGCAAGTCAGTAATCGCTGGGCCCTGTGCAACCAATTTGAGGCCCTCACCAAGCTGGCCCCACTCCCCCGGCTATCTCCTTATGCTGCCAAGGGATGTGGGTGTGGGGGCATGAAGGGACGCCTTGGGCCTTGCAGCTGCACCCACCAAGTGCCGCCCTCAGTTGATCCTGGACAGCAGGGCCTCGAGGCCATGCCCAGCCCCACCCGCAGAGGCCATCTGGAGTTGGGCCCTGGCCCGGACACCAGCGACAAGAATGTGCCCAGAGCTTTGAACAAAGGGAGCCAGCAGGACCGGCCGGGGAAGGGGGCAGTCCTGGGACCTGCTCGAGGCCCAACAATCACACTGTCCCAACACCACAGCAGGGCTGAGCAAGGAGCTGGCAGGGCCCCGCACCAAGGCAGCCCCCCTCCCCCAGCCCCTGCAGAGGCAGAGAACTGGTCCCCTCCCCTGAATGAGGCCCAGGAGGATCCAGGTCCCTGGACAGAAGCAGCTGCCTACTGAGCCGGTGGGCCCAGGGGACATAATGCAGGAGCAGAGCTACTGGGCCGAGCCTGGGCCCGGTGCTCCACACGTGGTCGTCTCACTGAAAGTCATTCCCACGACTCTGCAGCCACCACCACCGCTCCCGGGCAGAGGGCAAGTCGCTTACGAAGGGGCCTACAGCCACCAAAAGGCAACACCAGCTCCCAATCCAAGGCCGGACTGATTCCAAAGCCTGCAAAGAGGAGCAGATCTGGATCTCGTTTTTAAAATAAACCAGACGTCACACACAGTCACTACACGGTTGAAAATCAACTTAAGGGCATGGAACAGCAGCAGACGAGTTAGAGTATAAACAGGAAGTCCTGCCTCTAGGGAGGCCCCAGCACGAGGACCAGGGACACGGACTCTCTGAGTGACCTTGGGCTGCCTCATCCCTTCTGCAAAAAGACGGGCCTGGACTGGATGCTGTCTGAGAACACCGTGGGTCTGTGCCAAGAGTCCGCCTTCCTGTCCTCTCCCTCCAGCCAGCAGCCCCCAGGCTTCAGTACTAGGCCCAAAAGTCTCCAAGAGAAGCCAAGCTTTTATACCCACCCCAAGCTGCACGTTCCACAGGGGTCCAGAGAGGGGAGATGGCACAGGAGCAGGCAATGCTTCACTCTGTTAAACCTAAGGTCGCAGCAGTGAAGAGCAAGGGGATGGAAGCATCCATTTCACAGATGGGAATATCAAGGCTCAGAGTGAGAAAGGAATGTCTCCTAGGTCATACAGCCAATGAGGAACAGACTGGGCATCTGAACCCAGACCTGCCGCCAAACCCCAACCTTTCTCTACTAAGAAGCGGGCCCCTCACACACCTTTGCGTGGAGCAGGCCCTGTGTCCTCATTCTTTCACTTAGAAGCTTTACTGTCACCCCTTGTGGGCAAGCCATGGGCTGGACGAGGGGCCTGGAACAACTCCAACCACACACTGCCCCCCACTATGTGCTTCCAGGGTTTTTAAAGCAGAGGTGATCTGTAAGTTCTCAGCAGAGATCTGCACCCCGGCAGGCCCGCTACCGTCTACAAACCGCATCCACGTCCATCGTTCTGTGCCTAGATAGCCAGACATCGTTATCCCAACAACTTCACAGAGGGGGACACTGAGGCACAGAGCAGCACACACAGTCTGTCTAGACCTGGGGTCTGTGTGACACTTCTGTCCCCTGTCTTGTCATCTACACAGGCTCACTCACATGCAGGGCTATGAGTACACAGCTGGTTTTTCCAGTTTTTGGCAGTGTGACCTTGGGCCACCAACTCGACCTTGCTGCCCCTCAGTGTCCTACTACGTGAGGTGGGGTAACAAAGTACCATCTCTGGGGGCAAAGAGAGCCCACACTCAGAACAGGCCCTGCACGCACCTGAGCCCAGGTGTGCTCTAAGTACACGCCCTCACCCGTCTCCCGATGTGGGTGCGCACCAGGGCCACTCAGAAACATGTCATACTCCAACGGGCAGAGACTCTGACCTTTGCGTGTGAGAGAAACTCCCTTCACTTCTGAACATGGCACACGGGCTTGGTTATCTCAGCCCAGGATGGAATTGATTTACTTTCATTTTCCAAGGAGGGAAACAGAGGCACAGATGGAGCTCTCGCCGGCTTCAGCAGGCACAGGGACAGAAATGAGGATAAACCGCAGAGGTTTTGCCAACTTGCTGGGCTAATACTTCGTCCCCACCCTCGAACCCAAGCCGGCAGTGGTCGCCCAGTGATCCTGATTCATGGCAGCCCCACACGTGCTGAGCAGCACAGCTCCACAGGGTTTCCAAGGCTGGGACCTTTCGGAAGCAGGTCACCAGGCCTGTCTTTTGAGGTGCGTCCAGGTAGGTCTGGATCCCTAACATTTTAGCTAGTAAGGGCTGGGGCCTCCTGACTGCTCGTTCACCAGCTGAAGTCTTGCATTGTGACACTGGCATTTGAAGACACAAACCTCACTTCTCCCAGGCCAAGGAGGGGGGTGCAATGCAAGTGAAAATGTTTAAAATGACATCAGAACACACAGAGACTTTCAACAGGAAGCACATCCGGCGAGAGAGCGAGATCCCCCAAAGAGGAGAGCAGACGCCCACGAGGCTACGAGGGAGCCTGCGTCACTCCCAGGCCCGGCCAGGGCTCAATTCCAGAAGGCCAGGCCACAGGGAGGGGGTCTGGCCAGAGGGCAAGCATCCTTCTCCCGAGGGTAAGAGACAGAGGGTGCTAACTCAGTGGGGCTTTCCCACGCTCTGCTGGAGACCCAGGTCTACTGCGGCTGGACAGTGGAGCTAAAGACACCCTCAATCCACCAAGCCTGGAGCAAGCAGGAGCCCCCGTCTCACCCCACCCATGAGCAGAGCTTGGCCAGCCTCACCCCAACCTGCTGCTTCCTTCCCCGTCAGGGATGGCCCTGAACCTAGCTGCCCAAAATGTGCCACCAGAGCCAAGTCCCAGCTTCACATCCCGAAATCTTGGGCTTGTTCCTCCTCCCTGTCCCCAGGGCCATCCGAGGGCTCCAGCACCACCTCGCTGGCTGCAGAAACTCACCCAGGTAAATATCTCCAAAGGACCCGCTGCCGATCTTCCGGCCCAGGCGGTACTTGTTCCCCACACGTAGCTCCATGACTTGCTTGCTGTAGAGGGAAGCAGATATTGGGGTCAGAGAAGTGGGGTGCTGGGAAGGGGGGCTAGCACAGCGGGCCCCACCCCTCCCCACCAGAGGCCAGGAGGAGCCACAGGGAATCCTAACATCCTCACTCCCACTGTCCAGAAAGGGATGTGGCCTTGCTGTACCTGAGGGCAACAAGATGTCAGGCAATCTCAGACCCCACACTGGGCTCTCCAGGGAGGATCCAGGCAGAGGAGAGCTGAGGCTGGTTCAGAACAGGTTTTAGTTCAGCCAGACAGAAGGTGGGATCAGGGGTAAGGCCCAAAAGGAAACAGCCAGGCTCCTCCAAGGGGCGGGGGGACACTCACCCAGGGAACCTGCCCTAAAAGGATCCTCTCAAGAGGGAAGCCAATCACAAGAGGCCAAGACCCTGAACAGCACATCAAGGACTAAAAGGAATGATGGGGAGTCGGGGGGATGCAGGAGCTGACCATTCTGGGGCCGTTGCCATGGAAACCACAAACAAGCTACAACCTGCAGAGCCGGGAGGACTAGCTGAAGGAACAGGTCTCAATGGGGGTCCTCAAGCCCTTCAGGTCTCTGAAACGACTGGGTTTCCCCATGGCCACCACTGATCCTATCCCCAGACCTCTTGCGACAAGACCTCCACAGCCTGGCCTAGTCCTCCCTTGGTCCAGAGGCCAGACCTCCCCAGGTCCCAGCATGCTCTGTGGGAGAGAGGGCTCGTCCTCCAACCAGGGGGCAGCAGGAAAGTGCCCTCCAAAGCTTCACCTTCCAATCATCTGCTCTATCTTGTGACACCAAGATAGACACGGGCCTCTGCACACGTCTCTGGATGGACTGCTTGGGGCTTCCTTCAAGACCAGAAGGAAGGGTCTCTAAGGGGTGGGAGGAGAGGCCTGAGGGAGGCTTCCCTCCTTCCTGGACCCACCTGGATGCCCCAAGCCCATGGGCGACCTGGTAGGGGCCCCTCAGCTGTGTTTCTGCTGTTGGGGGAATAGGGACAGCAGACTCTGAAACAAGGAGGGGTCTGCGGGGTCCCTAAGATCTCGGAGTGTTTACCAGAAGGCTGGTGCAGAAGACTACCAAGAAAGGACTCCTTCTGCAGACAGGGCACTGAACCCCAGGGAGGTCACCTCACCTGCCCCACACCACGCAGCAGCAAGGCAGGAGGGGCACAGGGTCACCTAGGACCCAGGCATGGTTCCTGCCACCCCACCTGCCTATCTCCCATCAGGGCCGGAATGCAAAACAAGAAGATAGGAAAACAGCTGTGCCAAGCGTTCTCCCCAAAGTCAGGCCAATCTAGAAGTGGGATAGGAGCTAAGGCCTTAACCCCCCACTCTAGCCAAGGGGCCAACAGCTCCAGCCCAGGAGAGACAGCCCTGGCTAGCAGAAAGCACCACCAGCCACAGGGAAGCGGCCTGCACTGAGTGCCAGCCAAACTTGGGTTCTCCACGAAGGGCCTCTGCCCACGCGCCTGGCTGGTCCCTGCCCAGGTGCCACAGCTGCCAGCAGAGCACACTCCACACTTGCAAGAAACCTAAACGCCACACGCCCCACGCCCCACATACACGCACCAGCCTTCTGCCCAAGTGTGTATACTCTCAGGGAAGGAAAAAGGAAGCAGAGGGCGCGGGCGTGTACACAACCAGCTGCCTCAACGCCAATTCCGGGACCACACACTGTAGCCCGGAAAGCTGCAGGTTAGGAATGAACGTGCATCCTATATTACATAAATACCCACGCCGGGTTATATAAATATCCATGTCCCTGTCTGGGTGTCTTACATAAATACACTACACATGGCCCCTGGCCCCTCTCCACTCACCAGGCAGTAAGCAGAATGCAAACATCAACCCAAACATCAACCCTGCAGGAGACCACCACTGCTCTGCTAGCCACCCAGACCCAGGAGACCACCACTGCTTGGTGCTAGCCCACCCAGACCCCCGAGGTCTCCCCCTCGACCGAGGGGCCAGGGCCCCTGAGAAAGCCCCAAGGCACCATCCCCCAGAGCCTCCCAAACGGGAGGAGAAAGACTTCTCCCATTTTGGTAGTGGGGGCTGGTAAGCGTAAGGGAAAAAAAAAAAAAGGCGGAAACGAAGATTCCACTGGTTAACAAAAAAAAATTAGACAAAATAACAACAAGCACATTGAGCATGTTTTCTTTTTTTTTTTTTTCTTTGCTCACTCCTGCCTTTCCCCAGAGGTAGTAGAGTCCTTGTTACTGGACCATTAAAATAAAAATTAGACAAACTCTAGCCACGAAGGCAAAACAAGACCCAAAGACAGGCATTAACCTGAACTTAGACCCTCTGTGGCCCAAATTGGGGTCTCTCCGTCCCCCGGAGGGAACCTATGCCAAAAAGAAAACATGTAAGAAACCTAAGAGGGAAGTTGGGGAGGGGGCTCACCCCATTTTGAGTTTTGTGTGTGAGAAGGAGCTTGGGAACGCAAGCTCTAAAGAGACTCAGGCACAGAGTTTAAGGTTCCCAAGACTTGCAAAGCAGATTTCTCACACAGAGAAATGGGAGAACCGAGCTGATAAATAACCCCCACCCCTTTCTTTCTCTCCACAAAGGAACACAGAATCAGAGGCCTGGGTGGCCCACACGCGCCGTCCCCCCAGGACCCCCAACCGCCCCATCCAACTTACGGAAGTAGTCCGCTGACCCCCAGGTTTGGGGCACCCGGGCCAAGACTGAAGGGAGGGGAGAGGGAACTCAGCTGATTGTCCAGTGAAACATACACGAGCCCAGGGTTGGGGCGAGAAGCCGAGTCCACAGGGTCTGTACCCCCGGCACCCCAGTCCCGGCCTCCCCAAATCACAGCCTGCGATCGCCGTCTCGGACGGCCGGGGTCCTTGGAGGGTCTGACTGGGGGAGGGGGAGCCGGACCGGACTGGGGTGGGGGGGCTCCCCGGGGCCAGCCTGCAAAATCAGCGTCCCCCTCCTCCGCCTAGTCCCCAGCCGCGCCTTTGTCCTCGCCGGCCCAGCGGGTGGCGCCCGGCGGCTCCCCCCACCCCCCGCCCAGTGCGAACGCGCGCGTCCGCCCGCCCTCCCCTCCTCTCGGAGCAAAAACAAAGAGGCGGGGGGAGCCCCGTTTCCCCCGGGTTTGCGCCCCCCTGCGGGCCCGCGACCCCCCAATACCTACCCCGCCGGGAAGGCGCCGGTGCCGGGCCGCTGCTCGGGGGGC
>NW_006921670.1:2236639-2239637 GCF_000298275.1 Orycteropus afer afer
TGAGCCCCGGGCCCGCCCGCTGATGTCATCCCCCCGCCCGCCGCCGCCCCGGCGCGCTTAAAGGGCCCGCGACCTCGGTTCCGGGCCGGAGCCGCCGCCAGGACACCTCACCTCCGGAAGAAGCACCTCGCGGGGACGCGGCCTCACACACCGACGCTGACACCCTGAGACAGTTTAAGGCGCCGGCTGCTAAAGGGATGTGGGAGGAGGGGGAGAGGAGAGCGCGCAAAACGCTGGGGCTCTGCAGACCCAATGCCTCCTCTCCCCACTGCGAAGGCCGGTGGATATGCGTGTTACTGCAAAAGACTTGTTGGGGGTTCTAAGGGGGGGCAAGGAGCACAGGCCAGGTTGATTAGGGGCCATGGATTTGATAAGACAGAAGGAGATGGAGGGATGTGAAGAAAGGCCCAAGGGGGCCTGAGCTCAGCTCCTTCAGCCCCCATGGAAAAATCAAGGGCAAAATCCTTTCCTTCTTTCCTCTTCCGGCCTGGGGGCTCAAACATGGGCACAGAGCAGACCCTCCGGCCTTAATCGTGTTCTCTTTTGCTGAAAGGACAGCCACTGAGCCAATACTTGACTCAGGGTCCCAAGTGGGGTATGTTTAGCCAAGTCACCTTCCTGCTCTGGGTTTGGGTTTCTGTTCTGCAAAACAGAACTATCCACCCCTCCCTTAATTTGTCACTAGGCAAATTAATTAAGGTTTTCTACCAGCTTCCAGACCAGCTGATGAAAGCTTCCAGGGTAGGGTTATTAGGGAGATGATATTTACACGGTGCCGTGCAAAGCTCCAAATTATGACACATCCATTCACATATACAACGTGACTGCGGACACACACATGGCATCCCTCCCCAGAAGCACTGCTGGGAAGAGTCAGATACAGTAACCGCATCTTCCCTGGAGCCTGAGGAGTCTAGTAACCCACCGTCTACACGGGCAGGAACCCCACAGACGAGCTGGACAAGCCACTTTTTTCACCTGGCAGGGAACTGTGTGGTCCAGAGAGGGGCAGGGGCTTGTCCGGGACCACACAACATGCCCAGACTACACTGTTCTCCACAGGTCCCTGGACTCTGTCATGAGCCCATTCCCAAGATCAGGAGCATAAGCAGCCTTCTCCCTGGGGAGGTGGCAACAGCCACTGGGGACCTGCCTAGGGACCCCTGCTCCTGTGCTGTGCATGGTAGTTTTTGTTTTGTTATTTTTATTTTATTTTTGTTAATTGATTTTGCAGTGCTTTAAAACTCCCTGAATTTGTGATAACAAACATTAATCTATGGGTAATACATGGGTAGACAGGCTGAATGATCAGATATGTCTATGCAAAAGGGAATATACCCATGACCATATACAAGGTTGGCAGATAGTGTATCTACATATATATTTGTGTGTGTTATAAGAATGTTCATATAAATAGAACAGGGGTAAACTTAGGATAACTTCCTAGGCACAGGCTTCCTGATGGAGCAAGTTGTTGGACCTGTGGGCTTTGGACCATGGTCAAGGAGTATGTTAAGTTCAATTGGTATAACATACTACACAAAAACATTGTTCTACATCCTACTTTAATGAGTAGCAACTGTTGCTGTTATGTGCCATCGAGTCAAACCCGACTCATAGCGACCCCTCCTTGGGTTTCCGAGGCAGTATCACTACAGAAGTAGGATTGCCCAACCTTCCTTCCGAGGAGTGGCTGGTGGGTTTGAACCGCCAGCCTTCTGGTTAGCAGTCAAGTGCCTTAGGCACTATGCTACCAGAGCTCCTGAGTAGCAACTAGGGTGTTAAAAACGTTCGAGCAGCCATCTAGATGCAACAGTGGGTCTTTCCTCCTCCTCCAGAGCAAAGAAGAATGAAGAAAACCCAAGACACATGGAAACAATTAGTCCAAGGGATAAGTAGACCATGTGAACCTCAACCTATATGACCATGAGACCAGAAGAACTAGATGGTGCCCAACCACTGTCAACCACTCAGAAAGGGATCAGTGCAGGAGATCCTGGATAGAGCAGGAGAACAATGTGGAACAAAACTCAAAATCATAAAATCGTTTTTAAAAAAAAAAAAAAAAACAAGACCAGGTTTACTGGTATGACAGAGCCTGGTGAGACCCCCAAGACTATGGCCCCTAGTTACAATTCAGGTCTGGAACTGAACTCACTCCCGTGGCTTCCAGCCAAACAAGAGACAGGCATATAGGGTGAACAGTTACACCAGGTAGATACACTCCTTAGAACCATCGATCATGGGAGAACAGAAGAGCAGTATTTGCACAGGGAGACAGCTCAGGGGGCAGAATACATAGGAAACAAGGACTCAGAGAAGCGGAGGAAGTGGGAAGAGAGCTGTTACATTGTGGGGACTGCAATCAATGTCACTAAACAAAATGGGTATGAGCTGCTGTATGGAAAATGAATCTGCTCTGTGAACTTTCACCCAAATCACAATGAAACAAAAAAAAACCCACCTCCCTGAATTTACAAGAATCTATAATCTATAAGAATCACCTGGGGAGGTCACTACACTGTAGATTTTGACTGAGTGTATCTGGGGTGGGAATGCAAATTCTTAGCAAGAGGTTGACTAAGAATGAACCTGTGGGAAGCCCTATATGCTTGCTTTTTTTTTTTTTTTTAAAGTTGTGATCTGGGTGACAGTTTACAGATCAAATTTGTTTTCCATTCAACCCATTTTGTTTCAAGACATTGATTGCAATCCCTACAATGTACCAGTGCTCCTCCCACTTCCTCTCGGTGGTTACCTTTTCCCATGTCCTTCCTTCCTATGCATTCCTGCCCTCTGAGCTGTCTCCCCTTACAAATGCTGCCCTTCTGACCTCCCACTCTTGACTGTTCTCTAAGGAGTGTACCTACCCGGTATAACTGTTCACCTCATGTTGTTGTTATTGTTGTTTGCCGTCGAGTCGGCCCCGACTCATAGTGACCCCTCCTTGGGTTTCCGAGGCAGTATCACTACGGAAGTAGGATTGCCCAACCTTCCT
>NW_006921670.1:2239955-2244480 GCF_000298275.1 Orycteropus afer afer
TGTCCTCTTATCAGCGCTTGTTTTACTCAGTGATGTGGCCTCTCTGGCCGCTACAGGGCAGGACCCTGAGTGCGACCCTGTCCTCGAGGCCGACCACCACGCTTTGCCCCCTACGCCCTTGCCTTCCCCATCCGGTTTCATCCCACTTTCTCGCACCGAATCCCCCGTCTGACTCCAGTGCCTCCTGCAGCCATGCAGGGGCCCAGGCCAGGGGTCAGAGGGCAGGGGGCCGGCACTATAGAGCAGGGGCAGAGTGCTTGTTGTGTCTGCCCATCCTCACCACCCCAACCTTCCAGCCTGGCCCAGCTTCCCAATATAAGCCCTCCTTCTCCAGCAGGGGACAGTGTTCCTTCAACCCTTGCTAAGCACCTGGCCCTGGGAGAGGACCTTATCTCATGTAATTTTCTCAAACAATAACAGATTACTGCAACTGGCATTCTTTCCCTCTGTTTACAAAGGGAGGACCATTTCCTACCAACGCTTACTTACTTAACCACTCGTGGGATCTGCACCCATGTCTGGCTCCCCTGGCCTCTCCTAACTAACCTAGCCAACCACCTTTAGGTCCGTAAATCTTTGCACTATCCCAGCTTCCCCTCTCCACCTCATCCTGACTCCTCCACACCAGGACTTGTAAGCACCCCCACCTCTCACCCCCCAGGATATGATCCTGACCTATTCCCTGGGCCAACCAGTCTTAAGAGCCTCACCCCTTCCGAGACCTACTAAGGAGCCCACGGGGGGCTCCTTGCACCTCCCAGTCCTTTCTCCAGGGGTCAGTTGTCACCACCCACTGCCTGCTGTTCTCTGACTAGCTGCTGCATCATGGGTCCAAGCCCTCCTCCTTCCTTTTCCCCCCAGGAAACCAGCCTGGGGGGCATTCTGAAGACGGCATAGCTAAGCTCTCAGGGGACACTGAGACATGACTCAGCCAGAGTTCGAGCAGTCAGGGTCTGACTCCTCTTACTTCTCAGAATGATCCTCTAGCAACTTAACTCCCTCCTTAAACCCCAGGACGTGGCTGGTGCCCAGTGCAGCGGGGTGCCTCCCCACACACCCACTCACTCAGCAGGTACAATGAGACCCGCAACTACAGGTGTGCAGCGAAGCCCCAGCCCTGTGACCTGAGCAGGAGCACAGCTGTCCGGCACCTTTCCAATCTGACCTTTTGTACCTGTTCCCTATTTTCAGACCCTTCCAGAGCACATGACACCTGGGGCACCCGGTGGGGGATCTGAAGGACAGCCCTGGAACTGCCAGACCACGAGGTCACTGCTGCAGATGGAACTGGGGTGGGAAGAACAATTTGGGGACTTCCCAAGTCACCTGCCACCTGCATCTTAACTGTGGACAAGGCCCTACACGATCCGTCCTGACCCCTCTTAACACTCGCACCTCATTGCCTTTCAGTCCACCTCTTGCTGATATTATTACTGTTCTTAGGAGCAGCACAAGGAGTGGAATCTAGGTCTTCTTCACTTGAACTCGTGGCCACTTGGCTCACTGCCACGTCACTTTTCTGGTCTTCTTGCTGTTCCTGGAAGGAGCCAGGCAGGCACCCACCTCAGGGCCTTGCCATGGCTGTTCCTTCTGCCTGCTCTGCTCTTCCCTCCAACGTCCACACAGCTCATTCCCTCATCTCCCTTAGACCTTTTAATTCCCAAATCTTAGAGGATTTCCTGCCCTCCTGATCCAAAATTCTCCTGCCTATCAGGCATGGCCTCGCCCCTTTCTCTGCTTCACTTATCACTACACAGTACTCTATGGAGTGCCTGAGCTGTGCAAACGGTTAATGTGCTTGATTGCACCCAGAGGTGCCTCAGAAAAAATGTCCGGTGATGTGCTTCCAACAGATTGGTCACTGGAACCCTATGGAGCACGGATCCACGCTGACCCACGTGGGTTCCCATGAGTCGTAGGTGACTTGGCAGCAACTGGTTGTCAACATGCTGTGTATTGTGCTTCAGGAGCTCCGGTGGCACAGTCCCTAAGGCATCTGACTGCTAACCAGAAGGTTGGTGGTTCAAACTCACTCACAAGATGTATCAATCTACTCGCTTGAAGATTTACCGCCTTGGGAACCCAGTGGGGGTCGCTATGAGAACGGACTCAATGGCAGTGAGTTTGGTTTGCGTATTGTGCTTGGAGACCCTGTGTGGCACAACCGTTCGCGCCCTCTGCCGCTAACCGAAAGACTGGAGGTTGGAGTCTACCCACAGGTCCCTTGGAGTCTACTCCCAAAAAGTCAGCCATTGAAAATCCTCCTCTGAGGCTCATGGGGTCACCATGACTCACAGCCAACTCAACAGTAACTGAGACATTGCATTAATTTCTTCCTTCCTCCCCAACTAGAATGTAAGTTTCATGAAGACAGGGAGTTGTTGCTATCCTGGGTAACGCTAGGCTGCCAGAATGGAGAATAGCGCCCAGCACATAGTTGGTATTCAACAAACATTTGCTGAATGAGAGAAGAAAGGGACTGTGAAGAGCCAGCCTCCCCTCTCTTCCATGAAACATTAACATTTATTGAGCACCTACTGTGTGCTAGGCCTCTACAAGACCCATTACCTACATAGACTCATTTCATGCTCACGTTCACCCTCAGAGGAAGCGGTGGCCTGGCGGTCACCTCCAGAGCCTGGCTGAGTCACCATCTCTCCCAGGCTGGTGGCATTATCTCCATCTTCTGGAGGGTGATTGCAAAGGCAGTTCTAATGCAAGCCCTTGGTCCTCCCTTGTCTGAGCTGGCTAGGGCTGCTGTAACAGAAGCACCACAGTGGGCGGCTTTGACAAACATTTTCTCACAGTTTAGGAGGCAAGGAGTCCGAACTCAGAACATCTGCTTTAGGGGAGTAGGGTTGGGGTGGGAAGGCCTTCTTCCTTTTCCGCTTCTACCCCTAGGTCCCTTGGTGACTCTGTGGTGTGTGTCCTCTCTGTGCTGCTTGCTTAATCAGTTCTTTTATATGTCAAAAGAGATAGACTTAACGAGATGGACTGACGTAGTACGTGCAACCACGGGCCCAAACATGGCAACAATTGTGAGGATGGGCAGGACCAGGCCATTTCCTTCTGCGGTACACAGGGTCATGATGAGTCAGAGTTGGCTCAGGCCCCCAACAACACCAACGCCGCCTCATTAACGTAACAAAAACAACCCATTCCCCCAGGGATGACACCCCCAGGTAAAGGGGTTAGGACAACACAGATGTGCTGTGTTGTTCCTCCACCACACTCCACACATCCCTCCATCACACTCCTGCTCCTAAGCCCCTTTAACAGGGAAGCCTTTCTGGGCCCCAGTCAAGACAGCTACAAGGGCCAGTGGGCATCAGTGGTCCCAAGTGCATCATTTTACAGACGCCTGAGACCCAGGTGGGGAAAGGCCTTGTCCGAGGTCACTATCATGCCATGGTGAAGGAGCTGGGTTCTGCCGCTTTTTAACTGTGTGACACCAGGCAAGTTACTTAAGCTCTCTGAGCCTCACGTGTAAAATGGGGATAACATAATGATGCCCCCAAACAACTCAGCCCAGAAGCAGCTCTGAGTAAGCAGCAGATGTTGATTCTACTACTGCTCTGGGGGGCAGAGAGCTGAGAGGGAGACTCAGTTTGCCTCTCTTGGACTCCCGGCACCGCAGCCTTTGTCTCCTGCCTCTTCTTTCCTCTCTTTACCCTTCCCCTGGAGGGGCTGCCCACCAGCCCCTCGGAGGCGAGGCTGCCAGCGCCAACTGCCCTCGAGCTGATTCCTACTCCTGGCGACTCCATGTGTTGCAGACCTGTGCTCCACAGATTCTCAAGGCTCCGCTGTTTTGGAAGCAGACCGTGAGGCCTTTCTTTCACATCACCAGCCTTATGGTTAGTAGCACAGTGCTTGATGGGTTGTACCACCCAGAGACTCCCGGAGGGTGAAGTGAGGGTGTATATGCACAGTTGGGCCCAGGTGAGTTATGAGCCTTGCCTGCCCTTGGTCCTCATCCTTGGTCTTGGCCCTACGAGGCCCCAGCAGGAAGCATCTCCAACATCTTCTCTTTCTCAGGCACTGTTCATCTCTCTCCCAGGACCCCTAAGGGTCGGGGGCCTGCACAGGCTCCAAGAGTCCCCACCAGGCCTGCCAGCCTGAAGACACTCCCCTGCTGCACTCTCTGTTCCTTGCCCAGGCAGGCCTTGGCTCTGTCTCTCCAGACCCTTCCCTGATGTCCCACTCACCTCAGACCATTCCCAGGGCAGTGCCCTGCCTCCTATCGGCACCCTGGCGTGGCCTCTCTGCCTCTGCTCCTTTCCTATGCTTCTCCCAGGGGGACCTCATCACGTGCCTGGTCATTCCCTCCGGGGGTCCCTCCCTCGTCTTCCACCTTCCACGGAGAGGCAGCAGGGCGGGGGAGGAAGGTGTGAGGCCCAGCTCAGTCACTGCACTTCAGTGGAACCTTGGAGAAATCACAGCCCCTGGTAAGGAGCTCTGGGAGCATAGTGCCTAAGGCACTTGACTGCTAACCAGGAGACTGGTGGTTCAAACCCACCAGCCACTC
>NW_006921670.1:2245225-2250351 GCF_000298275.1 Orycteropus afer afer
GTGTGCCCAAATCCAAGCCCCCATGTCTTCACATGAACACTACTGCAGCTTGTTAACCGCTCAGACCCTGCCCCTTGGCTACCGTAAATACAGCAATGGCTCCCTGTGTCCTTATCGTGCAATCTGTGTTCTTTCCCAGGGCTCACTGGGCTCTGACCCCTACCTGCCTGCAGCCTCATCTTGAACCTTGCTCCCCCTGGCTCACTGGTCTTGCATTTCATTGTACCCCAGGGGCTTTGCACGTGCTATCCCCTCTGCCTACAGTGCCCTCCCCCTAGATCTTCAATGGCTGCCTCCTACTCAGGGGTCAGGTCACAGCTCAAAGCCACCCCTCACAGGGGCCTTCCTTAACAACCAGTCTAATGTGGCCTCCTTCCCTCTCACCCTGTTTGTTGTCTTTCTGGAACTTACAATTGGCTGAAAATTTAACTTTTTTTTTTTTTCCAATAGACTTTATTTTAGTGTAATCTTCAGTTTACAGAGAAATCAGGCAGAAGATCCACAGAGCCCGTCCATCCCCTCTCCCCTCTGCACACCGTTTCTCCTGTCATTCACACTGGCCGTCCCTGGGGCTGCAAACGGTTGACGGACTTGGCTGCTAACGGAAAGGACGGAGGTTCAAGTCCACCCAGATGTCCCTCAGGACAAAGTCGGGGAGATTAATTCCAGAATATCAGCCATCGAACCCACATGGGGCACACACATGGGGTGTGTGTCAGAATTAACTTCCCAGCAACTGGTGTGTGTGGTATGCACTCCCATGGTACCGTTGTCACAAGTGGTAAACCAACAGCGAGACCTTATCACTAACTAAAGTCCACAGTTTACACTAGGGTTCACTCTGTGTTGTACAGTCCTCTGGCTTTTGATAAATGCATGTCATGTGGCCCCCATTACAGCATCATGAGAAATAGTTTCACTGCCCTAAACATGCCCTAAACATGCCCTGTGCTCCACCTGTTCATCCCTCCCTCCCTCCCCCATCCCTCTGGCATGTTGATCTTTTCATTCTCCCTATAGGTGTTTCATACATACATATATACACACATATGTAGACATACATACATACATACACACACAAACATATATATATATATATATATATGTATATACGTACGTCTGTGTTGTTGTTATGTGCCATCAAGTCGGACCCGACTCATAGCGACCACTCCTTGGGTTTCCGAGGCAGTATCACTACGGAAGTAGGTTGCCCCATCTTCCTTCCAAGGAGTGGCTGGTGGGTTTGAACAGCCAGCCTTCTGGTTAGCAGTCAAGTGCCTTCGGCACTATGCTACGGAGCTCCCTATACATATGTCTATGTATGTTAAAAAAAAAAAAAGCCAAGCTCACTGTCGTACAGTCGATTTCAACTCACAGCCACCCTCCCAGGGTTTCTGAGGTGGTATCTCTGTGGAAGTATATTGCCCAATCTTCTTCCGAGGAGTGGCTGGTGGGTTTGAACCACCAGCCTTCTAGTTAGCAGTCAAATGCCTTAGGCACTACACCACCAGAGTTCCTGTATGTAAAGTTTATTTAACATTTATAATGTGTGTATCTACATACCTTTATTTTTTGTTGCTGTTGGGAACATACACAGCAAAACATATGCCAATTCAGCCGTTTCTACGTGTCCCGTTCAGTGACATCAATTATATTCTTCCAGTTCTGTAACCATTCTCACCATCCTTGTCTGAGTTGTTCCTCCCCGTTGATGTAAATTTACTGCCCCCTAAGGTTCCTATCTAATTTTCCAAGTTGCCGTTGTCAATTTGACCCCATAGAAATAGTTCTTAAAAAAGCATAATGCTCAAGGCAGACAGTTTGTACTAATTAAGCCAAATGATTGCTTGGTTTTCAGAAGAGTTCCAAAACCAAACCCACAGTCATTGAGGGGATTCCCATTCATAGTGACCCACGGGTTTCCAAGGCTGTAAATCTTTACGGAGGTAGACTGCCTCATCTTCCTTGTGCAGAGCAGCTGGTGGATTTGAACTGCCACCCTTCTAGTTAGCAGCTGGAGGCTTTAACCACTGTGCCACCAGAGCTCCTTAAGAAGACTTGGGGGAGGCAGCATTTGCACAGGGAGAAAGCTAAAGAGAAAGCTAAAGAGGCAGGAATGCACAGGCAAGAAGGACACAGGGACGGGGTAACCCCAGGGCGGAAGTGAGAGGAGAGCTGTTACTTTGTAACTACCAATTGTAATCAGAGTCACAAAACAAACTGTGTAAGTACAGTTGAATATAAAACTAATCTGCTTTGTAAAATTTCTCCCAAATCATGATAGAAAATTAAAATAAAGCACAAAAGAAGAAGAAAAAGACTTCAGAAGATAATTTTGGTTTAAAGTATAAAGATCTTTTCAGGGCAATTGTTTCAGGAGTTCATCCAACCTCCACGGCTCCAGGAAGTCTGCATTCTATAAGAATTGGATATTCCTTTCTACATTTTCCACCCTTTTGATCAGGATTCGTCCCTGGGATCTTTGATCAGAATGTTCAGGAATGGTAGCCAGGCACCATCCAGTTCTTCTGGTCTCATGGCAGAGGAGGCAGTTGTTCATGGGGGTGATCAGCCACATACTCCACATTCACCTCCCATCCCTGACCTTCTTCTTCCTCTGGTGCTCCAGGTGAATAGAGACTAATTGTGCCTTTGATGGCTGCTTGCAAGCTTTTAAGACCCCATGCACTACACCTCGAATTAGGAAGTTGACCAGAGGCACTAAACATATTATTAGGCCAATTAACTGGGATATTTCATGAAGAAAAGATCCTAAACCTGCAAAGCAGACACCAAATCCCATGAGGTTTTTGGAGGTACGTCATCAGCCCCGGCAGCTACTCTTTCTCCTCTTTGTCATTGTTGTAAATCTATCTATCATACAACTTTTGCCAATTCAACTTTCTATGGATATACAACTTATTGTCAGCAATTACAATAATCGGCTATGCAGCCCTTCCCTTAACCAATGCAACAGTTCTAACCATGAACCTTCCCTGTCCCCCTCCCTCCCCCACCCCTTGTAACCACTAATAAACTTTCTTTTCCAAGCAGTTGTCCTTTTATATGTGTGGGCATACACTGTTTGTGCTTTTGTGACTGACTCGTTTCACTCAGCGTACTGCCTTCCAGCCCCATCCACACTGCAGCAGGTACCAAGACTTCATTTCTCCCACAGGCTGAGTCGCAGTGCACTGCATGTTTGTACCACGGTTTGTTTACTCATTCATCTGTTGATGGGCTTTAGGATGTTTCCATCTTCGGGCTACTGGGAATAGCTCCCATGAACACAGGTGTCTAAGTCTGTTTGAGTCTCTGCTTTCAAGTCTTTTGTGTCTGTACCTAGGAGTGGAATTGCTGGGTCCCATGGTTGTTTTTACCTTTAATGTTTTAAGGAACTGCCACACTGTTTTTCACAATGGCTGAACCATTCTGCATTCCCACCAGCAATGGATAAGGATTCCAATGTCCCACAGCCTCACCAACATTTGCTGTTTTCTGTTTGTTATTATTATTATTGTTTTGGCCATCCTAAACCAGACCATGGGAGCTCTGGTAGCATAGCGCCTAAGGCATTTGACTGCTAACCAGAAGGTTGGCAGTTCAAATCCACCAGCCACTCCTCGGAAGAAAGATGGGACAATCTACTTCCGTAGTGATACTACCTCGGAAACCCAAGGAGGGGTCGCTATGAGTCGAGTCTGACTCAATGGCACAAAGCAACAACAAACCAGACCAAAACTCACTGCCATCGAGCTGATTCCAACTCACAGCGACCCCCATCAGGTTTCCAAGGCGATAAATCTTTTCCATGGAGTGGCTGGTGAGTTTGAACCACCCGCCTTCTGGTTAGCAGTCAAATGCCTTTGGCATTGCACCACCAGAGCCCGTTGGCCATCCTAGTGGGAGTGAAACAGTATCTCGGTGTAGTTTGGATTTGTGTCTCTGATGGCTGACACTGAGCATCTTCTCAGGTGTTTGGTGGCCATTTGGATGTTCTCTGCTGAGTGTCCATTCAAGTCCTTTGCGCATTTGATGATTGGGTTGTTTGTCTTTCTGTTGATGAATTGTCACAGTTTTATATTTATTTTGTTATTAGGTTCTGGTCAGAGATACAGCTTCTGAAGACATTCTCTGAGTTGGTAGCTTGACTTTTCACTTTCTCGGTAAAATCTTTTGATAAACAGAAGTTTTTGATTTGTATGAGGTCCCATTTATTTATTCAGCATTTTAACATTTGTGCTTTTATTTACATGCAATAATCCATTATAAAAAGTCAGCCTGACAGCATCGGCCCTGCTCCTTCTGGTCCTTAGTTTGTCTTTTCCGTAATGGCTGATAGGTGGAGTCATGCAGAACATGTTGTTGTTGTTGTTATGTGCCGTCGAGTCAAACCCGACTCATAGCGACCCCTCCTTGGGTTTCCGAGGCAGTATCACTAAGGAAGTAGGATGGCCTAACCTTCCTTCCGAGGAGTGGCTGGTGGGTTTGAACCGCCAGCCGTCTGGTTAGCAGGCAAGTGTCTTAGCCACTATGCTGCCAGAGCTCCCATGCAGAACGTAGCTTTTTCAGATTGGCTTCTTTACCTTGCTTATTTTTACTGCCTTGAACATAAGCTCCGAGACAGAAATGTGGATGCCAGCCTGTGACAGACACTCGGTGGCTACTTGTGCTGTGAGCAACATTTGTGCAGGTATGTGGCTGAGGGGGCAGTGGTAGCCTCGGGCTACATCTTGCCTAACGACCTCCCTTGGAAACAGGCCTTCATCTGTGGCTTCTCCCCAGCCTCCTGCACCCCTTCTCTGTGGCTGCTCCTCACCATCTCCCCCTCCACTGGGGCTGGAGGCAGGAAGGCCCTCTCTCAGTGTTCTCTGCTGCTGTTCATCTTTGAGGGGAATCAACGCCCAGAGGAGCTAGGAATACCTGCTACCTGTCCCACAAGTACCAAATCAGGTGCCCTCAGATTGATTCTGCCCCACGGTGACCTCATGCGTCCCAGGCTGGAACTGCTCCACAGGGTTATCTTGGCCCTAATCTGTAGCATAGTGGCTAAAGCACTTGACTGCTAACCAGAAGGCTGGCGGTTCAAACCCACCAGCCACTCCTCGGAAGGAAGGTTGGGCAAT
>NW_006921670.1:2250451-2255646 GCF_000298275.1 Orycteropus afer afer
GCACATAACAACAACAACAACAACAATCTTTACCAAAGCAGACCTCTAGGCCCTCCTTCCACAGAGCCACAGGGGGTTTGAACCTCCAGCCTTCAGGTAGTGGCTGTGTGCACCGCTCAGGCTCCCCCACAGACCCAGGGAGCACTCAGCCAACACCCAGCCCCACAGACAGAGACATTCCGCCTCCTTCCTCCACTGCCTCCAGCCGGCCTCTGCACTTCCTTCCTTCAGCCTGGCCTGTCACCTCGCCGCCCTCGCAGGCTCATCTGACCCCACTCTTCAGCACACCCTGCCTTGTTTATGCTGCCATCAGCTCTCCCAGACTTGCTCCGTGTGTCCTCGGGGAAGCCATGGACTCCCATTCCTGGGACACGCAACCACTCATTAGCCGGGCCACGGGAATGATGATGGTCACTGTGGCTAACAAGGCGGGTTCCCACAACAGCCCTTCTTAACTCAGCATAACTGGAGTGAGTCATGCTCTCGTCGTGTCACACGCACGTCCACAAACACTTCCTGATGCCAGCTCCTTGCTGGGCCTCACAGGCCTACCCTGGTCACCTGGAACAGACAGTCCGACTGAAGGGGCTGGAGAAACGTCAGAGACGCATGGGCTGACGGTACCAGAGGGAACATGCCACAGACGGTGAGGAACACAGAACAGATCCACGTGGCCTGTGGCCCATGGAGGCACCAGGGGGGAGACCAGCAGCGCCTCCTCACTCCCCTCCAGCCTAGGCATCCCAGGACTCGCATGACTGGTTGTCTTGACTTTATGAAAACAAACAAACAGCAACCCAAACCAGTTGTGGTGAGTGGATTCCCACTCAGGGCAACCCCGTGTGTTTTCAGAGCAGTAGTGCACTCCATAGGTTTTCATGCCTGGGATCTGTCAGAAGCATATCATCAAGGGCTTTCTTCTAAGGTAACTTTGGGTAGGTTCGAACCACCAACCTCTCGGTCAGTAGCCCAGTGCTTAACTATTTGAGCCACCGAGACTCCAACTTTATGTAAAATGTCACAGAAGTACAGCCTCAGGGTAAGTCCCAGGGTGTCCCTGCCAACCAGACTGTCCCTCTAAGCCCCACCTACAGGGAAATTCAGGAGCTGCTCTGGAGTGGGGAGGAGGAAGTGAGACCTGAAGCTCGGGAAGGTTTGGACAGTGGGGAGGAAGAGCCAGGCAAGAGATGTACAGTAGGAACGTCAGCTATTATGGGGTGGGTGCCTACTGTGGGGAGACCAGTCAAGTCGTACTCAAGACCCCTGAAGGGGTTCGGGGGAGAAGGCTGAAGAGGAAACGAGAGGCTAAGCAGGGTCTCCCATCCCAGACAGCTGAACGTGAGACTCACCCAAGGTCCTGCTCAGAGCAGCTATAGGTTTTGCACGTGGGGAGGGGGTGGTGGTGGCTAGCATTTATTGGACTGCCAACGTGCCAGCTATCACAAACTCTTATCATGGAATCTTCTTTCTACCACAATCCTATGAGTTGGAGATCACCCCACTCTGTTTTATAGGTAGAAACCTATGGCTCAGAGACTGTAAGAAAAATCTGACCTAATGTTTATAAAGGTTCTACCCATCACTGCCAAGTCAATTCTGACTCACAGAGCCCTTACAAGACAGAGTAGAACTGCCCCACAGGGTTTCCCAGGCTGAAATCTTTATGGAAGCAAAGCCCAAATGGCTGTCTAGTTGATTCTGACAGCGCCCCTAGAGGACAGAGTAGAACTGCCCCACAGGCTTTCCCAGGCTGAAATCTTTACGGAAGCTGACTGCCAGCCACATCCTTCTGCGGCAGAGGGGCTGGTGAGTTCAAATCATGGACCTTTTGGTTAGCAGCTGAACGCTTTAACCACTAGGCCACCAGGGCTCCTTCCAAGGACTCCACTCACCCTGGAGCCTCACCTACCTTGGGGACCAGGCACCAGTGGTCTTTGTCTCCCTCAGTGTACTCCTACCTGAACCTGCCCATGGCATCTGAGGCCCCCATGGAGTGAGACCTTTTGCCTTCTGGGACACCCTGGAGCCCACTCACCCGCACTGGGACATGCAGGCTGTTCTGATGACCACTAAGGCAGTCACCTCCAAAGGAGATTCTCACACCCCAGGGAGTTCACTAGGTGATCCACTGGGGTGTGAGAAGACACCCACCCCCCAAAAAATCAGAATTTGTATTCTATTTTCATTCTTCAATCTTAGCTGTCTAACAGGGCTTTGAACTGGTTCATTCAAGTTCAATCCCCTGTTGAGACTTTTCCCTTCCAGCTCCCAGATACACTGATTCAGAATCCACTTTTTAACAAGATCCCCCAGTGACCACCTGGTATCTATAAGAATCACCTGGGAAGGCAAGAGGCCTAGAGTGTAAGTGGGAACAGTGTGAGCACTGAGGTTAGGCTGCCTGGGACCCAACCCTGCCTCCACTCAGACAAGTTACTTAACCTCACCGTGCCTCCAGCTCACCATCTGTAAAATGCTGACACGAACGTTCCTGTTTGAGGTATTGTTGTCAAGTGCTTGGAACAAGAGTCAGGCAAATGCAATCTCAGAAGTCTTAGCTAGTAGGTTCTTGAATGGCCAGTGGCTGGAGGGTCCACACACGAAAAGGGAAGGACTGACTTGGATCCTGGGGTTGGTTGTCAGCCTAAACAACTGCACAGTATGACTAGTAGACAAACCACTTCCAACTCTCTGTGCATTGGAAGGTGACTGCCCTAAGCCTAGGTACCCAATTGCTGGGGGAACCTGACACAACTATTACTGTCCTCAAGTGACAGGCCAGGCAGAAAGGAATGACCTCGAGGGTCACAGACTCTCACCACAAGATTTCCCTAACATGTCAGTGTTCCCTTCAGGGCACAGAAGCCTCTTCTCTCTTATCTGGTAGGCACTTGCTGTAAGGTTCACTTTATGGAAAAGCCGAATTACAGAAACAGGAGCCCAAACCTAGGCCTAGAAAGAAACGGCTCAGGAGAGTATGGGTCCCCATCCTAACTCAGGTGTGGTACTGGTACCTGCCTGGTTCAGCTAACAGGTGTCTAGGCTCCTCTCTGAAGTCCACCAGGGGGCACAAAGACGCAGGGACTTGGGGAGGAGATGTGTGACCAGAGAATGAGTGTGCCCCTCACAGAGGCAGGAGGACCTGGTTGCCTGTCAATGGGCACAGGGAGTTAGTATCCCCAATTCACAGAGGATGAAAGGGAGGCTCAAAGGATGGAGGTGTCTGTTTTCTCTAGGCATGCGCTACCTGGTACGAGAGTAGTCAAGATTCAGCCTCGACCCCCTCCCTCCTCGTATGTGGAGTAACCCACTGCAGAGGTCCCTGGGGTAGGGTAGGAGCCCTGGGGTCCAAACATACTCTGTTACTGCTCCCCCTGTGTGCCTCGAACAAATCACCTGGCCTCTGAACCTGTTTCCTCATCTGCTCAAGCGGGTTCATTACTAAGCGCCATTTCCCCAACGCCCCTTCCTACTGTTCTTCCAATGTTCTCCTCTGCATCTCTTCTCGAAGCTCCTCCCAGGAAGTGAACCCACTGGGGGTCTAGTGGTCACTGGGCCTGCCTCAGAGACAGTGTCTGTGACTGGGCCATACAGAGTGGACATGGGCACTTCCCCTAGGCTTGTGTCCATCTGGCCCAGACTCAGAGACCATCCCCATCCTGGGGACTTTCCAAAGACCCACCACCTTCCCCTCCCAGCTGTCCAGCAACTCTGCTCCCTCAGAAGTTCTAGCTAGTGTGCAAACCCCTCCTTCAGACCCATAAAAGTGTAGACTTTTTTTTTTTTTTTTTCTGCTAGAACGATAAGGAAGATATTCCCCAAAAATAAAAAACTTTTGCAAGTTGCCCAATGAGCCAATTCTGGTTCATGGTAACCCCATCGGTTACAGAGTAGAACTATCCCACAGGATTTTCCTGACTATATAGTCCATGGAAGCAGCTTGCCAGGCCTCTCCTCCACATGCTACTGGGTGGGTCTAACCTGCCAACCTTTAGGTTGGAAGCTGAGAGCAGAACATTTGTGCCACCCAGGGACCTTCTACATAAATTAGCTCACCTAACTCTCACAACACAAGGTCTCTGGGTGGTGCAAACGGTCCGTACTTGGCTGGTAATCCAAAGGTTGCCTGTTCGAACTCACCCAGTGGTATCATGGAAGATCCAGGCTTGGCGAGAGGCTTCAGTAAAGATTACAGCCAATCTGCCTCCGTAGTGTACAGTCTCTCTCCAAATGAGTACACAAGCAACAAATGTCTCAGCAAATAATTCTCACAACAAGGCGGAGAAGAAAATTCATGTACCCATTTTCCAGATGTGGAAACTGATGCTCAGTGAGAGCCCAGGTCTTTCCCAAGGTCCTGGCCTGCCTGACTCAGAGCCCAGGCTTTTTCTATTAGTTCTTTCAAATCCTTCCTCCAAGTTCTCAGAATGACACCCAACGATGGTTCGGCCGTCACGTGCCACATTATGCAGTCATTAAAAATAATGACTGCACATGCACGGATGACTAATGACAACACGAGCAAATGCTTAGAATACAATGTTAAGAGGGGGAAAGCGAGACAGAACAATCGTAAATACGGCAGGATAAAATTCTATTAAAACAATTGTGCACAGAAAAAAGACTGAAAGGAAATATACCAAAATGGTCATGCTTGGACCTTAGTACCTTTCTCTCCTTCAAGTACCTCCAAAGCCTACCGTTGCCAAGACAACGTGACTATTATAACCAGGAGGCAAGGAAGGAGTTGGGGAGCAGCAGCACACACAGACAGCCACAGACCTCAGGGTCAAGTCCCCTTTGCCGGGGCTCTCCTCCCCGTCCGGGGAGGCTCCCCGATCCCGGGCCCTCCTCCCTGCGGCCCGCCGGAGCTCCTGCTGGCGCTCACCTGACGCTCGCTGGTCGACCTCCGGATGCTAGACGCGCACACCTACCTCTCCAGGTGAGGACTCGCGAGGGGCGCGCGCGCGGGGAGGAGGGAGTCTGCGAGGGGGCGGGGCCGTGACGTCACCGCAGCGGCCCCGCCCCGACTTCCCCGCCCGGGGCAGTTCGTGGTTCTCGCGCTTGCAGGCTGAGGTGCTGGGTACACTCCCCGCGACACAGACACCCGGCCACCTGCCGTGCCCCGCCAAAGTCAGGGCGGCCCTCGGAGGTGGGCGGACAGGAGGATTTTCTTCAGAGCAAAGCCCCTTCGA
>NW_006921670.1:2256142-2256970 GCF_000298275.1 Orycteropus afer afer
AAACCTGATGGAGCAGTTCTGCTCTGCACACTGGGGTCTCTGTGAGGGGGAACCTGACAGCAACTAACAACAAAGAACAACCCACCGCTGAGGAATCCAGGCTGGGGTGGGGGTGGGGCCGGCGGCCTGGTGTGATTCCAGCCCTTGGAGGTCGGCGAGAGTGATTGCAACATCCAACACCTATGCTCCTCAAGCTGTTTTCGTCTTCTTCGTTATTTCTGAGCTCATCGGCATTTGGCAAAATTCTTGGTTGAAGATGCCAGCCTACTGATGGTGGCAGAGATAAGGGATCCCATCTTTGGAAAGGCAATTGGCTTTCACATAGCCAAGCCCTTGGACCCAGCAATTCAGTTTCTGGAAATCTCTCCTAAGAAAGCCATTCAGAGGGGCATGCTGTTGTGGAGTTGTGCATGTGGTGAAGAACTGGCAGTAGTCTCCCAACAGAGGGTAACAGGTGAACAGCAAACACATGTGGAATATTATACAGCCATCAAAAAGTTATATTCACCAACAGTTTATAAGAATATGAGGAAATAAAAATAAAAAAATAAAGCAAATTGTTACAAATTAAAAAAAGAATATGAGGAAATACTTATGATATTAAGAAAACAAAACCAGCATATAAATAATAAGATATAAATGTGCAGTGACATCAGGATTGTAGCTGGGCTTCAAAGCAGAACATGCTTATACAAGGGAAAGAGTCTGGGGGAAATATGACTGGTTAGTTCTGGGTGGTGAGACCATGAGGCTTGCTTTTGGATCCTTCCTCTCCATAAGCTTTGAACCCACATTTTCTAACTTTTTTTATAATTATGTTTTTTTTTT
>NW_006921670.1:2257497-2268710 GCF_000298275.1 Orycteropus afer afer
TTATGCAGTGTTTCACAGATTCTACATTATTCTTCAGTGTTGTGCAGTATTCCATTCTGTGTGTGTAGCACCGTTTGGTTGCCCATGCCTCCGTTGATGGGCACTTACGTTGTTTCCATCTCTTTGCTATGCTGAATAGTGCTGCGATGAACATGGGTGTCATATTTATATGAATAATTCTTAAATAAGCACAATGCTCAAGGCAGAAGTTCTTTACGAGCTAAGCTAAATTATTATTTAGTTTTAAGAAGAACTCAGGGGTTATTTTTGGTTTAAGGTTAAAGATGATCATAGGGCCATAGTTTTGGGGGTTCTTCCAGTCTCCATGGCTATTTCCCTGAATTTTCAAAATCTCATGGGGTGATATTAATCTTATAAATTCTTTTAATTCTGAGACTGTTCCCATTCATTGAACACTTACTGTATAGCTCATGCCAGGTTCTAGGATAAGTCACTTTCACATAAACCTCCCAACAGCCTTGAGGTTGCAATTATGACGAGGAAATGGAGGTCTGAGAGGTTGGCTTCCAAGGTCACACGAATAGGAAGGGCCAGAGACAGGCCTCCCATTCCAGAGCCTCTATGCCAGCTCATACGGTAACTCTGTTGAACTTTTAGAGAAATTCCCACATTGTTTTCCAAAGTGGCTGCACCATTTTACATCCCCTGATTAGCCACCAGGCTAAAAGGGCTGCCCTTGGCTGCTAACCAGAAGGTCAGTGGTTCAAACCCACCAGCTGCTCTTGGGAAGGAAGATGAGGTGATCTACTTCCATAAAGATTTACACAGTCAGAAACCCAATGGGGATTGCTATGAGTTGGAATTGGCTTGACAGTGAGGTAGTTTGTTGGTTTTTTTTTTTTTTTTTTTTTTTTTGAGTTGGGTTAAAGGGAGCCATGGAAGGGACTTGTCCAGATTACCCAATAAGCAAGGTAAGCACCAGCTTCTTTGTGCTTACTTACTAACCTGTAGTGAACAATTTCACATGGGTTCCACCACATCTGTTTGTTAAAGCCACCCACTTGTGATATTTCTACCGTAGCAGCACTAGGTAACAGACTTATCAACAACCTGCCATATGCAGATGACACAATCTTGCTTGCTGAAAGTGAAGATGACTTGAAACACTTGCTGGTGAAGATCAGAGACTACAGTCTGCGGTATAGATTACACCTCCACATCAAGAAAACAAAAATCCTCACAACTGGACCCACAACTGGACCAATATGCAACACCGTGATAAATAGAGAAAAGATTGAAGTTGTCAGGGATTTCATTTTACTCGGATCCACAATCAACACCCATGGAAGCAGCAGTCAGGAAATGAGACATCGTATTGCACTGGGCACATCTGCTACAAAAGACCCCTTTAAAAAACCGAAGAGCAAAGACATATACTTGAAAACTAAGCTGTGCCTAACCTAAGCCATGGTATTTTCAATCACTTCATATGCATGTGAGAGCTGGACAATGAATATGGAAGACCAAAGAAGAGTTGATGCCTTTGAATCATGGTGGTGGCAAAGAATAATGAAAACAGCATGGACTGCCAGAAGAACGAACAAATCTGTCCTGGAAGAAGTGCAGCAGGAATACTCCTTGGATGTGAGAATGGCCAGAGTGTCTCACCTGCTTTGGTCATACTGTCAGAAGGGACCATTTCCTCGAAAAGGATATCATGCTTGGGAAAGTGGAGGGGCAGCAAAAAAGGAGTAGACCCTCAATGAGATGGACTGACACAGTGGCTGAAAACGTTGGGCTCAAATGTAACAAGGATCGTGAGGCTGGTGCATGACTGGGCAGTGTTTCATTCTGTTGTACATAGGGACACTATGAGTTGGAGCTATCTCAACGGCACCTAACAACAACAACAACAGATAACAAAGACATACCAGATATCTGTTCTGACTCATAGCAACACTGTAAGACAGTGTAGAGCTGCCCACAGGGTTTCCAAGTCTGTAAATCTTTACAGAAGCAGACTGCCTCACCTTTCTCCCATCAAGTGGCTGGTGGGTTTGAACCACTGACCTTTTGGTTAACAGCCTATGCTTTACCCACCGCACCATTGCAAAAATGCAACACAACCACTGATTCGGAGTCAGATCCGAATCATAGCAACCCCTCCTTGGGTTTCTGAGACGGTATCATGTATCGCTATGGAAGTAGATTACCCAACCTTCCTTCTGAGGAGTGGGTGGGGGGTTTGAACCTCCAGCCTTCTGGTTAGCAGTCAAATGTCTTAGGTGCTACACTCCCTAATCAATAGCTACCATATATGCCTGGCATGTACTGAGTGCTTTACATGAACCGACTCATTCAATCTTCTCCACAGCCCTTTACTGTTGGCTTTATATGACAATCTTCTTTTTCAAATGAGGAAGCTAAGGTCCATGATGGTGAAGGGTCTTGTCATTCATAAGTCAGTTGATAATTTGGTCAGGAGATTCTGGACGACACAGAAATGGGAAGGCACAGTTCTCATTCTGGTGAATGTAGACATGGACAAGATGCTCAAAGCCACAAAAAATGGGAAGGTCGAGAACCAGGGAGGTCTTCCCAGAGGAAGGCATAGGAGTTCACCATGGGGAATAAAGGCAGAGGAATGGGCCCATTACATGAGTAAGGACTGAGGTGTGATTTGGGCTGTGGCCAGAGACTCCATTCCTTACCAAGGACAACCTCCCACAAATGCCTGCCTTGGGGAAGGAGGAGGAGGAAGAGGGTGTGGCTTGGCCGTGGGATGTTTAGAATACACAGCCTTGTTGCACAGTGAGGCAGTGCGTTGAGCACTGGATGTGGAATCTGAGGGTGAGTGTTCGATGGGCCGCACTCACTGTGGTCCCTGATGGAGACTGACCTGGGCTCAGCAGCTCCTGCCCCACAGAGGGCAGTTCCAGCCCCAAGATGCTGACTAGAGGGATCCAACCTCAGATACCTGGACCGCCGAGCTGAAAGGAACCTTCAGCCAATCCCAGGTTGAAGAGATTGTTATAATATGTACATATTTCCACGTGTGCCGTGGACACTGCGTACCCAGTACTCTGAAAGGGCCCAGAAGAATAATTTGCAAGTCGCATTTGCTTGACTAAATAAAGAGCACTGAGCAATCAATAAGTAAAATATCATATAAATATGACTAAGAATATGGGCACTAAGAAAAGGAAACACAAGGTCTTCTTAAACACAAGTAAGGATAACAGCCTCATTCAAAATAAGGTCAATGCCAATTAACACTGCGCTGGATTCCACTGTAACTTACCAGTCAGGTTGGTAAGATGAAAGTTTGGGTTACACACTGACAGCACGGCTCTGGGTAAACAAGCCCCTTCATACATTACGTGATGGATGAACAAATATGTCCAAGCCCCCAGGAGGCTGTCTCAGTGCTCCAGTGCCGCTGGAATAGAAATACCACAAGTGGGTGACTTTAACAAACAGAAATTAATTTTCTCCCTGTTTAGGAGGATAGAAGTCCAAATTCGGAGTGCCAGCTCCTAGGGAAGGTCCTGTCTCTTCAGCCTCTGTTCCTTGGTTCCTTGGGGATCTTTACATGGCCTGGCATCTCTCTTCCCAGTCTCTGTTCACTTGCTCATTTAATGTCTTTTATATCGCAAAAGAGTTTGACCTAAGACACACCCCATGCTAATAATGTCTTATTAACGTAACAAAGAAAATCCATTCTCAAATGGGATTATAACCATAGGTAGAGGGGTTCACATTTACACCACATATTTTTTGGGGGGGCAGGCACAATTTGATCCATAACTTAAGGCAACGGCATTATCTATCAAATGACAACTGCAAATTCCCTTTGTCCCAGAAATTCCACATCCAGGTGTTTATCCTACTGGTATAACTGCACACAGGGAAACAGGCTTATTCACAGCAGGACATATGGGATAGGCAAGACTGCAAATAGCTGCCGTCTGTCAAGGAGGACTCTTCTATGTTGATGAAATCGATTAGAGGGCACCCACGCACTGGAGCATTATACAGCCCTGTAAAAGAACCAGGAAGCTCTTTTTGTGCAGCTGGGGAGAGATCGAGCAGAAGCAAGAGTTATTCAGGTGGTGGTGGTGGTGGTTTTAAAGCAAGGTTCAGAGAAGAGTATACAGTTGAGACTGTCTGTGTCTGAACAGGAGCTCTGATGATGTAGTGGGTACGGCATCTGGCTGCTAACCAGAAGGTCAGTGGTTCAAACCCCCCAGCTGCTCTGTGGAAGGAAGACGGGGCAATCTACTTCTGTAAAAACTGACCGCCTCAGAAACCCAATGGGACTCTCTATAAGTCGGAATCGACTCAATGGCAGTGATTTTGGTTTTTGTTTTTCTCATGTCTCCACAGGCAGGCAGGAGTAAGGACGTGGCATCTCTTGCTCTCTATCATACGGTGATCTCTGGCGGGCGGCTCAAGGGGCTGGTAATCATGGTTTTCTCCAGGCAAGGAAACGGGCACAGGCTGGGGACAGGCATAGGAGGGAGGCTTTTGACTGTACCCCTTTGGTCCTGTTTGAATTCTTAATCCATGTGGAAATATTTTCCATTTTCAAAAATGGAATTAAATTACCAGCATAGCGCTCACTGCTATCGAGTTGATTTCCACTCATGGACGCTCTGTGTGTGTCAGAGTGGAACTGGATTCATGGGGTTTTCAATGGCTGATTTTTCTTGGAAATCGATTGGCACACCTTTTTTTCTGAGGAGCCTGTTCACAGACTCAAACCGCCAACCTTCCGGTTAGTAGCTGAGCGCTTAACTGTTGGTACCATCTACCAAACCCAAAACCAAACTCACTGTCGAGTCGATTCTGACTCATAGCGACCCCTCCTTGGGGTTCCAAGGCAGTATCTCTACGGAAATAGATTGTCTAGCCTTCCTTCCGAGGAGTGGCTGGTGGGTTTGAACCACCAGCCTTCTGGTTAGCAGTCAAGTGCCTTAGGCACTATGCTACCAGAGCTCCTTGGTACCACCTAGGCCTCCAAACTAAAAGCTTAAGGGTCTGTTTCGTAGAGAGGAAAACTGGGTCAGCTGAGCTTGTAAGTTTCCTTCCTACAAAGTCCAGGATGTGGGAGGGTGAGAGGGAAGCTGAGGGGAAGAGGGGAGCTCTACTTTTGGGTGGCCTCTGGCAGGAGGCAAACTGGGGCTCAGACAGACAAGGACACCTTGGCTCACGAGGCTGGAGTCTGGTGGGGCTGTCCCGTTGGCCCTGTCCCCATCCTCTGCCACCCCCAGCTGGCCCGCAGGCATGACCAATTTCTCATTTAACTTGACGCCAGCCATTCTTTGGCCTGAACTTTCTGGTTATTTAACTAAAGTGGATTATTGTTTGCCTGAATTACACTTTATTAAATTAAACAAATAACTGGTGGGAAAAGAAAGAAAGCAGGAAGCCAGACTGGGCCCATGGAGTGAGCGGTCATGGGTGTGGACTGAGGCACTGACCCCGTCATTGGTTTTTCTGGGAAGTTCACAGGCCTTCGGGCTCATGGCTTTCTGAATGGGAAATTTGGATTTGGAGAGGAATTCAATGAACTGGTTCTTTGACTAAATTAACGTGATGATTTTTCTGCTGGATGATGGCCAGTTTTCCTCCTCCTCCACGAAGCTTTCCTGGCCCTTAAGGGGGAGACCCCAGGGACGGAGACCCCAGGCTCTGCAGTGGCTGCTTCCAAGGCCGCTTCCTCCCCAGGGCCCAGCTTCCCGTCTCTGCTGGAACGCGCCCCTCATCCTCCTCTACCCCTGTCATTGCATGCAGGCCCCTGGCTCGGCTCACACGGAGCAGGTGGTCTACAGTGTCTCCAGACCAGCTTCCTCATCAGCTTCCTCAGGCTTGGCCAGAGCAAGGGCTCCCAGGTCAAACTGAGTGAGGGTGACTGGACCCCAGGCCGGTGAATTAGGCCTTCCAGTTCCAAGCCCTCAGGGCACAGGTCTCGCTACTACTTCCCTAGGACAGACAGCTTCATTTTTCTCTAAGACAAAACCAAAACCAAACCCAGAGCCATCGAGTCAATTTTGACTCATAAGAGACCCTAGAGGACAGGGCAGAACCAGCCCATTGTGTTTCTAAGGCTGTAAGTCTTTACAGAAGCAGACCGCCTCATCTTTCTCTAGCACAGACTGGCTGGTGGGTTTGAACCACTGACCTTTTGGTTAGTAGCGTGTGCTTTGACCATTACACCACCAGAGCTCCTTTTCCCTAAGAGAGAGGAAAAACATTTTTTTAAAACCAACTGGTTTTTCAAAGCAGTTGTTGTATCTGACTCAAGGCGACCCCATGTGTGTTTCCAAGTGTAACTGTCTCACAGGGTTTTCAGAGGCTGTGACCCTTTGGACGCAGGTCACCAGGCCTTTCTGAGGGACCTTGGGTGGATTCATATAGTAGCCGAGCACCTAATGGTCCGTGCCACCCAGCGACTCCAAGAGGAGGAGAGGTTCTCCATAACCCCAGCAGAACTGACTCCACAGCTCCTGTTGCCCCAGTCCTGTTCACCCACAAATAAGCAAACCCTTGAGAGGTGAGCTCTTCTCCCCATTTTATAGCTGAGGGGCTCTGGAGCTCAGAGAGGGGTGCCCTGGCCCAAGATCACACAGCCACTGGGTGGGGAACCTCAGGGCTCCAAGGTCCCTGGAGGGTAGAGCTGAGCCCAGGTGGTGTGTGGCGTGTGGGAGGGATTGTAGGGGCTCATCCTATGCTCTGAGTGTGGAGGGATGAGGGTTGGAGGAACTGAGCTCGCAGGTCACAAGGTCTGAGCTGGCAGATGGGCAGCAGGAGGTCAGAGAAGATTCCACAGACTCCTGGGAGGTGACCAGAGAGTGGGAGGAAGAAACGGATGGACTCGCCCATTCACTCATCAGCAGATGTGGGGGCAGCCCGAGCTAGGCTGGCAGAGAGGCTTGGCAGGCACCGCCACTGCTGCCCTCTAGGGGCAGGGAGGTGACTAGCCCGACCTTGCTGAACTGGACCGGCTCTTGTGCCTTAGAGGGAGGGCACAGCTCTGCCTGGGAGGTGGGCAGGGAAGGATAAGGATGCCTTTGCCTGGCAGCGGATGAGGATTCTGCTCATCAGTGCCAACTGGGTGCCCACGGGGTGTCAGCTCTGTTCTAAATGCTTCTGAACCCGTTAACTCTCCCACCCCAGGCAGGCTGGTGCTATCCCCATTTCATGGCTGGGGCAAGCATTCAGGGACTTGTTCATGGTCACACGGTTGGGAAGAGGCAGACTGGCTTTGAGGCCGAGTGGGACTCCAGGCAGCATAAGCAAACCCCTGGGGCTGGAAAAGGGGCTCCCCTCAGAGGACAGACTTGTCTTGCTTTGTGCCTTTTGCCTAGAGGAGGGGGGGGGGAGCAGTCGGAAGACCAGAAGAGTTGGGTTTAAGCCAATCTCGTGCACTCACCACTGTGTGGCCTCAACCTCCCCGAGCCTCGGTTGTCCAGATGGGGCCGAGCAGCCTGCCTCGAAGCTTGAGGACAGGAAGCCCAGTGCCCGGTGTATGCTGGGTGCTTGGGCAATTGGGGTCCCTTCCCTCCCTCGTGCCCCTGCAGAGGTCAAGGACAGTGGGGTACAGGGGGTTCACTCCAGGCAGGGTCTGGAAGGGTCTCCTTGCCCAGATGCCTGTGGGTCCAGGGAGCACACCTGTCTCCAGCCAGAGGCACCTTCCAGAGAAGGGAATTCTTTGAACTTCTTGATGATGACAGTGATGATGATGGTGGTGGTGATGAAGATGACAGTGATGAAGAGGATGATGGTGGTGATGTGACGAAGCCCTGCCCCTCCCTGACATTGCAGCCAGCCGGGGCAGGCTCAGCTATGTGCTGAGCATAGCTCTTGGGGGGGGGGCGGCTGTGAGTGAGTGAGCACCCAGCAAACCCTGCTGTGGGGACGATGACCTTGGTCCTGTCACCCAGGGGGAGCCTCGCCCTCCAGCCATGGTCCTTGGTGACTCCTCTGTCCCCACCTTTGTGTTCTCTAACAGAGTACATCCCAGGAGGCTACATTTTCCATAAGGGTGCAACTAGAGCCCAGAGAGGTGAGACACTTACCTGAGGTCACACAGCAGATCTGGAGCAGGGCAGGAACCCAGAGGTTCCTGTTGGGAGTCTCTGAACCAGCTCCCTTACTCCCTGTTGGTTATTAGGACAGGAAAGCTGCTTCCAACCTATGCCTCAACCAACTCTGCTGAGCCCCTACTGTACTCTGGCACCAGGAAGGGCCTAGACTTGGCTGGGACCCAGATCTGTGGCTTCAGGGAAGGTGCCCTTGGCAAGCTATGAAGGAGGCACTCCGAGGAGAGGCGGGATAATGCCTCAAGGATGGGAAGGCAGAGGAGAAGGGGTGAGGTGGGGTGGGGTAGGTGAGGGTGGGCTTTGGGGACTCCAACAGCTGAAGTGGACACGAAGCTGCCCCTTGTGGCAGGAGTGTCCAAAGGGCCACAGAGTCTGGCACAGGGTGGGTGGCCCAGCAACCCCCAGGCAATGATGCCAGAGGTCAGCTGGGCAGGTTGCAAGGGGCCTTCACGCCAGCCCTACACTCTGGGTTGTATCTTGTGGACCCTGGGGGTCACTGGAAGGTTTTAGCAGAGGACAGAGGGTCTTCTCCAGGGCAGAAGTGTTTGTGAGGAGGGGTGGGAGGGTGGTGAGACTGGGTGTGGGGAGGGTTGGGAGTGGGGTGGGAGGTGTCAGGATGCTGGATCACTCAGGCGTTGCTCCTCCACTCCCTTCCCTTGGCATTCTGACCTCGGGTTCAGTGCATTTGCCTTGTGAAGACACACCCTCCTCTGCCGACAGGTCTCTTTCCCCAGCTCTGTCTTCTCAGTCCCTCCTCCTCCTCCTCCTCCTCTGAGGCTCCCGACATCTTCTCAGCCAGCCCCCTGCCTTCGAGGAGCAGGCTTCACTCTGGCCAGAGGGGGAAATTCTTTGAACTTCTTTGAAGTCCACGATGATGGTGGTGGTGGTGATGGGGCTTCATGGAGACGTAGCCTGCAGGGCCCCTGCCCAGGAGACGGGTCAGACCCCAGGCTTAGGGCCTGGTTGGGAAGCCAAGCAGACGTGGTTCCCACCACAGGCTGCTGGCTGCTTCTGGTGGCCACGGCTCAGTCCCCTTCTGCAAGCAGGGTGCAAAGTCATGCTGCTCTGAATGTCTACTGCGCCCAGTGGGGTAACATTTCACGTTGGCACCAGCGCTCAGTGAATGTGGACCCCCCCCCCCGTCCTCCTTTCCCATCCTGGGATGTCTGGGGAGGACCTGATGGGGAGGACAGGCCTGAAGAGGTGCTGTCAGTCTAGTCCTGGCCCTGCCTCTGACTGGCTGTGTGACCTTGGACAAACCACTGTCCCTCTCTGAACCTCAGTATCTTCCATCTACCTCCCGTGGCTGCCATGCCGTGCATGTGAGAGGGGGCAGGCTCAGGGGCTCCTAAGGCCACCCCCACCTTGTGCTTTTCTCCTGAGGAGGATTAAAGAAGGGCTTCGGAAGGGCAGAGGGTAGGGGGCAGGTCCCAGGCCTCACCCACCCTCCAGAGGTGCTGCAGGGGCCTGTTCCCTGAGTCCCGGGCCTCCCGCGGGGCCTCTAGAACCTCTCTGTTATTGTCGTGGGCACGCTCTTCTCCAGAGTGGATTTCCAATTCTCATACAATTTAACTTTCCAAATAAATATAAGTGGGTGGAGGAAGGTCTTAAACTCTTAGACTCAGATGGAGGCACCAGGAGGGAGCTCTAAGCAGGAGACCGAGCCCTGGATTCAAGACTCAGCTCTGTCCTGTCCGCCTGTGGGACTGTGGGCACGCCCATCCCCTCTGGGGCCTCAGTGTTCCCACCCTACACGGGGATTGATTTCCACGGGCTCAGAGCTGAGTTTGGAGTCAGGTGTGAATTCGGGGACTTACCCCACCCCCCAAGGCTCCTTTTCTGCACCTGTGAAGCTTTTGTGAGATGAAGGTGGGACTCACTTTGTGAGCTGGAAGCCCCGGGCATCAGGGTCCCTCTCGGAAGCTTGCTCAGGGACTGTCAGGGTCAGAGAGGCCCTTGCCAAGGGCGTACCTAGTCCATTTACAGACGGAGAACCTGAGAGTCCTGGGGGGAGGCGACTAGCTCAGGGTCCCGACGTGGAGTCAGCGTCCCTAGAGACCTAGGTCCCTAGCCTCCCAGCCCCTTTTTCCTCCTACAGCGTCCCAGGCCTCCTTGCCAGTCTGGTGGCCCCCAGGTTAGAGCTCCAGCGGCAGGCGGCGCGGAGGAGGCGGCGGCGGCACGGCCGGCGCTCGCCTGCTGCCCCCGTGTGGCCTCTGCAGGTGCTGCAGGAAGATCGCACTGGTTGGGCGGCTGGGTCCAGGTCACATGGGCCAGGGGTGCTTCTTGGTGCCAAGCCCGGGGCGATCTCAGGGACACAGGCAGAGAAGACCTGCGAGCCCAAAAGTGCCCTAAACGCGTTTACTTCCCCGAGGCGATGTCACTTCAACAGGCCGCCACGAGTGTTGGTGAGCGCCGTGCCTTGGAAGGGTCCACCAACCACCTGAACTGTGTGCTGGCCGAAGATAGCGACAGCTTAGAACCTGACAGCCGAGGGCCAGGAGCTCAGTAGCTGTGGGACTCCAGCAAGTCTCTTGACCTCTCTGAACCTCTGTTTTCTCTTCTGTGAAGGGGAAACCAGCAGGCCCCCCTTAACAGGAGGAGATGGTGGTTTCAAGCATCTCCAGTGCTGGGTGGCAGGTAGGCGTGCTCAGGGCCCTTTCTGCCCCTCATGGGAATTTGGACCAGGATTTCCCTTCCAAGTGTACAAGGACGCCCTGGAGGCCCAAGGACAGAGTTGCAAGTAACACTGACCCCACCTGAGAATCCTTGAGTTCTTTAACCATCCCTGTGATTGGATCAGGTTTGGTGCCCATAGGTCTGTAACACTTTTAAATCACCCTCTTTAACAGAGAAGCTGGTTAATGTGCTCAGCTGACTGAAAGGTTGAGGGTTCAAACCCACCAGACACACCTCAGAAGACAGGCCTGGCATTCTGTTTCAAAATACAGGCCCTGAAAACCCTGTGGGGCCCAGTTCCCCTGATATAGGTGGAACCACCATTAGTCAGGGTCGACTAGCCCCAGCTGGTGTCTTTTTTTTTTTTTTGTTCCCATTTTTTGCTTATTTTTTTCTTTCTAATATTTGGTGATGTTGGGTTAAGGTGTTGATTTGTCTCCTTCTTATTGTTCTTCTTAATCTTCCCCTTCC
>NW_006921670.1:2269341-2305783 GCF_000298275.1 Orycteropus afer afer
GACTCATAGCGACCCCTCCTTGGGTTTCCGAGGCAGTATCACTACGGAAGTAGGATTGCCCAACCTTCCTTCCGAGGAGTGGCTGGTGGGTAGGGATACAAAATGTTCTTTTATAAGAAATTTAAGTAAAAAAGTGAGTTGATTTTTAAAACATTTTGTATGGAACTGGTTTAGTGGTGCACAGCCGTGGCAATAGAGGTGACAATGGGTGAGGAGAACCAGAGCTGGGGACCAGAAAACCCCCACCTCCCTTCCCTTCTCAGTGGGGGATGCTGGAAGCCTGTCATTCAGTGGCCTTAGTTCCAACACCCAATGCCGCACATATTTTCTGAGTCCCCACTGTGTACTGGGGGCTCTGCCTGGCTGTATGTTCTCTTTGATGGGGAGACAAGGCCCTGGTTCAGGCAGGGCCCCCGCTAGGGGCCCCCCACCTTGATCCATACCCACTGGCCCATGCCCTGCCCAGTGACGTCTGAAAGTCTTGTTTCCATCACTCATGCCCCAGGCAAGGCCTGGTGGTATGCAAGGACCCAGTATTTACCAAAGCCCCTCTTCTACTCCCATCACTGGGTGAGACCCCTGACCCTTGGTCACAGCAGTAGTGATGGTCAACAACTACTGTGGTCGCTGTGTGTTGTAGCGTGGATTCCCACTCTTAGTGACCCTACAGCACAGGGTAGAACTGCTCCTATAAGCTTTGCTAGGCTGAAACCTTTATGGGAGCCACTGGTGGGTTTGAACCACGGACTTCTTGGTTTTCAGCTGAGCACTTAACCATTGAGTCACCAGTGCGCTTTCTGAAATGAAGACTCAGGGAGGGGAGGGGTCCTGTTGGAGCCAGGCTCTTTGACGTCAGAGCTGGGGCTCCACCCACTGGGTAGTGTCTGCCTCATCCCCCATGTGAGCTCCCAGGGGTCCAAGCAGTTTGGTTTGGATGCAACCCCAAGGTGTCACCCTAAGATTCAGAGACACAGTGGAACGGGCAGAGGCTGGATCACCTGGGAATGTGAGAGAAGCTTCCAGAAGGACACACAGGAACTGGAATTGCTTCTGGGGGTGGGGGCAGAGAATGAGCGGAAGAGTCTTAGCTTTCACTGTCTGAATGTGTCTATTATGTATTACAACCTGATACATTCTAATGTGTCATAATGCACTGCCGTGTTCAATAAATGACTTCGTAGTATCCACGAGGGGATCTCCTTCACCATGTGGCCGGCCACCTGAGCTGTACCTTAGAGGGTAGTAGCGGCAGCAGGTCTGGGGAGGTGGGGGCCAGGATGAGCTCCCCAGGTGACGCCGCGTCACAGGTGGCTCTGGACCACACTTTGCAAACAAAATCACCAGCTGGTCCTCTTGCCACCAGCCACACAGCCGGGCTCATTTGCATGATATTTGCATCCATTTGCATGACTCCCCTGGTTCCATATAAAGCCCTTATTAGCCTGTATCCTCATTCCTGCTTCCCCTTGTATCCCCCAACACTGCCCCATCCCCAGACCTGGCTGGTGGCTCAAACCCCCTTCTTCTAACCCCCAACCCAGACGCTATCAAGGCTTTTCACTCCCGGGGGCCCAGCACGGGCAGCACTTCCTCCAAAGTCTCCCCACTCCCAGCTGCAAGTCACCCCTAAGACCAGCTGAGCCAGGCTCTTCACCCATCGCATTCCACCCGGTCCTCTAGCGCCTCCATGAGTTGGGGAGTGTCATTACACCTGTTTTACAGACAGTTCGAACCCACCAGCCACTCCTCGGAAGGAAGACTGGGCAATCTACTTCCGTAGAAATACCACCTCAGAAACCCAAGGAGGAGTTGCTGTGAGTCAGACCCGACTCGATGGCAGTGAGTTTGGCTTTTCTGGTGTGCTCTAGTGCAACCTCTCTCACCTATTTGCACACACATTTACCTATGTATGTGCTGCCTTGGAAACCCAATGGGCATCGCTAGGAGCTGGAATCGACTCAATGGCAGTGAGTTGGGCTCTGTTTTCGGCACTCACAAGTTATCTTGGTCCTCACTATTGCAGTGGTATAGAGGTTACGGCACTTACCGAGTTGTCTTTACTCTTGCAAACCTCTCAATGTCTCCCTGTGCCTGGGTCATGTTGTGCGGACCTTCCCCACACTGTCTCACCTTTCCCTTCACCAGAATTAACACCACTGCACTATGTAGTCCACCACTCGTCTGTCACTTTGTCCTGCATGTTATTGTGAGGCTGGAAGCTATGCCACCAGTATTTCAAATACCAGCAGGGTCACCCATGGGGGACAGGTTTCAGTGGAGCTTTCGAACTAAGACAAATTAGGAACAAGGAAGAGGCTATTTTGGGGGTGGGGGAAGGCCATTGAAGACCTTATGAACAGCAGTGAAACACAGTCTGATATAGTACTAACAAAGGAGCCCCTCAGGTTGGAAGGCACTCAAAGTACAACTGGGGAAGAGCTGCCTCCTCAAAGTAGAGTCGACCTTAATGACATGGATGGTGATAAAGTTGATGATGGAGATCACATGATAGAATTTTGTAAGACCGACAACTTATTTGTTGCAAATACCTTTTTTTCAACAACATAAACAGTGACTATATATGTGGACCTCGCCAGATGGAATACACAGGAGACAAATCTGCTATATCTGTGGAAAGAGGTAATGGAGAAGCTCGGTATCACCAGTCAGAACAAGGCCAGGGGCCGATGGTGGAACAGACCATCAACTGCTCAGATGCAAGTTTAATCTGAAGCTGAAGAACAGCCAAAATATGACCTTGAGTGTATCCCACCTGGATTTAGAGACCATCATAGATTTGATGCACTGAGGACCAATGAGCTGTGGGATGACATCAAGAACATCATCTGTGAAGAAAGCAAAAGGCCAAAAGGGGTGTCAGAAGAGATTCAAACTTGAATGGAGAGTAGCTGAAGTGAATGGAAAAAAATGGTGAAGTAAAAGAACTGAACAGAAGATTTCAAAGAGCAGCTCGAGCAGACAAAGCCAATTACTATAATGAAATGTGCAAAGACCTGGAGTTAGAAAGCCAAAAGGGAAGAACACACTCAGCATTTCTCAAGCTGAAAGAACTGAAGAAAAATTCAAGCCTTGAGTTGCAATATTGAAGGATTCGATGGGCAAAATATTGAATGATGCAGGAAACATCAAAAGAAGATGGAAGGAATACACAGAGTCACTGTACCAAAGAGAACTGGTCAATGTTCAGCCATTTCAGGAGGTGGCAGATGATCAAGAACTAATGATACAGAAGGAAGAAGTTGAAGCTGCACTGAAGGAATTGGTGAAAAACAAGGCTCCAGGAATTGATGGAATACCCACTGAGATGTCAACAAATGGATGCAATGCTGCAGGTGCTCACTCATTCATGCCAAGAAATTTGGGAGACAGCTACCTACCCAACTGGCTGGAATAAATCCATATTTGTGCCCATTCCAAAGAAAGGTGATCCAACAGAATGTGGAAATTAGTGAACAATATCATTAATATCACATGTAAGTAAAATTTTGCTGAAAATAATTTAAAAACTACTGTGACAGTACATTGACAAGGAACTGTCATAAATTCAAGCCAAATTCAGAAGAGGAAGTGGAGCGAGGAATGTCATTGCTGGTGTCAGATGGATCTTGGCTGAAAGCAAAGAATACCAGAGAGATGTTTACCCATGTTTTATTGACCAGGCAAAGCTATTCAACTGTGTGGATCACAACACATTATGGATAACATTGAGAAGAAGGGGAATTCCAAAAACACTTGACTGTGCTCATGAGGGACCTGTACCTTGACCAGGAGGCTGCTGTTGGACCTGAACAAGGGGATAGTGTGTGGCTTAAGTTCAGGAAAGGAGTGTGTCAGGGTTGTACCTTTTCACCATCCTTATTCACTCTGTATGCTGAGCAAATAATCTGAGCAGCTGGACTTTATGAAGAACATGCCATGATACAACCTCGCTTGTTGAAAGTGAAGAGGACTTGCAGCACTTACTGATGAAGATCCAAGACTACGGCCTTCAGTATGGATTACACCTCAACATAAAGAAAACAAAAATCTGAAGTGGGAGGGGAGCTGTTGCATTGGGGTAAATTGTAGTCAATGTCATGAGACAAAGTGTATGTGAACTGCTGTATGGGAAGTGAATTTGCTCTGTAAACTTTCACCCAAATCACAATAAAAAATATTTAAAATAAATTAAAAGAAAAAAGAAAGAAAACAAAAATCCTCACAGCTGGACCAATAAGCAACATCATGATAAATGGTGAGAGGACTGAAGTTGTCAGGGATTTAATTTTATTTAGATCCACAATCAACGCCCATGGAAGAAGCAATGAAGAAATCAAATGACATATTGAATTGGGCAAATTGGCTGCAAAAGATCTCTTTAAAGTGTTAAAGAGCAAAGATGTCACCTTGAAGACTAAGGTGCGCCTGATCCAAGCCAAGGTATTTTCAGTTGCCTCATGTGGATGTGAGAGCTGGATAATGAATAAGGAAGACTGAAGAAGAGTTGGTGCTTTTGAATTGTGGTGCTGGCAAAGAATACTGAATAAACTGTACTCTGCCAGAAGAATGTCTTGGAAGGAGTACAGCTGGAATCCTTCTTAGAAGTAAGAATGGCCAGACGTTGTCTTGTACTTTAGTCATGTTGTCAGAAGGGACCGATCCCTGGAGAAGGGTATCATGCTTGGGAAAATAGAGGATGAGTGGAAAAGGGGAAGCCCTTCAATGAGATGAGGTGACACAGTGGCTGTGACGATGGGCTCAGGTTCAGTAAGGACCGTGAGGATGGTGCAGAACCAGGCAGTGTTTCATTCTGTTGTCCATAGCGTCATTATGAGTTGGGACTGACTTGAGGGTCCCCACCATAACAATATCTGGTTAGGGATTTGTGTTAGACTGGGTTCTCTAGAGAAACAAAACCCAGCAAAGCTTATATATATATACAAAGAGAGAGAGAAATTTATCTTAGGAAAATGGCTCACTAACGTATAAAAGCCGGCAAGTCCAAAGTCCCTGAAGGAAACGTCAGGCTAGAGGCTTTTCCCCACAGGGGCCGAGAAGCTCAAGGCTGGCAGGCAGTACACCGGCTGTTGACTCCAACGAATGATGAATCTAAGATCTCCAGGCCGAACAGTGGACTGTTCACTCACAGACAGTTGTAGGCAGCACAACAGAATCCCAATCCACAGAAGAATGTCTCTCTTCTCAGGAGGTCCCAGGATATCCTGGAAGCAGGCCACACCCCTAGGGAAACTCCCCTTGAACAGACTGGCCACTCAGAACACAGTCATCGGATCCCATCATGGGAACAACCACACAGAACTGGGGTCCAGCCAAGTTGACACACAGCTCCAACTATCACAGGATTCTTGTTTAATGGGATTATATAGATAATGTTCCTTTGTTGTTGGCCATCTTTCTCTCAGTATAACACTGGATGCTTAGCAGGTCCATAGACCTCTATAGTTACCAACTTTGAGCTAATTAATTGGACAGAAATGTAAGTGGCACCTATGTGCTTGGCCTCATGCCAGATCCTGAGACATATGATGGGAAACAAGCCAGACATTCATGAAGCTTAAACTCAGACGTGGACACCAAAAAATAAATAAATAAATAAATAAATAAAATAAAATAAAACCTCACTGCCATTGACTTGATTCCGACTCATAGCAACTCCTCCTTGAGTTTCCGAGGTGGTATCACTACAGAAGTAGATTGCCCAACTTCCTTCCAAGGAGTGGCTGGTAGGTTTGAACCACCAGCCTTCTGGTTAGTAGTCAAATGCCTTAGGCACTACGCCAGGATGGGCTGCAGAATTCTTCCCAGGAGCTTGTTAAAATGCAGGCGCCAGGGCCTCGTCCCAGACAGGCAGGCAGGGCCTGGGGTGGGACCCAGGAAGTGGCACCTTTCCTCAGCCTAGCCCAGCTGTCAGAGACAAACAGAATTTGAGCTACATATGTCAATTAAATTTTTCTAGTAATTACATAAAAATGTAAAAGGAAACAGGTGGGATTAATTTTAATTATATGCTTAATTTAACCCAGTGTATGGAAAATATCATTTAAAAATGTAATCAATATAAAAATAATCGAGATGCTTCAATTATTCTCTATGCTGAGTCCTTGACATCCGGTCTGTATTCTGCATTGACAGTACATCCCAATTCAGATCAGCCACATTTCAAGTGCTCAGTATGGGTCGTGGGAACATACTAGACAGTACTGCCTTTGAATGCCGTCAGGTGGCCCAGGGACCACTCGCCGACCAAAGCTGAGTTGCATAGTATTTGTGAAAAGCACTTTGCAAACCGCAATGCTCCAAACAAGGTATCAGAGACAAAAACACACCCAAGATCAAATTCTGCCTCTTCTCCCAATGCCTTCGCACCACTCACCTCGCTGCGGAACTTGGGAGTCCCTTCACCTTCAGAGCGTCAGTTTCCGGCCTACAAAATGGGCCTAATGATTCTGGTCTTGAGACAAGCGCAAGGCACCGCGCGCCACCAGCATGCAGCCGGCACCCTGGTGTCTTGAGACAAGAACGCATAAAGGATGGAGGCAGTGGAGGCGGGGAGAGGGCAGAGCTGGGCGCGAGCCCCTGAGAAGTTGCGTGGCCAAGGGTCAAGGTGCTGGAGTTGCTCAGGGGCCATGCCCACCGGGCGCCCGCAGGCTGCAGTACGTGACGTTGCCACGGGGCGGTGCTGTGGGGCAGTGACCTAGGGTTTCCGGCGCCCGGCGGCATAGGCGAGACTAGAGTTAGTACAGTAACCACGTGTCTCTAACTTTATCTCACTGGGGCTGCAAGGGCCCGCTTTAAAGTGTTAAAGAGCAAAGATGTCTCTTTGAAGACTCAAACCAAAACCAAACTGGCTGCCATAGAGATCTCTATGGAAGTAGATTGCCCAATCTTCCTTCCAAGGAGTGGCTGGTGGGTTTGAACCGCCAGACTTCTAGTTAGCAGTCCAATGCCTTAGGCACTAGGCCACCAGAACTCCTTAATACACCACTAAGGTGTGCTTGACCCAAGCCATGGTATTTTCTTTCGGCTCATATGCATGTGAAAGCTGGACTATGAATAAGGAAAAGTTTGATGGTTTTGAGTTATGGTGTTGGCTAAGAATGCTGAAAGTACCATGGACTACCAGAAGGACGAACACATCCACCCTGGAAGACGTGCAGCCAGAAAGCTTCTTGGAAACGAGAATGGACAGACTCTGTCTCACCTACTTTGATCGTGCAGTCAGAAGGGACCAGTGTCTGGAGAAGGATATCATGCTGGGTAGAGAGTCAGCGAAAAAGTGGAAGAACTTCAACGGGATGGATTGACCCAGTGGCTGCAATGGCGGGCTCAGGTACAGCAAAGATTGTGTGGACAGCGCAGGACTGGGCAGGGTTTCGTTCTGTTGCACATAAGGTCGCTATGAGTCAGAGCCGACTCGACGGCACCTAACAACAGCAACGTGTCTGGCGTGGACCTCTCTGGGGAACGGTGAGTGGGTTCATTCCTGTACCCTCCGCCCCTCTCCCCCATCTAGTTCAACCAACAGCAGCTCTTCTATGCAGAGACCTCAGTGGATGGCAGGTGTAGTTCTGTGCCCCACACGCCACTTGAGGGGGGTGGTGTGTGCCAGTGAGTAGTTCTATTGGCCAGCAGTGAGAGATCATCCATCCATTTAAAACTAGTTAGTTGGCAGAGGCGCTAGTTTCCATAGAGAGTGTGGATAGCCTCCGGTGATGGGCCGAACCTGGGCTTCCAAGTCAAGCGCCCTGGCTAGGGTCCCAGCTCTTAGGTAAGCTGCTGGACCAGTTTCTTCACCTGTAAATGGAGACACCAGTACTCCCCAGGGCAGAAGCGGGGCCCCTGCTGGTGATGGCCAGAAAGGGGCTCTGCCACCCACCCGTCTGATGCCCAGCCAGAGTGGTACGTGCACCACAGAGGGAGGCGAGCTTGGAAGGAGCCACTGGCTACCTGCTTCACCCCCTTACGTGCTCATAACAACCCATGAAGATGAGGAAGGTGGGGCTGCTATTGCCCTACCTGATGGACAAGAAAGCTGAGCCTTGGGGATATGACTTGCCTGCAGACACAACAGCAGAGCAGAACCAGTCCCCCGGTTCCTGGTGATGTGCTTGACTGATCCTTAGTTGGGATGGTGGAGAGGCGGAGCCTTGCCTCCCCACTCCCTGGTCCCTGCCTTCCCCCCCCCCCGGGTTTTCAGACCCCTCTGGCCTCCTCCTCACTCTGGGTTGCATGGGCCCATGGCTGGAGCACTGTTGTTGTTGTTGTTATGTGCCATCGAGTCAGACCCATGACCCCTCCTCGGGTTTCTGAGGCAGTATCACTACGGAAGTAGATTGCCCCATCTTCCTTCCGAGGAGTGGCTGGTGGGTTTGAACCGCCAGCCTTCTGGTTAGCAGTCAATTGCCTTAGCCACTATGCTACCTGAGCTCCCATGGCTGGAGCACTGAGTACCCCAACTGCAAGAAGTCTCTCTTTGCCTGTAACTGAAAGCCTGGCCAATCAGAGCAATCTGTTCCCCGGCCACAGTGGTTGGGTCAGGGGTAGTCATGTGACCCAAGCCTGGCCAATGAGGCTGGATTCTGGGACTCTGAATGGGAACTGCTGGGAGAGAGGCTCTCTCCTTCTGCCCACCTGGAAGCTGAGAGGTTATGAGGCTGGAGCCCCGGGGGCCTCAATCTTTACTTGAGTCTCTGGTTATAACTATGTGAAAGGACTGACCTTAGGATGCAGCCAAGGCACCCCCAAGATTCCTCGCCCACCCCCACCCCCGCTCCCGCTGCCCACCCAGCCAACCTCCCACCCTCCCATCCATTCTCATGGGTGTCTCATCGGACTTGAGGTCTGAGGATTCAAGACCCCCAAGGTGTGGGCCCCTCCCATCCTACTGCCACCAGTGGGAAAGGAGGTCTCAGCTCCCCTTTCGCAGGGGAGGCAGCCTGGCTGAGTGAGGCATGGTCCGTGAGCAGTGGCCCGACGTGCTGGAATCCAGGGCTCTGCCCCATCAATGCCTCAGTCATTTCTTCACCTGATGAACAGGCTCTGAGCTCCTGCCCGGAGGCGGGATATACAGGTGCAGCCTGTGAGCTCCAGAGCAGCAGGGTCCGACTTCCAGCTTCATCCTAGACTAGCGTCTGATCTTGGACAAGTTCTTCCGCGTCTCTCTACCTCCGTTGATTATCTGTAAAATGAGGCAGAGACCCATGTCACCCCACCTGTCCAGACAAGGCTCTTCCACATGCCTTGTTTCTGCACAGGGCGTCCGCTTGGGTGCCTTTCCACAGTGTCCGTAGAGTGGCTAAGAGTATAAACTTTGACCGAGGGTACAAATCCCAGCTGGAGATAAAAGAGACGGGCCTCCCAGGTGGACGGAACCACAGGTGTGAAGGCTCTGAGGTAGGAAACAGAAGCACTCAGGGAGAAATGTTCTGTGGGGTGCCCAAATAAGTGTTAGGTTTCCAGCCCTAAGGCAGCTGTCTTCATCTTCCTCCTTCAGTTCCCGGAAGAACTTCCAATTCCTCGGGGTTGGGACTTTGGACACAAGAACTGGCCTAGGGGCCCCGGGGACCTAATTTGAATGGTTCCCTAGAGAGTTCTGGGATCCTGATTTGCAAGATGGTCCTGGGCCCTATGGGAGAGATGGTGTCCAGGGGGAATTGAAACCCTGGAAACAAACCAGGAGGATCAGGCAGCCTGGCCTCTGAGGAGGGCCCTGGGTGCCCAGCGCAGAAGGCAGGAGAAATCCAAGGCCAGGACTTGGCAGGGTGGCCCAGGGGCAGGGTGGGTGGTGGTGGCTGGTGCAGGCCCTCCACAGCGAACGCCTTCGCACCACGAACGAGCTGGAAGCTAAAATAGGACTCTATTTTGGGGCCCTGAGGCAAGCTGGAGTCACTTGCCTGCCAGACGGGAGAGGCTGCCTCAGTGTCTTCAAGGCCAGGTTCTCCACCCACAGGCAGTGGCGAGGGGTAGGGCCTGATGGTGGGCTGCAAGGCAGAGGGGCACTAGCTGAGGGGACAGTAGCTGCCGAGGGGGCGGGGGCACATACATCAGCTCCCTGAATTCTCACAGCCACCCCGGGAGCTGGGAGCTGGGTTTCCCCATCTTACAGAGGAATAGGCTGAGGTTCAGAGAGGCCACATCACTTGCCCAAAGTCACTCAGCATCAAGTGGCAGAGCCAGGATTTGATCCAGGTCTGGATGATGCCTGAGATTGCTTCCAACCCCAGGGTGTCCGTGAGCATGACCCCGGTCAGCAGAAGGGGCACCTACTGTGTGCCAGGCCTCTGCACACATTGGCTCTGTTAGGCCTAAACCCCAGCAGAAGGCTATGGGCATCCCCATTTCACAGACAGACTTAGGGCGAAGGAGGATCAGGCTGGGACATTCGGGCCCCAGCTGGGCATCTGAGGCACTGTGCCACTCAGGCTGGCCCCTGCTCCTCTCTGGATCTCAGCTGCCCCATCTGTAATCCTGCGAGATGGAGTCAGGTCCCGAAGGGCCTCCAGCTCCCACGCTCTGTGACACGTCTCCCCAGGAGGCTCTCCACAGAGAGCTGGGGGTGGTGCAGCCAGTTTTCCAAGCTTGTCCTGGCTCTGCCTGCTGCCTCCTCTTCTCCAGGCCTGTAAGTGGGACCCACCCGTTGCCAAGGGAAGGGAAGGCGTGTGTGTGTCCTGGGTCTGGACTGTGCCCAATGACAGGCTGCGGAACCTACAGTCATTAAGCGGTTGGTCTGCCTGTCATCCTCTGGAAGGGAGCCTGTTGTTACAGCGTCACTTTCACAACGAGGCCCAGAAGGGGAAGCCGTTAGCTCACTATTACCCAAGGAGGAAGGGGCAAGGGCAGAAGGGCTCTGGCCTTTGTGCGGCCTGTGGTGGCGCAGCGAAGCCCACTCCTTGGCTGACGCCTGACTTCTGGTCTCCTGAGCCTGGTTCCTTGGCCGCTGAGGCCCCCTGAGGCCCCGCCTCACCTACTCGTCTCCTGCAGAGCCTGGGCCATAAATAGCCTTGTCCATCTTCCTGGCGGGTTCCCATTTCGCCAGCCCCGTGCTCACACTTCGTCAGCCCCGTGCTCAATTGCTCGTGTCCTCGCTCCTCTCACCTGTCATCGAGAGGACAGGAGCCACTTCATCCCTTCCACTTCCTGTCATTCATCTGTCCCCAAGCCCCCCTCTCCTCCCCACCCCTTCCCAGGGCCTGCCTGTCCCATTGCTAAGCCCAGAAAACTGTCTCCGCAGACCTGCCGCCCCAGGTGTAGGAAAAAAGGCCCCCCCCATCACCCTTATCCTGTGCAGCTACTCAGCCTGCCCCCCTGGGCTGGCCTCCCTGTCCTGCCTGCCGCCCCACCAGCCCACTCAGCTTCCAGATCTACCTCCACCACTCACTCCTTGGCCCTAAGACCACCCATGGCTCCCCATTGCCTGCAAAAAAAGGCCTGGCTCTCTCATCTCCAGCCTCTTCTCCTTGCCTGTCTCCCCTCCCCCCCACATCCTGTAACTATTGCCACTCCCACACACACCACGCATCCCCTTCCCCAGCCTGGATCTCCCATCAGCCGACTTCCACTGGGACTCAGAGGTTGACAATCCATCAGCTGTAAGTCTAGAAAGCATTGGGTAAATGGATTTGCTTGGGTTGTGCTTGGGTGACTTGGGTAAGACACACCACCTCTCTGAGCCTCCTTGTCTTTAAAATGGGGTGATAACAGAATCTGCCTGCAGGTTTGATGGGGGATGTCAAAGGAGAAAGTGAATATAAAGACGCTTAGGAACCTTTAAAGGGCGAGGGGCAGTTGTTGTAGTTTGGGGAGGGGCCTGTGGCCTTGACTTTACACAAGCAGCAGGGAGCAGGGCTGTTGCTTCTCTCCACCCCCCAGGGCCTTGAGTAATGGCCTCAGGGACAGACATCCACAAATCCATCTTTCAGGTGGGGGAGACAGGCTCAGGCCGGTCCCCTGCCCCCAGGACATATGCAGCTCCAGGAGGGGGCTTTTTTTTTTGTCATCTCTGGCCTCTGGCTTTTCTTCATTTCCCACCAACTTGGGTTTTGATGGTCTCCTGCGGGAGCCCTGGCAAAAGCCTCCTGGGGGAGTGAGGGTCCCGCGCTGCAGGGGAGCCCCAAACTGCACCCCTATGTCCTTCGTCAGCTGCATACTGACAAGGCTGTCTTAGTCCCCACGGTCTCGTCGGCTTTCTGTGGGTTTGCCAGGGCACTCCGCCACCATGCAGCACCCCTCACGGATTCTCACTCAGCCCTAGGCCTTCCCCTACGGCCCACAGGGAAGGGTCTTCCCAGCTCCCTGAAGGTCTCCCCTCCCTGGTTTCCACTGCCCAGCCCGCCTGCCTGGCTGGATGTCGGCAGACTGCTTGACTGTGGGAATCTCTGGCCTGGGCCGCGGGGCATCCAGGTGCTTCCTGCGGATACACCAGGCCTTGGGGGTGGGAGCCACATCGTGCCCCCAACGCAGTGCGCCTCTTGCTCTCCACCTTGGACTTGGCGTGTGTGTGTGTGTGTCTGTCTCGAGTCCGTGCTCCATCCCTGCGGCACTGGGTGGCTGTCTCTGTCTCTGCTGTGAGCTTCTCCCTGCCTCCCTCTGCTCCCTGTTCCTCTCTCTCCACTGTTTGTCTCCAGCTGTTCCGTCTCTATCACCGTCTCTTCTCTCCCCTCTGTCATCTCTTTCCCTCTTTTCTGTCACCACCTGTCTGTCCCTGTCACCCACTTACACACTGTCATACGTTACTGTCTATCTCATCACTACCCACAGCACTGTCACCTCTCCCTAAACCCTCTCACACCTCCATGGACTCGCCGTCAGCCCCTCAACCAGGTGTTGGCGAGGAGGACAGGCCTGGGACAGGTCCTGGAGTGAGCTGAGCCTCTGCTTGGTTTGGGGGGGAGCCCCTAGGGAGCACGAGGTGGGTGGGAGTTAGGCCACTGGCCTCAGGACCCTCACTGCAAGGGGCCATAATCCAGGAGGAAGTGACCCTGGTTACGGGTGTCGGGAGGAGCCTGGCTCTGGATGGGACTCAGCACTGCGCTGCTATGTGACGTCTCTGAGCCACCTCTCTGGGCCTGCCTTTCCCCAGTGCATGGGATACTCAGGGACGCTCTCAGGCGCCCTTCCGCATGGGGCTGTGAGAGCTGACAATGGCCGCCATCCAGAAGGGGCTCCAGCCCTGCTGCTCCGTTGTTACGGTTTCCATAGTTGCAGCGGACAAGGTGGTGACAGTAACCAAGGAGCCCAGTTGCTGTTCTAGCCTGAGCAGGGAATGGCAGGGACTTGCCTGTGGTGCTACGAGCATTGGCAGCCGAGCCCTAGGCCAGAGGCGGGCCTTAGGATTCCCACCCAGGACTTCCCACCACCACGGCCCGGGGTTGAAGGGCTGGGGACCTAAGCCCCAGCTATGTCGTTGTCTGTCGGGGTCACTGCTGCATCCTCAGCTCCCAGAACAGGGCCTTCTCTGCTCCTCGCAGGTGCTCAACAAATCTCTGTGGGTGACCATGTCACAGGATGCCACAGCCACCCTTGAAATTATAGTGGGTGGGCTGACGTGTGGGTTGACCAGAATGAGTGGAGGGACGGGTAGGCCCTGGAGGTTACTAATGATGGAGGAGGGGGCAGAGACAGACTGGGTACCCTCTCAAGCTTGCCAAGTGCCAGTTGTGTTCTTCCTCATCCTTCCCAAGACCTCCTGCCTTCTCCTGAAGGATCTGTGAATAGAACCCTAGGTGGTCAGATACGTCAGGGCCCTGGACCACATAAGGTCCAATGCCCTAACTTTGAAGACTGGGGAGAGTGAGGCCCAGAGAAGGGAAGATATTACCCAGGATCACACAGTGAGTATGAATCCAAGCTCCGTCAGCCTCCCAGTCCTTATTACTGAGAGCTAAATAATCTGGTAGCATAGTGGCTAAGACACTTGCCTGCTAACCAGACGGCTGGCGGTTCAAACCCACCAGCCACTCCTCGGAAGGAAGGTTGGGCAATCCTACTTCCGTAGTGATACTGCCTCGGAAACCCAAGGAGGGGTCGCTATGAGTCGGGGCCGACTCGACGGCACATAACAACAACAACAACAAATAATCTGGAGCTGTGGTAGCACAGTGCCTAGGGCATCTGACTGCTAAGCAGAAGGTTGGTGGTTCAAACCCACCAGCCGCTCCGCGGAAGCAAGACTAGGCAATCTACTTCCGTAAAGATTTACAGCCTCAGAAACCCAATGGGGGTCGCTATGAGTTGGAATCAATTTGATGGCAGTGTTTCTTTCCCCCCCCCCCAAGTAAGGAGCTCTGGTAGCATAGTGCCTAAGGCACTTCACTGCTAACCAAAAGGTGGGCGGTTCAAACCCACCAGTCACTCCTCAGAAGGAAGGTTGGGCAATCTACTTCCATAGTGATATTGCCTCGGAAACCCAAGGAGGGGTTGCTATGAGTCAGGGCCAACTCAATGGCACATAACAACAACAACAACAAGTAATCCATCAGGGTTCCCTTTTTGCCTTGGCTGCCAGGAAGCTCAAGGTTTAGTTTTTAAACTATGTTTTATATTATAAGCCCATCAAAATCCTTTCCAGAGACAAAGGATCCCTTTGGGTCCAGTAGTATGCCCAACATCATGCCATGCATGAGCTCTCCTTTAATACAACAAGCACGTGACAGAGAGATGAGTGGTCTTATGATGTGCGGATGGAGACATGTTTACCTGACCTACTCCCCAGGGTTGTTGGGAGGATCAAATGCCACAGCTTTTTCTAAACACTAAAGCACTATAAAGGAGCCCTGGTGGCACAGTGCTTAAGTGCTCGGCTGCTAACTTGAAGGTCAGTAGTTTGAACTCACCTCATGAGCCACTCCATGGGAGAAAGATATGATAGTCTGCTTCCAAAAAGATTTACAGCCTTGGAAACCCCACAGGGCAGATTTACCTTGTTCTATAGGGTCGCTATGAGTCAGAATTCACTGGACAGCAATGTGTATCTTATAGATAAGGAAACAGGCCCAGAGACATAAAGCAACTTGCTCAGAGTCACACAGCTAGTAAATGGCAGAGGCAGAATTCAAACCTAGTACTCTCTGCTCTCCCACCCTTGGTCTCTTCTCTCTATAAATGTCCCTACCAAGGCCGGTGCTGCAGCCCCATGTCCCGGTGCCATCCTATGCCCCACTGCCCACCCTCCTTCTACTTCTGCTTCTACTCTATCAATGAGGAGCCCCCTGAGAAGCTGTGGAGGGGATCTTGGTTCTAAACATCAAAACTCAGGTCTACACTGCCATTGTGGAAAGATTCGGATGCCACGGGGTTGACATCTTAAGAGAGTCTGGCACGTGTAGCCAAGAATTCTCTCACCCTTTTTCACCTAGTGCTTAGCCTAAGCAAGAAGCCATAAGAAAAAAACAAAAAACAAAAAACCCACCACACAGAGATGTCCATGGCAGTATTGCGCGTCATGGACAGAAGAGTCCAGCAGTGGGGAAGGGCTCCGTCAACAGAGCTCATCAGAGGGCCAGCATCATGGGGGGCTCCCAGCTTGGTTTAAAGCTCTGTGGTCTTGGTCTTGACCTTCTTCATCTTTGAACTTGCATTTTGTAAGTGAAGTTCGGTGAGCCGATGGGGCACACTCATGAGTAGGCTTGGTAATCGGAAGAGCTTTCCAGTTGAGAGTCCTTTATGGCACGTTTGCCCTCGTTTCTGAGCAAGGCCCCAGCTAATTAGGTAGCTGGTCTTGCACATAGTAGCGGGAAGGGTACTGGTCTGGGAGCCAGGAGAGATGGGTTCAAGGTTACCCTACCCTATAGGCCGCAGTTTCCCCACCTGTAAAATGAAGGGTTGGACCAGATCATCTGTGATTCTATGAGCATTACGTAGCCATTAAAAATGGAAACCATATGCAGACTCTTTCAACATCCAGACCAGTCAGTGCTGGGAGAAAGGAGAGTGGGAAGATGCAGACGCGGGAGGCCAGCCAAGGACAGCTGAGCGGCTCACCAAGGAACCAAGGACCAGGAAGGGAGCAGGTTCCACAAGGTGGAAACGAACTGGAGTGCTTCCAGCTTCTCTTCTGCTGCTGCTGCTTTTTTTTTTTGGTGCTGGAACCTGGGATCGAACCATCTTCAGCTTCTCTATAAGCTACTGAAGTTCTCAAAGAAAAGAAGAGCTTCAGAAGCTAGCAGGAGGGAAACAACAGTGAACCCAGGGAATTCTCCTGAATGGGAGGGTTTGCCTCTGGCATCATGAGGCCAACTGTGCGGCTCCCACTAACCACACCTTCTCACTCTCTCTTTCCCTCCCCAAACCTCCTTGGATCTCTCTTCCTTCCTTCCTTCCTCTACCGGATATCCTGTATCCCGTTCCTTCTCTACCTCTGTGCCTGTCACCCTCCCACCCCATCCCCTTCACCCACGCCCACCCACCCTAGAACTGAAGAGTGAGGAGAGGACAGGACTAGGCAGGGTGGATGCTCTCCCCTCCCTGGCCCTGCAGGGAAGATGGGGTGGGCGAAGAAGGGCTGGGGGGCACCTCCAGGGCCCCTCCAGCCCACCCATTTCTGTGATGCTAAGCTCGGTGACATCTGAGGTTCTGACACCCCCAGAAGCTGAGACTCCATGACACCCCCCCCCAACTCCAGTGCCGCCAGGAGCCCTGAGTGGGGTGAGAGAGCTCAGAGGAGCTGCCTGCCAGCGAGTGGGGAGGCAGGTGGGAGGGCTGCGAAAGGGGAACAGGTGGGAGAGAAGGTGAGTCAGCAGGCACAGAGTGGAGCAGAGCCAGCAGGAGTTTGCAGGGAGCAGCGTCATAGCCCGGGAGCCTCTCTGTCGCTGGGGCTGGCTCTCAGCACCCTGGTGGCCGCCTCCCAGTGCCCTCTGAGCCCACACTGGGCTCCCCTTTGGCCCTCTAGAAAAGTCCTGGCTTTGGGTATTTGTCCAAACTTGTCCACCCTGGGTCCCACAGATTGCATGCAGGTTAACAGAGGGTTAAGGCCCCTCCAAAGGGAGTGACTCTTACAAGTGTCTGAGCAAGTAGCAGACTGATGACAAAGATGTTTGTCACCTTCATCATGTCACCACATCATCCGGAAAGGGAGGCCCATGTAGGGTGGGCCCTACGTGTACTCCTTTCCCCACCCTGTGTGCCCTGGCCTCCCTTGGGGATGGAGGGCTGTGTCACTTCTGAGATGGGTTCTAGGTTGAAGGTTCGGAGCCCGAGAGTGCCTGGGGCCAGGCCTCTTCAGTTACTCCTCAAGGAGTTAATCCCAGTTACTTCTTGAGGCGTAGGGCGTAGCTGAGACTGTAGCAGGCAGTAGAGGATGCCATCCCGGGGCCCTTCTGCGAGTGTGGGAGGGTGGGCCATGAGAGCTTGTCTTGCTGAATGACCCCCACGACCCTTCCCGGCTCCCGAAGTTCACAGGTGCACTCTGGGAAATCCAAGGCCAGCTCTGGGTGGGGGCAGGGAAAGGAAAGAGGCGTGCCCTACCCCTCACTTAGCCCCTGCCTCGGGGAAGGTAGGAATGAACCGGAAGCAGGCCCCTCAGCCTCTGTGACATCATCCTCCTCTTGGTTCAAGCCAACCTCTTAGTTTCCTGGGCCTCGGTTTTCTCATCTGTGAAATGAGACCCTAACTAACCCTTATCCTAACTACTCCTTGGAGTTTGGGAAGGGCGCTATCCTCTACCAGAGGATGCAAAATGTGTTACGTAAATGGGAAACATGAAGAGTAATTGGTAGGAGGGGGAACTTGGATTCCAGGCCAGCCTCCTTCTCCAAGGACAGAGGGCTCAGGCCAACTGTCAGAGCATGGAGGACGCACAGTGATTCACTCAAACGGCAGTCGCATCGCCAGTGCTCGTGAAATGTAATTCACAAAGCTGCCCACCGCACTTCACAGTCGACGAGCTAGTCTGCTGCTTCCCTGTGTTTCCTGAGGTAGCTGCCGCTTTGTGTAGAAGATTCCTGGGAACAGGGAGGGTGCCGTGTCCTCTGCTTCTTTACAGCCCAAGTGCTGGATCCACAGTAAGTGTAGAATGAAGCCAGACCTAGAAGATACCATCACACTCCCCGGGTCTGCGACAGACTGGCAAGCAGAGCTGCAAGCCCACCCTCTGCAACATGTCCATTCTTCCCCTGATGTGACCTGGAGTCCCTTTTCCCAGCCATGAATCTGAGCTGGCCTCGTGACTTGAATTGGCTGATAGAATGCAGTAGAAGTGACATCACACAACTTCAAGGCTAGGCCTCAAGACTCCTTGCTGCTTTGCCCTTCAGGCTGCTGCCCTGAGGCCCCTATCAGAACACTGGTCCAGCTGCAGGAGGAGGAAGGGCCCTGTGCAGGAGACCCAGGCAGCCCTCTGTCAGACACGTGGGTGAGGCCATCTTCACCTTGCAGCCTAGCTGACACTCCAGCAGAAGAACATGGCTGCCTGAGACAGCCAACCCAGCCCCACTCTGAATCATGAGAGAACAAATCTGCTGAGCCTACAAGTTGGAGGGTGGCTTGCTTCATGGTGCAGGCTAACTGAAGCCCAGGGAAGGGAAGGGGGATGCACTCAATGTCCCACAGTGACAGAGATCAAGACCAGATGAGGACAAGGTTCCCCAGCTGACCCCAAGAGCCTTCTCCCCCAGTGTCCTGCAGCCAGCTTCGGCAGCTCAGCCTGCGTAGGGGTGTGTGTGCGTGCACGCGCCGGATGTGTGGGGGCGTAAAGCGGTACTTCCACTCCATTATAAAAGGCTGGCTGACATCCACGAGCTCTTCCTGCCCATCGTCTCTGGGAGGGAGGTATGGTTAATCACATTCTACAGACTGTGAAACTGAGGCCAAGAGCCAACAGCCATCTGCTGACACTCACACGGCTAGTGAGTAGGAAAGCTCTCACTCACACCCGGGTCCTCTGACACCAACTCAAGGTCTGTCCCATTGACTCCAGGAAGGGTAATGGCAGATGGGAAAGTTCCCTCCACAGTCCTTCCTAGGATCAGCTCTCAGAAAGGGACACACACCACACACCACACACCACACACCACACACATGTTCATTCTTTCTTCCTCCCTCCCTCTTCCCCACCCCTCTGCCTTCCACCAGCCGACCCCTACTGGACTATATACTTTATTAAAAATATATCATTACAAACTCCATTGTCCGTCTGGCTGGGGCTGGGTGCCCGGAGGGACCGCTGGGAGGGCCGGGCCCTCGTCCTGCCGCTCCAGGGCACCCAAACCCAACACCACCCAGGGGTCAACACGGCTGGCTTGCGTGGCCTTGGGGGCCAGCCAGCTGGGTGCAGAAGGGACTCAGCTTGACCGACGGATGGGGAGGGGCGGGGGTGCACAGAGAGGGACTGCATCCCCTTGTCCTGCAGGTGAACATGGCGGAAAGTGGAAGTGGTACCTCCATTTCCCTCGGTTTATAGAGAGTTACAAAAGAAAGCCACGAGCAACAGGCCACAGTCATGCAAAGAAACGTGCCCCCCTCCCCCCGACCAAGCCCCGGCCCACCCCAGAACCCCGACGCCCACCCCAGCAGTCCAGCCGCCTTTCCCAAGGTCCTGAGAGCAAAGGGGCATGTCCTCCAAGGGTCGGTGGGGAAAGGGTGGTGACCTGGGGTCCCAGAGCCTCCTGTGGGTAGGGGCTGGAGAAGCCGGGCTGACAAGGTGTCCTGGGCCTCCTGGGCCCATCCTAGCTTGTGCTTTGGAGCTGGCAGGCAGGGGTCTCCCAGTCCTGTAAGCCCCTGCCTCCCTCCAGAAGGTGCCCTGAGCCAGAGTCTGCTCTGTCCTGAGTGTGGGCGGGGGTGTCCTGACATCCCATCCCCGGCAGAGGCTCTCCCAGGAAGCAAAGAGGGCGGGCCTGGAGGTCAGATGGCGGACTCCCTTCGGTAGGAGATGTTGTCCAGCGGGAGTGTGGCTTGCATTCGCTCCAGATCCAGGTGACTGCCAAACTCCAGCATCCGGATGATGCCCGCCTCCTCCTTGGAGCCCGCCTCCAGGCCCAGGCCCGCAGCCACAGCAGCCGCGGCCGCCGCCTCCTCCTCCATCTCCTCTTCCTCCTGGCTCATGAGGGCCAGCTCGTTCTCATAGCAGAAGGCACTGGGCGGGGGTGGCGGGGCGGGCAGCACGGTGATCTTACTCTCCTGCAGCTCCCGGGCGGAGCAGCAGGGCGTGCCAGCCACCTCGTAGGTCTTGTGGAAGCGCGAGTAGTCCACCTTGTAGTGGCTCTTCTCCTCGAAGACCACCGGTTCGAAGCGGTGGCCCCATAGGATCTCGCTGGCCAGGTAGGAGCTGCGGGCCTGGGTGGTCATGGCGGTGGCCTCCACCATGCCCTCGAGGATGACTACGATCTCGAAGTCTTCTGACTCCAGCTCCTCCTTGCCCATCCCATAGAGTGGGCTGTCCTCGTCGATCTCGTGGACGATGATGATGGGCGACACCAGGAAGATCCGGTCCAGGCCGATGTCATAGCCCACGTTGAGGTCCCTCTGGTCCAGCGGCAGGTACTCGCCCTCCTGGGTCATGTAGGGCTTGATGAGCTGGGCCCGCACATGGGCCTCCACGATGTGGCTCTTGCGTAAATTGCCCACGCGCCACATCAGGCAGAGCTTGCCGTCACGCACCGAGATGACCGCGTGGTGGCTGAACAGCAGCGTCTGCGCCCGCTTCTTGGGACGTGCCATCTTGGCCATGATGGTGCCGATCATGAAGGAGTCGATGACGCAGCCCACAATGGACTGGACCACCACGGCGATGACCGCCAGCGGGCACTCCTCCGTCACGCACCTGAATCCGTAGCCGATGGTGGTCTGCGTCTCCACCGAGAACAGAAAGGCTCCCAGGAAGCCGTTGACGTGCATGATGCACGGTTTGGGGGCCACCGGGGCTGCCCCACCACTGCCCGCCGGGGCGCCTGCTGCGGGCACCGCTGGGCTGACCTCCAGGTCGCCGTGGAAGAAGGCAATGCACCAGAAGAGGAGGCCGAAGAAGAGCCAGGAGACGAGGAAGGCCGCGGAGAAGATCATGAGCATGTAGCGCCAACGCGTGTCCACGCAGGTGGTGAAGATGTCAGCCATGTAGCGCTGCGACTTGTTACTCAGGTTGGCGAAGTACACGTTGCACTGGCCGTTCTTCTTGACGAAGCGGTTACGGCGTTTCCGCCGGGGCACGTGGGCCTGCCCGTTTCGGCTGTGCCCGTGCATGTCCTGATGCCGGCGTGCTCACCTGGGAAGCTGCGGGGCCTGGAGAGGAGAAGCCAGACACGTGAGATGCTGGGGAGCCAGAGATGCCAAGGACACCAGGCTTGGGGTGTCAAAGACGCTCAGAAGGAAAGAGCCTGCACTTGAGCTCAAGCCTCCTTTAGGAAGCTGAGGCCCCCAGGATGCGGATCTCGGCCCCAGACCCTCCAGACCTCCTTTCCCTGCTGCTAGGGAACTTCCTGACGCCATCTTGGCTTCCCTCTCCCAGCATTCTGTCCCCCTTGCCTCCCTGGGGTCAGACTCTGCTACCTGGGGTCTCACGGGGTTCTCCTTTGCTGTCCAATAGATAGCTGCTAGCCACCTGTGACACTTTACATCTAAATTAGTGGCTACAAAGGGCTGACACACGGCAACGGTTGTAAGGGTGTACAGCACCGGGCAGTGTTTTGTTCTGTTAGATATGGGCCACTGTGAATGATACAACTCCTAACAACAACAACAAATAAAATTGAATCCTCACTTCCTCAGTCTCAGTAGTCACATTTCAGATGCTCCTTGGCCACATATTGCTAGAGGCTACCGGATCGGAAGGGAGCTCAGGTAGCGTAGTGCCTAAGGCACTTGACTGCTAACCAGAAGGCTGGTGGTTCAAACACACCAGCCACTCCTCAGAAGGAAGGCTGGGCAATCTACTTCCGTAGTGATACTGCCTCGGAAACCCAAGGTGGGGTTGTTATGAGTTGGGTCCGACTTGATGGCACATAACAACAACAACAACCGGATCAGACAGAACATCTCCATCACTGCAGAGAGTCCTATTGGAAGGTGCTGGGACCTGCAGCCTCACCTCAGCTCCTCTCTTGGGCCTTCCCCTCCCACTGTTGCTTTGAGTCTCTGGACCCAGAGTTCAGTACTGTCCCAAGCTTGTCAGGAGCGAGGTGGGAGGAGACTCCAATGGTGAAGATGGAGGAAGGACAAGCCCTCGCGCTTTGGCCCTGGGCGCCAACGTTGCTATCTTCAGGTGAAGAAACAGGGGCTCGGGCAGCGGAAGTGAAGTGCCTAAGGCCACACAGCTGGCACATAGTGGATCCAAACCCAGGTGGGAGTAACTCTCCAGCTCCCTGTGGCTGTGTTCATGGTGTGGAGAGACAGGGAGTCTGTGTGTGGGGGGGTAAAGCATACCTGCTGCCTCGCTAATTTGCAACTCATTTCACCTCGCGGAGCCTCAGTTTCTTCATCTGTAAAACGGGGCTCAAAATCCCCGCCTCACAGGACCTAAGGAGAGACTCTAACCGAAAAATCAAACTCACTGCCAAGGAGTCAATTCTGACTCACAGCAACCCCCACTGGGTTTTCAAGGCAGTGAATCTTTACGGAAGCAGATTGCCCCATCTTCCTTCTGCATGGCAGCTGATGGGTTTGAACTACCAACCCTCAGGTTAGGAGGCAATTGTCTTAAGCGCTGTGCTACCAGAACTCCTTCAAGGAGAGGCTAGATGCTCTGTTAAAGCCAGCAGCCCTCCTGCCTTCCTTCCTTCTTCCTGGGAGCAATAGGAAGCTGGCCAGAGGCATGACTCCTTGTCAGTGTCCCCAGCTGTTTCAGTGGAGGAACCCCCCCCTCAACGGCAGGCACACCAGCTGGGCCCATCCCTCCTTCATCCCTTCCCCCTCCCTTCCATAGGGGCCCCAGGAGAGAGAGGGTGCTGCCCGGGGCCCCAGGGCTGGCAGGGCTGGCCATGCTCGGGCTGCGGGTAACATTTTGGCACAGAATTATATAAGGCTGGAAGTTTCTATTTTCTGTCCCATTCTTCTTCCTGATCTAATTGTGCATCTGTGGCAATGTTTATACACTTCCCCGGTTCAGGACAACTCGGTTGCCGGAGCAACCGGTGCGCGCCAACGCTGTAATTTAGAGATCAACAGCTTCAAGCCTGCCTCTTCCAGGAGAAACTCCTTCTCCCAGCCCAGGGAGAGCGAGCCCTGCCACCACCTCCTACCCGCGGTCACCCCACCCCAACTCGAGGTGCTTCTCCCTTGCCCCCTTGAAAGGAGCTCCCTGGTTCCCACAGTCATGGGTTTGAATTCCGGATCTGCTGTGTGCCTTGGACAAGTTACTTGACTCCTCTGAGCCTTGGTTTCCTCACCTGGAAGAATGGCAATACTGAGGGCCATTGTTAGACGCCCTAACAGGTAATGGGGGCGTGGCCTCTGGTGCAAAGCAAGTTGTAATGCAGCCAGACATGCCAGGCCCTTCTGCTAACTTCCCCCGGAATCCCACCAGCCAGGGCGTTTTCTATCAGGTCTTCCTTCACTAAAAAGGTCCCCCCGCCTTGATTGCACCTGCATTAGCACTTGTCATTGTACATCGGAGCCAAAGTAGCTTAGAGACAGAATGGCTGGCTGAGGGTCCCAGGGAGAGGCTGGGTGGGGTCAGCACTGGACCCAGGTCCCTTACTCCCACTCCAGAGCTCCCGGGAGAAAGTCAAGGTGCTCCTGGGAAGAGAGACCCCTTCAGTCTTCCCCACTTCCTCCCTAGAGGGGCTTAGAAGGGTTTGGGGTGAGGGAAGAGAGGGCAGCAGCCCAGAGCCCCAGCAAGGCCTGGGCCCACTCCACAGGCATCTGGGAGAGAGGCAGAGGAACAAGGCCCTTTGACGGAACCTAGGCCTTTGATGGGGGGGAAGTGAGGCCCAGAGTGGGCAAGGGCCCTGCCCAGGCTGAACCTGAGCCCAGGGCGCTGGGGGACCTCCTGGTTCTCTGCCCAAGGGACTGGGCTCTGACCTGGGGGTTCATCTGGTGATGCACGAAAGGGGTCTTCATGGGGCTCCCACCCTCTTGGCAGAGACTCTGAGGGGAGAGGGCAATCCCCTCATGGCCATAGGAAAATGGAGACTCCTTGGGCTTCCCCTCACTTTCACTGCCCACTGCCCCCCATCAGTGAGCTGAAGTGACTGGAGTTTGGTCAAGGACCCAGGGTCCGCCCTGAGGTTCCACATGTCTCCACCCCGACACTCACCCTGACCTCAACATTCACACCTCACCCCAACACTCACTTCTGAACCCCAACAAATCCCAACCCCAACACTCTCACTCACCCCAACCCTAACATTCATCCCCAATCCCAACCCTCACTCCAACCCCAACTCAACGCCCCCCCAGGCCCCAGCCTTCTACCGCCCTGACCCCCACCACCCCTATCAGCCCCACATCACAGCCCTACGGGGCACAGTTTTATCCTGCTGACCACTGTGCCTCCTCTCAAGCTCACTGTTTATCTGAGTCCCTACTATGTGCTCTGGTGGTGTAGTGGTTAAGGTATTTGGCTGCTAACCAAAAGGTTTGAACCCACCAGCTGCCCCACAGAAGAAAGATGAGACAATCCATTTCTGTAACTATTTATAGCCTTGGAAACCCAACAGGGGTCGCTGTGAGTTGGAATCGACTCTGTGGCAGTGGGTTTATTGTTTTTTGTTTTTCCTTACTATGTGCCAGGCCCTGTGTGGCCCCTTGGCCCATATTATTGACGCTCCCAATGCATCCCGAGGCTTGGAAATGAAGCTGTCTCCCCAGGCACACTGTGGCCCCCTGACCCATCACCCTCTGCCAGCAAGGAGGCTGGTCTCGGTGACGACCTGTAGCTGGTGAGAGCCCGGGAGCTCCTCTGCCAAGTGACCTGCTAAAGGAGACAGGGCTCCTGTCGCCATGGGCTCGCTTGGCAGGAAGGAGAAGTTCACCTGCCAACACGTAGGCTGACTGGCACAATGCCACCACCGAAAAAGTAAAAAGTACAAAGCCCAGCGGGGTGTTTTCATTGACAAACCCCAGGAGATGGTCAGATTTTCTTCTTTGTCACACGGGGCTTCCTGGGGTGAGCACACCACGCAGGGATACGTGTGAGAGAGAAGTGAGTGTGGACAAGGGAGAGGAGCAAGCCACACCAGCAAACCATCCTCCTGAGGAGAGACGTCTTATTCTTTTTCAAAAAGAGCCCTGGTCACTCAGGTGCCTGTACTGTATCGTCAGTTTGTCCTGCTGGGGTGGCTTGCGTGTTGTTATGAGGCTGGAGGCTATACCATTGGTATTTCAAATACCTGCAGGGTCACCCATGGTGGGCAGGTTTCAAAGGAGCTTCCAGACTCAGACAGACTCGGAAGGAAGGCCTGTTGATCTACTTTCAAAAGTCACCCAACGAGAACCGCACGGGTCACAACAGGACACTGTCGGCGATAGCTCTGGAAGATGAGCCGCCGTGGCTGAAAACAAAGCCCACTGCCATTGAGTTGATTCGGACTCACAGCAACCCTACAGGATACAGTAGAACTGCCCCCTGGGGTTTCCAAGGCTGTAAACCTTTACAGAAGCAGACTGCCTCATCTTTCTCCCTGCAGAGCTGCTGCTGGTGGGTTTGAACTGCCGACCTTTTGGTTAGAAGCTAAGTGTTTAAACTGCTTCTGTAAAGATTTGCAGCCTTGGAAACCCTAGGGGCAGTTCTACTCTGTCCTCTAGGGTCTCTGTGAGTTGTGATCCACTCGATGACAGTGGGGTTTGTTTGGAAATGCAGGCAGGGGTGGGGTGGGGTGTGTGAGGTATTCTAAGAGGGCAGACTAGGTGGCAGAGACAGGGAAGAGAAACAGGAAGCAGAAGCAGGAGCGAGTCCGGAGGCAGGGACCTTCCCCCGGAGCCGACAGACAGGAAAGCCTTTGCCCAGAGCCAGCCCCCTGAACTCGGACTGCTAACCTCCTGAACTGCCAGAGAACAAATTTCTGTTTGTTAAAGCCCCCCATGGATGTGGTACTTCTGTTACAGCAGCCCTAGAGAGCTAAGACGATGGAGCTGTTCTGTTGTCCGTGGGGTCGCCGAGAGTCAAAGCCAACTGAACGGCAAGTAACAACAACAACGTTAAAAAACCCCGCCATCCAGTCTATTCCAACCCATAACGATCCCATAGGATGGAGCAGAGCTGTCCCATAGGGTTTCCAAGACTGCAAATCTTTATGGAAGCAGACTGCCTCCCTCATCTTTCTCCCCTGCAGAGACTGCTGGGTTTGAACCACCAACCTCTCGTTAGCAGACCAGTGCTTTAATGACAGCGCCGCCAGAGCTCCGGATGGAATTCAGCATAGCTGTGGCGATTCTGCATCCACCATCAGGAGGACCCAAACTCACTGCCGTCGAGGCGAGTCCAACTCTAGCGACCCTATAGGACAGAGTAGAACTGCCCATACGGTTTCCAAGACTAAATCTTTACAAAAGCAGACTGCCTCATTTTTCTCTTGGGGAGCGGATGGTGGGTTCGAACCGCTGACCTTCTGGTTAGTAGCCAAATGCCTTGACCACTGAGCCACCCGAGCGCCAGACACAGTAGCATCAGATCTACAGTACAAACACTGTACTTTTCTGCAGGGGACGGAATGCTCTAGTTCTCATTGCAACAAATGGTGCCCATTAACGTGCACTGAAAGAATGTGGTCTCAGGCTCCTTTCAAAGGTGGGGGCCCACCCCAACACTCACACCCCAACCCCAACACTCACACCCCAACCCCAGCACTCACACACCAATCAGGTCCTGGCCCCTCTGACACTGCTTTGCTGAGTGACCCCAACATATCACTGCTCTTCTTGGCCTTGGTTCCTGCAGAAAATGGGGTTCTTTTGCCCAGCCTCCTTCGTGGCACACAGTTTGAGAACCAGAAGGGTGGATGTGGTGCCTCCCAAAAAACCCACTGCTATCGACTCAATTCTGACTCATAGCGACCCCCATGGGGTTTCTAAGGCAGTAAATCTTTATGGAAGTAGATTACCCCAACGTCCTTCCACAGAGTGCTGGTGGGTTTGAACCACCAACCTTCTGGTCAGCAGTCAAATGCCTTTTTTGGCAGTGTACCCCCAGAGCTCCTTGTGTGATGCCCCAGGGTGTTCCAGATTCTTCAGCTAGGGCTGCGAGCCTGTGGCAAAATGAGGAACAGGATGGTGGGGTCGTGTGGGGGACTCAGGGCTCATCTTTTCAGTGCTAAGCCTTCTTTCTTTTATGAAGTGATAGATATGGGTGGTGCTGGTGACTTTTCACAAATTTAATGTCCTTTCCCGGCAAATGAAGATCTAATGATGCTGTATATTATGAAACTTGTTGTTCTTTTGATGCTACTTGCTGCTGTTGTTCGGTGTCCTCAAGTCGAGTTCGGAATCACAGTGGCCCCGTGTACAATAGAACGAATCACTGCCCGGTCCTACGCCAGCCTCACAATCCGTGCTATGTCTGAGCCCACTGTCATAGCCACTGTCACTGTGCTGCTGTGACATCCCAAATCTGGGAGTGCCTAGGCCATGCTTCATTTGGCACTAAGGAAACTGAGGCTGAGAGGTGGCAGAAGGAAATCTAGGCCTCAGGGGAGTGAAAGTGACCAGCAGAGCCCCCAGGCCCGACCCCATGGCTTTCCTGGCCCTTCCTGGGGAGTGGAGGGGCAGCTGGGGACACTGCCTGCCAGGGGGCGCCAGAGGAGGGGGGAAGGCCAGGAGCTCCCGTCAACTCCTAGGTTTTCCCTATGACGAGACATGACATGCCCCCCTCCTTGCCCCTAACTCTCTTTGCAAAAGAAAAGCTAACAAGCTGGCACAGCCCGGGGGGTCCTGGCTCCCTGGGCCAGTCTCCCTGTGCCCGCCCTTGTCCTCACGGAGGTGCACCTCACAGAGCTTTATAGGCCCCAGACAAGCAGCATCAGCCCCTCCTGAGATCCAGGTAGCTGGATGCACCTCAGTCTCTTGTGCCCTGCACTCAGCTCCCAGCCCCGGAGCCTCCCTAAGATAGAGCCCTGCCAGGCTGTGGCCATTAAGCATTGTGTGGTGTCCCTATCTCTGAGGTCAGGTGGGACTATGGAGGCCCAGGGAGGGCGAGCACCTTAGTGCCCGCAGCTCAGCCCCTGGGCCCAGTCGACCCGCCTTTCCTCGGGGTGTCATTGCTTCCTTCCAGTGAAGGAACATTCTGGAAGTGCTGACTCCATGCCAGACTGCCTCATCTACCTCATGGGCCATCACCACTGCCTTTGCCTGTTTAACAAGTATTTATTAAGTCCCTACCACGGCAACAAGCATGGTTATTGTTTCTGTTCCCCACCTGAGGAAGTGCAGGCTAAGGGTTGGGGGGTGGGCAAGGGGTCCATACGGCAGAAGTGGCGATCCCAGGACTCCCACTCAGGTCCAGCTGGGACCAGGGCCCAGCTCACCCAGCCCCCAACCCCTGGTCTCCAGCTCCCTTCCCTGCCCAAGGTGCCCCTGTGGCCTGGATGGAGCCCCTCTCTCCCTTGACTTCCTTGGCTGTGCTAGCTGTGGCCCCTCCATCCTCTGAGCCCCATAGCCCTCACTGTCTAGCTGCACCACTCAGCGTCTGTGCAACTGTACCTCAATTAACGTGCTGGCTAACCCCACATGATGGGGTGGCACGACCCGGTTTTCAGTCTCAGCTCACTCACGGTCACCTCCTAATGTGTTCTCTTTGCACCTCAGTCTCATGTGCATGATGGAAGTGACAGTTGCAGGACCTGCCTCACCGGCTGTTGTTGAGGGGAACAGAACCCCTACTCTATAGAAACATGGGCTGATGTGAGGGTTAAATGAAGGTTTGAAGGTAAAATGGGAAAATGATTGGGTGATGATGATGAAAGTAAGATCACTGGGCTGGCTTCAACTCCTGGCTCCAACCACTCATGTGGTCACGCTCTTTCCTTCATTGACGATATGGGAAACTGCGGTTGCCCCTGGTAGGACAGTGGGGTGACTGATGTGATGAAACGAGGCGCCCAGACAGGGCCCGGGACAAGGCACAGACCTGGGTGACTGGTGGATGTTGCTGAGTTTGCTCAGCGCCCCTCCCCTGACCCCCAAGAGTTGATGGATGGGAGAGGTTAAGGGGCGTACCATCTCCCTGACCACCCAAAGGGAGCAGCCACAGGGCAGTAGGGCGGGGCAGGCAGGGCGCTAACAGTGCGTTGGGAAGGGGTTCGGGGGGGGACATGGTTTCCTTGGGGGATGTGGAGAGAATTAACACCATCATCCATTTCCCATCCCCCTGAAGACTGCAGAGCCTGCCCCCTGCTCCATCTCTGGCCTTGACTACCTGGTCTGGGTGGGCGGCCTTTCAGCTCTAACACGTAGGGCTTTGCAGGGAGGGAAAGGGCTCAAGGCCCCAGGTAGCTGAGCTCTATCTCTCAAAGGGGAGCTGCGGCCTGACCTGGCCACAGAGGCAACTGTGGCAGGGTGTCCCCACCTGCCCATGACCCTCTACAGTCTACTTCTCTGCCTTCCAACCCTTCCAGATCTTTCTCCCTCCTCTTTATGAATTGTGAGGGCCCACGGCTTCCCCCTCCCAGTGCAGTGCCTTCAGCTCTGGAGCCTCCCAGCTGTACCCCTTTCTGCCTGTGTGACCTTGGGCAAATTACTTAGCCTCTCTGGTCCCTGCCCTCTTCAGCTTTAAGTGGCACTAATAATAGTGCTTGCTTCATAACATTGTAATGAGGAATTAGTGGGATGATGCACATCGCTGCCCAGCACAGAGTGAGCGGTCGGTAAGTGGAACCTATTGCTCCCAAGGCTGGGCAGGTCTTCCTTTGATCTCCTGACCGGAATTTCAGATGCAGCATCCCAGAGCCCGCCCTGCACCCATCCATGCAGGCCTACCAGTCTGTCTTCCAACTGTGGCATTAGGCACGAGTGGGTAAGAGGATCAGACAGACCTGGGTCAGCATCAGGCTCAGTCCTGCTGAGCTGTGTGACTTCAGGCAGGTTTGGTGACCTCTCTGACGCTCAGTCTCCTCACTTGCAAAAGGAACAAAGTGGTGCCTACCTGGCAGGTGGCCCGTGGCGTCAGATGCGAACTGTCATGAAAGCGTAGGCCACGCAGAGGGTACTCAGTCAACACTGTTCCTTCCCCACACCGTCTCCTGGTCCCTGAAGTCCCACTGCACACCACAGCCCCGCCCCCACCAGCCACCCTGCACAAAGGAGCATTTATGAGCCCTTCTGCTGGCTCTGTCCTGAGCGCTCCGCGCCGATCAATGCCTGTAACCCTCACAGGGACCTCAGAGGATGTTACCATGACCAGCCCTATTTCAGAAGGAAGAAAACTAAGGCACAGAGTTGAATAACTTGCTTGAGGTCACACAGCTTGAAAGTGGAAGAGCCAGGGTTTGGACGTGGGCAGATAGGGCCAGGGCACACTCTCTGGACACGCTGCTCTCCTGCCTGGAAGACACTCAGCACACAGCCCATCTGCTTCCACTTGATAAACATTCATCAAACCCAGCTGTGTGCCAGGTTCCGTGAAGTCAGTCCTACTGGGGAAGGAGAAACTGGATTGCAGGGCAAGTAGGAGGCAGGAGCCAGGTTCCTGACTCGAGTCTAGATAACACAGGGGCTCCAGAGAAGGTCTGAGTGGTGTGGGGTGAACTGGCCCTCTGCCCAACCTCTCACCCAGTGAATGCTGGGCAGGTGAACGGGCCTAAAAAGCATGTTCCTAGAACGTCCAGTCAGACCTTTCAGTCAGGGTCAAAACACTGGAGGCCACCTGCTCCAACCTGTTCCTGAAATGCAGGTGGCCTTTGCCACACTACGGACGCTTAGTCCCTACTCACCACCCACTGTAGCCCTTTGTGGGGAGGACTAGTTTCGCTCTAAGTATGGTGGCCTTTGTCTTTGACTCCAGATGAGTACAGATATATGATCCCTAAGGAGCTCTGGTGGCACAGTGCCTAAGGCATTTGACTGCTAACTAGAAGGTTGCTTGTTCAAACCCACCAGCAGCTCTGCGGAAGGAAGATGGGGCAATCTACTTCCATAAAGATTTACCGTCTTGGAAACCCAATGGAGGTCACTATGGGTCGGAATCAACTCAATGACAGTGAGGTTTTTTTTTTTTTTTAAGGGACATGAATGGAGAGACACATAAGGCAAGGTCGAGGGGTTCCCAGTACAGAGCTCTGAAGGCCAAGGGGGCGCATTCCCCTCCCAAGAGCGACGTTCTCACCCACCAGGAAGCCCTCTGAGCCTCTCCATCCAGGGCTTTACATCACGGTGGATTACCCAGTAAGCAAGGTAAGCACGGGCTTGCTTGTGCTTACTCACTCATCTGTAGTGAACAATTTCACAGTTTCAAAGATGTGGTGAAAACCATGTGGAACTCTTCACTACAGATGAGTGAGTAAGCACAAGTATGCCCATGCTTACCTTGTTTACTGGGTCCTCTGTCCCTGTCAGGGATTGCAAATTTGAAAAGAGGCTTTGATTCTGTAAGAAGATGCTGTGGGGTTGGGAGAGAGACAGATGCCAGCTCTTCCTAGAAGCAGAGTCTTTGATGTGGTGAAAAAATGTGAAATTGTTCACTACGGATTAGTAAGTAAGCGCGGGGAAGGCCGTGCTCACCTGCATATGGCGTAACCCAACACTGGCCATCGGCATGGCATATGTGCTGTGAATTCTGCGAGCCGTTCCAGCGAACTATCGAACCCAATGGGGCAAGGGGAGCCAGGAGGTCGGGGAGTGAGAGTGTCACATGGACCCCGAGCTTGAGGCTTCCTCCTGAAGGGATAGCAGGAAACCAGCCCCAGATGTGTGGCCAGCAGCTCAGAAGCTTGGGGTGTTGGTGGACACCCCATTTGCAGCCGGCATCTGCCCATCTGGCAGTTTAAAGGATGGTGTCCTTTTAACTTGTGAACTCTGACCTAGCTCTGGGTGGCTAGGGTCAGAGAGAGTGCCATGGGGGCAGCTGGAGACAAGGATGAAGAAGTGGGCATGTGAGGACTGGATCCATCTCTGCACTTTGGGATCAGATTTATGTTGAACCTTTCCACATACCCTTCTATTGGCCAAACTGTCCCACCCATGGGCTACCCCAGATGCCTGCACCCCTCCTCCCCACAGAGCCTTGCAGGCAAGGGTAGGCCCCTGAGGCTTCTCTTCTCTGGAGCCACCTGAGCTCCCGATGCTGGCAGGGGTTCAATCCCCACTGCCTTGCTGTGGCTGCTGGGGCCCATCTTCCTCCAAAGTCCCTCTCTCACTTGCTATTCCTCATGCACTTGCTGTGGGTCACACCCAGGCCTTGCCCTCACTCAGCGATGGACCCGCTGAGGAAGGACATTGCTGTTGTTAGATGGCACTGAGTTGGCTCAGACTCACAGTGACCCGATGTATAACAGAACAAAACACTGCCGGTCCTGCGCCAGCCTCACAATCCTTGCTATGCTAGAGCCCACTGGCGCAGCCACTGTCAGTCCATCTTGTTGAGGGCCTTCCTGACGTTGCTGGTGTCAGCTGCTGTGGATGACCACCTTACGCACTACAGAGCGAAACGTGGCCTTGCCTTCTCAGGATCGTTGGTATGTGTGAGTCCATTGTTGTCACTGTCGTGTCAACCCACCTCACTGAGGGTGTCCCTCCTTGCTGAACTGTGTTAAGCATTTTGAAGGAAAAGTACAGCATGGAGTGAAAGGGGAGGCAGGGGCCCTGGCTTGGTGGAGGCCCTCGGAAGGCCTCTTCGAGGAAGTGACAGTACCCACTGATCTGAGTAGTAAGCGGGAATTGGTCAGGGGAACTGTGTCTGTGTGAAAGGTGGCGTGCAGAACGTTCCACAAGGAGCTCGGTGCATCAAGAATCTGCAGCAAGGGTCAGGGAGAGCGGAGGGAAGTGAGCAAGGGGGAACGTTGCCAGGTTGAAGCCCCAGAGGCAGGAAGTTTCTGGGCAGATACGGGAGGGTTGTGGATCTCAGCCCTGGGGTGATGGGAAGCTGTGGACAGGATTTTGCCTCGTTTGGTCTTTTAAATCTTCACGTGGAATCTTCAAGACATACAAATATATACCAGCTGCCATCCATCCGGCCCTGGGGCAGCCGGGGGCTGACAGACAGGACCCAGTGGAAGCAGGAGGCCTGCCAGGTGGGCAGTGACGGTGGCTTGCAGCTGCTGCCGGGGTGTTGGTAGCAGTGGAAACAGCATCACCAGGCGCCACGGAGTCGACCCCACGTGTGTCAGAGCAGACCTGGGTTCCACAGGCTTTCAGGGGCTGATCTTCAGAACTGGGTCACCAGGCCTTTCTTCCGAGGGGCCTCTGAGTGGACTCGAACCCCCAACCTTTGGATTAGCAGCTGAGCCCATCATGTGCACACACCATCCAGGGACAACAGTGGAACTGTTGTTGTTGTTGTTATGTGCGGTCGAGTCGGCCCCGACTCATAGCGACCCCTCCTTGGGTTTCCGAGGCAGTATCACTACGGAAGTAGGATTGCCCAACCTTCCTTCTGAGGAGTGGCTGGTGGGTTTGAACCGCCAGCCTTCTGGTGAGCCGTCAAGTGCTTTAACCACCATGCTACCAGAGCTCCTACAGTGGAACTAGAGAGAGGTAAACAGCTTTGGGATGTGGTCAGGGAGCCCACAGAGTCTGGTGGCAGGCTGGACATGGCGGGGCAGGAAGACAGGAAGTCAAGGAAGATGGGGTGAATGGGGTGCTGCAATGGGGAGGCTGAGGAGGACCAAGTTTCTGAGGGTGCGGTGGCCTGAGGGTCCAGGTGGGGGCGTCTACTGGTGGCCAACTCCTGAGCTCCCAAGAGATCTGGGAGGAGTTAGACATCCTGAGAGTGAGAGGGCGAGATCGCCTGGGGCAGGGTGTTGAAGGAGAAGGGAAGACAGCCCTGACCATAGTGCAGCCACTGCACAGGGAGAAGATCTGGGGAGGCTGAGCAGCCCGAGAGGAAGGAAGGCGCAAAACCAGGAGAGCGTGGCGGCGGAAGTGAGCGCCAGCGGAAGTGCTAGGCACCGCTGGCCAGCGTGGCCCGGCCATCCCAGTTCACCCGAGCACAGGAGTCACGTTGCTCTTCTCCACATAATTCTGTCTCCTCTCAGCCAAATGGAGCCCTGGGAGTGTAGTGGTTTAGCATTTAGCTGCTAGTCAAAAGGTTGACGGTTGGAACCCACCAGCTGCTCCACGGGAGAAAGATGAGGCAGTCTGCTACCGTCAAGTTTACAGCCTTGGAAACTCTATGGGGCAGGTGTACTCTGTCCCACAGTGTCGCTAAGTGTTGGAATTGACTTGGTGGCTGTGGGTTTGGTTTTTTCAGTTTAGCCAAAAAGGATTGCATACTCTTCAGAGGCTGAGGAATGACGGTGCTGGGGAGGGGTGGGGGGCTGAGGTGGTCTACAGGAGCTCGGCTCACAGGCACCCTTCGCACCCAGCAGAGGGTGAAGAGGAGGGGAGTGTGGCCGTCACTGCCCACCCCCCACAGTGTTGCCTCCTTGGCCTTGCTGCAAATAAGACTCCAGGAGCTGGGGCTGCTGTCCCCCCCCCCCCCCCCCCCCCCCCCCCCCGGTCCCCCAGAGCTTTGGGGGCGGGGCTGATGTCTTCACACACACTCAGAGATTGGCCCGGGCTCCAGCTAGCCAAGAGGAGTGGGGAGGCACGGGGAGGCAGAGCTAAGATCGAGTTTTGCTTCCTCCACTATTGTGGGGACTATGTATCAGGGGCTACTGGGTGGCTTTTGGGGAGTCACAGCACCCCTAGGACTCTGGTCTGCAGATAGGATATTCTCGTACGTGGGGGCCAGCCTGGCTGCACCCCAAATGCCCCTCCACTAACAGTGTGATGCAGCCCTGAGAGGAGGGAGCCCGTTACAGAACAGTGTGGGTCTTCCAGATGTATTTTTAAGGGAAACAAGGCAACAGTGGTGAATAGTGAGTGTACTATCTCCATTTGTGTGAAAAAAGGAGAGAAAAAAAAGAAATTTACAGACACACATATTTGCTTGTCTGTGGATGGACACCCAGGAAACTGGTGACGCGGGCTGCCTCTGGGGGGAGGGTGCAGGTGGCCGGGAAGGGGGTGGGAGGGAGCTCATTGTATCCCGTTGGGGCTGTTTTAATTTTAGAATATATGAGTGTATTACCTATGGAAAAAATACACATAAAAGCTTTAAAATAGTGTGTACATATGTGTATTTTTCTGAGAAGAAAGAACGCAGCATCCATAAAGTCCTCAAGAGAGACTGTGGCCCCAGAAGGGCTGGCAATTCCTCACTTACGAGCTGTGTAGCCTTGGGAAAATGCCTTAACCTCTCTGAGTAGCATCCATAAAACAGGCTAACACCCATGTCATAGGCAGGCTGATGAGAGGTGACAGCGGAGGGCAGGGGTTTATAAACTGTAAAAGGGGTCTGCCCCTCTTCCCCTCGCATTCTCCCCGCAGCATCCTCCAGGGTCCCTCGGAGTACCCCCTCCTCTAGGCTGAAGGCCCCCTCTGGGTTCTCTGTCTCTGTGGCCGCTGCTCTTTCTCCAGCCATTTTTCTGCCAGGCACTTACTCCCTGTGACCCCAGCTAATCCTGTGGCTTAAAACACCACCCAGCCGGCACCTCCCTCCCCAGGAGCACCCAGCATATTTGGCTCCATGTGTCCATAGACCTCAAAGAGCCATCGCAGACTCAGCTCCCCAAGACAGAGAGAGCCACCCCTCAGTCCTCGCCCTGCCCCCCACCTCCAGCCTGCTACCCAGGCCTCCTCCTTCAACTCTCTTGAAATCCAGTCATAACACTGTTACAGTGGCCGATACTCAGGAGTCCCTGGGTGTGCAAATAGCTAAGCTGAAAGGTTGGCGGTTCAAACCCATCCAAAGGCACCTCGGAAGACAGGCCTGGCATTCTGCTTCTGACAGGTCACAGTTTCAAAAACCCTATGAAGCAGCTCTGCTCTACACATATATACACATACACACACACACACACACACATACACAGTACGGCTGCCAGGTGTTGGAATGACTCCCGAGCAACAAAGAACACACACACACACATGAGGGGCTGCCAAGTGTCAGAATGACTCCAGGGCAACAAACAACACACACATGACACACACACACACACACATACATGCGGCTGCCAAGTGTCAGAATGACTCCAGGGCAACTAACAACACATGTGCAGGGCTGCCAAGTGTCAGAATGACTCCAGGGTAATTAACACACACACACACACACACACACACAGCTGCCAAGTATCAGAATGATTTCAAGGCAACCACACACACACACACACACACACACACACACACGGCTGTCAAGTGTGAGAATGACTCCAGGACAACTAACAACAGACACACACTCACAGCTGCCAAGTGTCAGAATGACTCCAGGGCAACAAACAACAAAAACAACACACACACAGGGGCCTGCCAAGTGTCAGAAAGACTCCAGGGCAACTAGCAGCTCCCACACGTGCTCCACCCGCATCCAGCC
>NW_006921670.1:2306413-2315199 GCF_000298275.1 Orycteropus afer afer
GGGTTTTCAGTGACTGCAAGTTTTCAGAAGTAGATTGCCAGGCCTTTCTCACGGGGCACCCCTGGATGAATTTAATCACCACCCTTTACGGTTAACAGCTGGGCATTTAACCCTTCGTGCCATGTTACCCAAGGACTGCTGCCTAGCACATCAACCAAGAACCAAACCTGTGGCCATCGAGTCGGGCTCACGCGACCCCGTGTGTTACAGAAGAGAACTCCTCCACAGGGTTTTCTTGGCTGGAATCTTTGTGGCAGAAGGTGGCCAGGCTTTTCTTCCATGGCTCTGCTGGGTGGGTTTGAACCATCAGCCCTTCAGGCAGCATTTGCACAACACATGTTGTTTGCCGTTGAGTTGCCTCTGCCTCACAGCGACCCTAGAGGGCAGAATAGAACTGCCTCAGAGGGTTTCCAAGGCCGTGATCTTTACAGGAGAAGACAGCCAGGCCTTCTCTCCTGCAGAGTGGCTGATGGGTTCAAACCACCGACCTTTCGGTTAGCAGCGCATCACTTAACCTCTGTGCCACCACATGGTGGTCCTGCATGACTTAACCAAAAACCAAACCTGTCACTGTTGGCTAGATTCCAACTCATAGCGACCCTGGACACACATCAACAAACCCCATTGCCTGGAGTTGATTCCAATGATTAGCCACTCTATAGGACAGAGCAGAACTGGCCCATAGGGTTTCCAAGGTTGTCATCTGTACAAAAGCAGACTGCCACATCTCACTCCTGTGGGGTGGCTGGTGGGTCCAAACTGCCAACTTTTCACTTAGCATCTGAGTGCTTAATCACTGCGCCCCCAGGGCCTCTTATATGTACACACTACCATCAAGTTGCTTCCGGCTCATAATGACCCTATAGAACACAGCAGAACCGTGAATCTTTATGGAAGCAGACTGTCTCATCTTTCTTCTGTGAAACAGCTGGTGGGTCCAAACTGCCAACTCTTCTGGTTACCAGCTGAATGCCTTAACCACTGCACCACCGGAGCTCCTCCTTATACATAGTAGGTGCTGATAACTTTGTTTTGTCAGTTGGGCCATTTAAATTGCCAGTTAAATGCCCAACCTTTGTCAGCTGTCTGACAACTGACAAAGCAACGGGAGAAGGTGTGTTTGAGACCATGGTCAGGGAGGCCGCTCTATGGAGGTGGTTTCTGAGCTAAGACCTGAAAGGAGAACTTCTGTGCCACTGGGCACTGAACACAGGCCATAAGCAGGGGGGGTTAGGGACAGGCCATGTGAGGCTTCAGGCCTCCTCCTCCCCTAGAGCCCTGGTTCCTTCGCAGGCACCCTCCCAGGTGGGTGGGGAGTCTCAGCCTCACAAGAGAAGTCCCAGGGGCTGTGGGGCAGGGAGGGCAGGCGGAGAGGCTCAGGAGGGCTCAAAAGAACACTTGGGCTGCTCTTCTCCCAGCACCCCTGCTTGTTGGCTGGTGGAACACCTACTACACACCCGCTGCGTGGAGGTAAGGTGCTCCAAGTTTCACGCATCATTTCTGACCCATCCCCCACTGGCTCCTATGACCAGACACTCTCAGACCCCAGCCAATCCCCTCTTTCACTCATTCATTCACTGATCACCCTACATGTGTCTTCCTGCCTGCCATATCCCCAGCCCAGCTCAGTGCCTGGCTTCAGAGGGTGCTCCGTGGATAACTGTTGAATGAATGGACATTAATTGAGCAACTACTCAGGGAATGCAAGTAAGATACAACCCTGCCTCGCTGAACCCTGTGTGTGAGGGTAGGAGCAAAAGCCAGAGGACTCTGTAGGAGGGGCCCCAGGAAGACATAGGGAGAGCAGGGGCAGGGCTGGGCCCGAGCTGTGCAGATGGGGCCCGGATTGGAACCTACACCCCAGGGGGTGGGGCTGATCTGGAGGAGCTTAAGGAGCCTGGGGCTTCATGGGCTGCTGGGCAAGGGGGACCAGCAAGGCAAAGGCGGCTGCTTCGGAGGCTAGAAGCCCAACACTGTAGAAAACTGTTGTTTGTTCCTAATTGCTGTGGAGTCAATTCTGACTGATGGTGACCCCACATGTGCAGAGTAGAACTGCTCCAAAGGGTTTTCAAGGCTGGGACCTTTCAGCAGATCTCCAGGCCTTACTTCAAGATGCCTCTGAGTGGGTTTGAACTCCCAACCTTCCAGTTGTAGGCTCAACAATCTGCACCACCTGGTATCCTGGGATACTTAACATTGATTTTCTTTGCATCAAGCATCCTGGACAAAAGAGATGTGCACTTTGGAGCCCTTATTGGTGGTACCTCTGAGATTTCCAGCCAGGGTGGGAGGAGCTTCCAAACGTTTTGACCAACCAGAGGTAGAAACAAAGACATTGCACATTGCTCCGTATTATAAAGATGCATTTTTTCAAAGCTGAAACAAGAGCTTCACAAAACAATACTACCCACACTTAGCACTTAGCACATGCTAAGTTCTTTGAATTTTTCTATTTTATCTCATTTTTAAAAAATATATAGTACAAGTCACTAACCAACCTCACTACCCACCCTGAGGCCAGGGCCTGCCTGCGGTTTGAAGAACATTGTTTTGGGAGTACACAAGGCAGTGAGTGGGTTGAAGGGGGATCTAGGGCTTGTCTTGAAGCTGCATCTGACCATGCTTGGATCGTGGGCTTTTAAGGAGACAGAGCTGTAGGGGAGAAGTTATGGGGCACTGTCAGAGCCTTAAGATCGCAGAACCCCTATACTACAGTCCAAGCAACAGGATCTGAGTGTGGGTTCTGAGTCCAATCCCTTTTCCCTTGTTCTGTGTTAGAAGTTCCACTACCCCTTAGTGGTGCCATTCAACAATTTCTTGCACACCTCACATGACAGAGAGCTCACCACCTCCTCAGAAAGCCCACTTGGTTGTGGGGAGTGAGGCTCTATGGTACTGATCTGCGCAGCTGCTAAGTCTAACCCCCTCCTGTGGTTGGCTGTCTCTTCTCTGTTCCCTGCACACTGTCTCAGGGACAGACCATTTCTGACATGGGCAGCCATGGCCCTCTCTCTGCTCCACCTTGGTGCCCCTCTCCTCACTGATCCCCAGCCCTGCCTGGTGCCTGGGGGCCGGCCTTGGAGCTGAGCCAGAGAGGCTCGTTCCAAGGTCAGGTGGTCCCAGACTCTGCAGCTGCCTGGCCTGACACTTGGAGCTCAGCCAGTTCTACGCTGCCCAAGCAGGTCTCAGGAGTTAAAAAAGGGGAGCCAGGATGCTGATACCCGACATATCCAGAGAAGCAGTATCTGAAGGTGATAGTGTTGAGTATGGGATGGGGGAGGGCAGGGACTCAGAAATCTGGCCCAGGAATCACCACTGGTCACCAAAATAGTTCATAGCAACCACAGGCCACCATACCCTCAGGCTCATGGGTCTTCCCACAGCCCCTCAGACACAGGGGCACAAGTCTACCCTTCTGGGCCGGGGCATAGAGGCGCAGAGAGGTGAACAAGCTGCCCCAGGCCACACAGCCACTCAGCAGGGCTGGGCTTGAAGCCTGGCCTTCTGTTCCTATCAAGGGCTTCAACGGGGGCCAAGTTAGCAGGAGAGAAGCCTCAGGCAAAGGAGACAGCACAGCTCCTGTTGGGAACAGCCTGGATCTCTCAGGCTCCAGAGTGCAGAGTGACAGCCACAGTAGACAGCAGAGCTCTGTCCAATTAGCAGAACGTTCTAGAAACAAGAGGACTGTTCAGGAGATGATGCACTCCCATCACGAGGCCGTGGGAAGACTCTGATGCCCATTGGTCAGAGTGACTGAAGAAGGGAAGTTTGCATGGGTGGGAGGTTGAAAGGCTGCAGGAGCCCCTCTGCCCCCTCCGCTTCACCCTCAGCCAGGGCCCTGCTAACTCTTGCCTGCCACTTCCCTCGTGTGGCCACACAGAGTCCCCAAATCTGTCCCCCACTTCTGGGTTGAGTGTCCCCTTAATCTCATAGGGCAGAACAGAGTTTAGACATCTTTTCAGGCCTGCAAAGCAAGGGGACTGGTTGGCAAGGAGCTGCGTGTGGAGGGGGTTGTTGTTGTTGTTGTTATGTGCCTTCGAGTTGGACCTGACTCACAGCGACCTCCTTGGGTTTCCGAGGCAGTTATCACTACAGAAGCAGATTGACCAACCTTCCTTCAGAGGAGTGGCTGGTTAGGGTGGGGAAAAGACTTTGCTAGGGTGTCCTAGAGGCCAGTAAAACCTGGTCTCAACTCTGTCACCAACTCAAGGTTGAGTAAGTCTGCTCCCCAAGGCCTCAACCTCCCCATCAATAAAATGGGTATCAGCCCCCAGGGTGCACACATCTCTTCCTCCCTTCCCTAGTTAAGGCCCTCTCCCATCCCTACAGCCCAGGTGCAGCTGGGGTGAGCTCCGGAAACAGCTGAGGCCACAGGAGGAAAAGCTGGGTGTATCCTACCCACCACTCTGCACTCTCACCGTTCCACAGAGGAGCAAATAGAGGGTCCCGATGGGACAGTGACCTCGGCAAGGTCACTCGGGGTAAGTGAGTGGCTGGGCTGGGATTCGATCCCAGGCCTGCCTGACTCAAGCAGCCGTCCTCTTTCCACCATGGGCACCAGATGTGACAAGGAGCTGCTGCCCCCATTCTCCAATCTGGAGATCTTCCCGGGGGAGGGGGAGATAAAGAGATCCAGCCCCTCCCCTCCTCCTCCAAACCCCAGAGATCCAGGGAGTATCTTAGACAGAGACAGGGTGTCAGCAGCGCTGGGGGGGTGGGAGGCAGAGGCAGCAGAAGCAGCTCTGGGCTCTGTCATTATCGCTGTGTGACCTTGGGCAAAGCACTGTGGTCTCTGGGCTTAGTTTCTCCACCTCCCAGCAGAGAAGGCAAAATCAGGAGCAGATCAGGGGTCAGAGGGGGCCAGGTAACGCTGGGGGACTTGTCTCCATTGGCCCAGGCCCATGGAGCTCCTCCCCTCCATTCACCCCATCTCCCCAGGAGTCACCTCTACCCACTGAGCCCTGGGCAGACCCTGAGCCTGGAACAAAGCACCAGCTGCTAGGTCACCATGACAATGCCGCCACCTCCTGAACAGCTCCTGCTGGTCTGGAATATGCAGGATCACCAGCTGGGTCACCCCTAGGGCCCTCTCCTTGACCTGCAGTGCTCCTCCTGGGCAGCTCACCTCCCTCTGCCTGCCAACGCCAGATGCTCCAGCCTCTGCCACTGGGCTGGTCAATGAGTGGCCAGGCAGCCACAGGGAGGAGGGAGGGAGAGAAAGGGGAGCTGGGCTGGAACCAGACACACAAGATGGAAAAAGGGTGGACGGGTGGTTTCTATGCGCAGAACCTTGGGCAAGACCTTGCTCCTCGCTAAGCCTCGCTTTTCTCATCATTTGTCCTCAGGGACAAAAATCATGAACCCAAGGCCCAGCACGGAGCCTGCCACCCAGGGGCTCACCCCCTCTCCTGCAGCAGCAACTGCGAGAGACTCTCTCTGTCACTTAGCTGTCGAGTAGTACCACCATTGATTCATGTGCTGTGTGTGAGTGTGTGTGTGTGTGTGTGTAGGCTGTGAGGCGAGGCACAGAGATACAAAGTGAGAGGACAGGAGCCAAACCCCAGCATTTCTACCCCCCACATTGCCCCAGCCAGGACGTCCTGAAAAAGAACAACAGCACACACCGTCAGTTCTGATCCAGACAGTTTCTACTAGTTTTGAGCCAGCCACTCCCCCTTGTTGGGCCTCGGTTTCTCCTTCTGCAAAACGGGAAGAACCACTATCCCCCACCTAAGTCCTCCAGCTTCGCCACAGGGACCAGACGGCAGAGTCTCAGGAGCAGAACTGGCCAAAGCCTTTGGGAGTCAGGGAGCCAAGCCTCAGGACAAGCTGGAGTGTGAACCCACCCCTGTCCCCCATGCTGCACCCCACCCACCACCCCGTGAGCGCCGTGCGCGCGCCTGCAGGAGCGCGCTGTGTGTGACTCAAGGTCTATTCATAGCCAAGCTCTACCAGCTGCAGCGTCACAAGCAGAGGGGCCTCAGCCCATATTATTATTTCAATTACCATCTGAATTAAAAGTTTGAGCAGCGATCAGCCCACGTAGCTAGGGGAAGAGGGAGCAGGAGAAAAATAAGATGAAAAGGAGAAGAAGGGCTGTGCCCGGAGATCCCCCCGCACCCCAAGGATCACTGAGTTGCCCAAGGAGGCTTAAAGGTTATGCCAGGCCCCAGGATTCTGGCCCGCCCTTTGCCCAGGGCCCAGGGTCCTTATGGGGATGGGAGGAACACATTGAGATCACAGCCCAACAGCAGCTACTCGGTGGAAACAGAGTATTCGGCCCAGACTCTTTGGCATTTGGGCGTGCCAAGCTCAGAGAGGGTGAGGAACTGACTTAAGGTCACACAGGAAGGCACACCTAAGGCTTCTGTCTCCATGAAGCTTTTCTTGCCAGGCAGATCCCACCCACAAAGGTTCCCCTGACCTCGGCAGCGGGAGCTTCCCTACCAGCCAAACCTGACTCCATCCAGGCTGATGACTCTGACATCTGTGGGTGGGCCTATGACAGAGGTGGGACCTGCTGTCTCCCTGCTGGTTTCCAGCTCCTCTCCCTGTTCCCCAAACTTGACTCCCAGACCCACAGCCAGAACTCTTATGAGAGTCTAGTCATCCGGGCAGCCTGCACCCCTAATCCCAAACCTCACACCAAAGGCCCCTCCTTGCCCACTGGTACAGGGACCCCTGGGCCAAGAAACAGGCAGTCTGGCCCCAGTCTAACTCTCCAGACAACTTTGGCCAAGTCATTCCTCATCTCGGAGCCTCACTCTTCCCATCTTTAAAATTAGCCCCCATCCCATCTCTACATGTCTCCGTGTCTTCAGAATGGAGCCCCCAGAGGATCCCTAAGGGAGTGGTGTGCTGTGGGGGCGACCAGATCATCTCCGGCCAAGCCCCAGCTCAGAGAAGGAACATTGCCCACTCTTCTCCCAGGAAGTCCCAGGAACAGCCCCTGCAAACCTGACAGGCCCGGTATCAAATCCCAGCTCCTCCACTTCCCTGCTGGCTGCCCTTGGGCCAATCAGACAGTCTCTCTGAGCCAGGGAACCCCCATCTGTAACACAGGGACATCACTATCAACCTCGTGGCTTTGCTGGGAGGCTTAGAGATGTTGCAAAAGCCCCTAGTCCAGTGCCTGGTGAGATGACATGAGCTACCTTTCTGGGAAGCAGGGTCGTGACGGGGAGCTGTGTCCCAGCTTCTCCTGGAGGGATCTCAAAGAATGCTGGGGTTTAGGAGGCATGTCATGCAAGCTCACCCAGGAGGCAGGATCCCTGGCAGGTGACCATCTGGATCTGCTTGAATAGCTCTGGTGATGAGGAGCTCACTGCTTCACAGAACACCCGCAGCGACTCCCCACCCTTCGCCACTTCTAGCTCTGGGAATTTTCTAGAAGGGACCATAACTTCTAGCTTCACCCCAAATCCAGACTGTCCATGCCTGGGACTGTCTAAAACTGGCTTTTCAATGAGCCTGAAACAGGGCTCAAATAGACCAAATGAAGGATGGGATTCATGCCCAGGGAGTGTAGGGGTGAGGGGAGCTGAGCAGCAGGACAGGGGGGGAGGCCAAAGCCAGAAACTGGCCCGCAAAGCCCCCGGGTCCTAGTGTGGGCTTGCTACGGTTTCTAACGGTGTGTGCATCCGTCTGTCTCTTCCTCTGCCTCCAGGTTGCGCTGGGAGCCAAGAGCAGGCCTCAGCTCTGTCTCTTCCAGCCCCAAACCAGTCACTCTGGGGAAGTCCTCCTCCTCCTCTGGGCCTCAGTTTCCTCTTTCGTAAAATGAGGGCATCAGACCAGTGATTTAAGTTCCAACCCTTCTGTCTGTCTTGAGACAATAGGCTCCTCTAAATGGCTGGGTCTGCCTGCCCTCTACCTCCAGACTGGCATGTCGGGAGCCACTAAGCCCCTGAGCGTCTGTGGCTTGGAACCCACTCTCTCCTGTCCTCTGCTTTCTGGTCTAGCGCCTTCGGGGTTACCTTTGACAGCTCTCTCATCCCCATTTTACAGGTGAGGAGATGGAGGTACAGGGAGTGGAGACCACTTGCTCAAGGTCACAGAGACTGGAAACGAAGGCTTCTCTCCTGTGCCCAGGAGAGCAGTGGGACTCAAGGACATCCTTTCTCCAGACAGTCACCAATACCGAGTGGCCAGCTCTCCTCTACACAGATGTGCACTCTGCACAGAGAGGGGCGGGAACCCGCCCAAGGTCGCAGGGCAAGGCAATGACAGATCGCGCTCCCAAAGCCAGACTCCTGCCTCCAGGAGAGCAGCAACACGGCCTAACTTCCTGTCTGGCCCTGGGATCCCCCCCTATATTGGAGCCTCGTGGCCTCCCTTCGAGCCCTGCCGGGCTGCCCCCAGAAGCCCCCAACCCCATGGATTGAGGAGGGGATGAGGGAGCAGGAAAGCAAGAAAGTTGAGGGCTGGCCACTTGTCCCTCCACCTCTGTCCCCCTGTCCCTCCTGCTCCTTCTCGTGCAGGGGGAGCGGCGGTGGTGATGTAATGCACTCGGCTTTGGTCCCGGTGCCAATCTCAGAAGAGAGACGACAGATTGCGTGAGCCAAATTTGGCATCCTAGGGGGAGAGGCACGAAAAGTGGAGATGTGGAGGAGAGAAGCAGGCGAGGAGCTGGGGAGGTGCGGGAGAAGCCCCCCGGCCCGGCAGACCCTGGAGGCCCCTCCCTGCCCTCTCCTCAGGCCATCCACCAACCCCAGCCCACCTGGCCTCGGGCCTCCCCTCCTCACTCCCAGAGGCCCAGTCTAGCTACTCCGGGGACCCTCCACCCCAGT
>NW_006921670.1:2315299-2317631 GCF_000298275.1 Orycteropus afer afer
CCCCCCGCCCCAACACACCACACCGCTCCAGCTCCGTTTCCCACTAGTCTCCTGGTTACCATGTTGCCGGTTGTCATGTCGCTTACAAGTCCTCGTGACTCAGTGGTCCCTGTAGAGGGCCCCCCCTCCTCCTCACAGCCCCCTCTGCACTCGCCCCCACCTCCCCCAGATCCACATTAAGAACCAGCCCGCCCTGTAAGCCTACACTGTTCCTCCTCCCCTTCCCTCTTAATCCTGTCTAAGCAGCCACCTCTTGGCAGCATCTCCCAGAGTGCTGCTTCCTTCTCTGTCTGCACATGTGTTAGGAACCTACTATGCTCCAGGCAGGTGCAAGCTGCTTTCAGAGATCTGGTCGGCTATAAACGGCTGAACAACCCTAGGAAGTCTATCATCTGCACTCTCTAGGTGAAGAAACTGAGGCTCAGAGAGGTCAAGCCAGATGCCCAAGGTCACCCAGCAGAAACGCAAGGCCAGCTCTGTCTGTCCCAGTTGCCCCAAAGACTTTTTTCTGAAGGAACACCTTCCTTTTCAAGGGTAACCCAAGGGGCTCTCAAACCCCAGATCCTCACTAGCTCCCAGACACTCATTGGGCTCTCTGCTTCAGGCCAGATGTCCACCCCACCCCCCAACGAGTAGAACCAGCAATTCCCACAGTCTGTAAACTGTCCTCAGCTCATCTGAGCTCTGAGGTCCCCCCCCCCTTGGAGGTCAGCAGGGGGCAGGGACTAATGTCCCCATCCTGCAGGTGTGGTAACTGAGGGTCAGAGAGGGAGAGGGACTTGCCCACAGCGCTGATCTCTGTTGGGTGAGCTAAAGTCTGGGAGCCTGCATGGTTGGTAAATGAGGCCCACTGCCCAGCCCCGGAAAACCCAAGAAAGAGCCCCTCCTCCCAATAGAGTATAGAATCGAATGTTCTAGTTCAGCCCTCTAGTCTCTCTGGCCTTGACTTATGCCACTACCATTTTCTAACACTTGTTCCCTCAACCCTCATCCCAGGTCAAGCCAGGGCGATAGCATGTCTCTCAGAACTTTGCAGTCCTGCCAACAGCCCCACCACCATCACCAAAAAAAAAAAGGGGGGGGGGTGAAGCCTTGGAGGTCACAGGATAGACATGGAGGAGAAGTGAGTAGCGCTTACACAGACCCCTGGGGCTCTGGGCCTTGCATGCCTGGCGCTCTGGCCTCCCTGCACCCGTCTCTTGGCCTCTGGCTCCCCTCGACCTGCCTCTAGGCCATTCTACTGCTCTTGAGGCCCTCACCTGCCAATTTAGCCTGGCCACCTGTGCCTCCAGCCATTCCCCATTTCCCTCCCCCAGGCTCCCGCCCACTGTCTTTCCTTAACCGCTCCCACCCTGGAGGAGCCGGAGCACCTGGGGCAGAAAGTGTGGGTGGGAGGCAGACAGGTGGATGCTGTGAGAGGGACATTAGGCAGGTTGCAAGGGAAGTTCCTCCTGCTAGGGGCTCCTTCAGCCCTCTCTTTCCTCCGGGGTTCACTCAGTCTGGAGGAAAAGAAGTCACCAGCCTCAATTTCTCGCGGAAACGTGAAATGCCTCTTTTACTGCCTGATAGCCATCGGCCAGCCTGCCCTGAGGTTGCCTGGCACACACTGGGTGCTCGACACCGGAGATGTGGATTTTGTTCTCTGTCAGACAGCAGGGCCATTTCCAAACAGGCTGCGGTTGGGGAGGCGGAGAGGAGCGAGCCCTTCCTCGCCGCACGTGACCCGCCAAGAAGCGCCTCCGAACTCGGGCTTGACAACTAGGGATGGGTGGAGGCAGGGAAAGGTCGTGGCCGGGGCAAGAGGTCAAGGCGTCCTTCCACTCCCTCTACCCGCTTCCTGACCACAACCTACACCGCGACACTCCTGACGAACAGATGGACAGAGTGCGCCCGCTCCCCGGGAATCACGGGGCCGCGCCAAACGCGTCCCGGGCTGCCTGACACGGGTCAGGGCTACAGCGGCGCCAGCCGCGCCAAAGAGGCCGGGCCCCCGAGACACACAGACAGCACGCGGCCGGACAGACTGACAGACGGAGCCCGCGGTGGGCGGGCGCCCGGCTTACCGCGGGGCGGAGGGTCAGACGGGTGTCGGAGAGGTGGCGAGCGGGCGCTACATCCCACGGCGCAGTCCGGCTGGCGGGCGTCCCGGGCGGGGAGAGGGGAGCCCCGGAGCCCCCGTCCCCTCCCCGGCTGCCGGACAAGCTGTGCGTCGCTCCCGGGGTCTCCGCGCCGTCCCGCGCCGCTCCTCGCGGGCCGCCCAACTTTCAGCGCTGACCGGCGCCGCGCCCTCGGCGCCGCCTCGGCATCAGCATCGTCGGCCCCGGCGGGGCTC
>NW_006921670.1:2317903-2328017 GCF_000298275.1 Orycteropus afer afer
CCCGGCTCTGCTTGCACCAGTCCCTCGAGCTCCGGGTCTCGCTCCCGCGCCCTCTTGGTCTGCGCCCTCTCCCGGTCCCTGTCTGTCTCCCCGCCTCGCTGCGGGCTCGCTGTCCCTGTCGCTGTCGCCCTCCCAGTGTCTCCCCCTGCCTCCCTCTGCGTGTGTCCTGGCTTTCTCTCTGCGCGCTCCGGCTCCCTCCCGGGCTCTGTCCTCTGTGTCTCTCGCGCGCGCTCTCGGTGCGGCTCCCTAGGTCTCGGACCCCGTCCCCCGCCTGCGCCGCGTCCCCGGCTTGCCCGGGAGCCCCAGCTCCCGCCGCCCGCGGCGCGCCGAGAACTCTCAACTCGCGGCACGCCGCCCCGCTTTCCGCGACTTTCGCCCCTCCTCACACGTGACCCGCGCCCCACTGCGGAGGCAGCGCGCGTCCCCAGCCCCGGAGCCCCGGGCGGCCCGAGGGACTCGGCGCTGCCCCTTCCCTTGGTCCTAGCGGGCCGTCAGTGCCCGTCCCACGGAGCCCGCGGCGCCGGGAAGGGGCAGGGGCTGGGGGCTGCGTGGCCCCGCTCCTGCTCAAATCCTGTCCAGATTTTCCTCCTCGCCCCAGGAGCGCTCCTCCCAGAACTTATTCCGTAGATCCGCGTTTTCTAGGAGCCCAGGGGCAAGTGGGGAGGTTTCCTCCAAGCTGGCAAGGAGCGGGATGGGAGAGGGTCGCTCCGGGGTCCTATAACGCCTAGCCTTCCCCATCACCTCTAGGAGTACGAGTAGTTCAGAACCCTCACCATTCCAGTCCAAGAGACGGAAGTGACCCTGGAGGGACCCTAAGAATCACCCAGTTAGCACCGCCCCATTTTAATGACCGAGAGACTGAGTACCAGAGAGGTCAAAACTCGCCCAAGGTCATCCAGAGGTGGCAGAGCCGAACCAAACCCTAATCTTTTGCTCTCTGTGTGCTCCTACTACCCCAGTCTCAGTATAGGAACATCCTTGCTGTTCCCGTGGGAAGAGGCCTTCAACACCTCACAACACCCCGGGGAGATAGCAGCTTCCCTGGTCATCCTGGCACCATGCTGCAGCGCTCTGGGAGGAGGGAAACCAGACAGCTAGAACCCCCCCCCCCCGGAAGCCTGGCCATTGCTGACTAAGAAGTCCCAGCCCCAGTTCAGAGAGGAGAGACTGAAGGACCCCCAAAGTCTGGGTGAGACGTTATTGAACCTAAAATCCCTTCCAGCCCCTCTTGCAAGCAGATCCTGGAGAACGCATCCGGCACAAGACCCACCGTGATAATTTCCTTCTGCATGAGCCCTCCTCATGCAGGGATCTAGGTCTCACCTTATCTTGCAGCCCACACCCACCTCTCCACCCATCCCACCAATTCCAGAACGTTCCAAGTGCTTCCACAGCTCTCTGCTTTGCACATGCTGTTCCTCCTGTCTAAATGCTCACAGAATTCCAGCTGTTCTCCCAGCTCAGCCTCAATACCACCTCCCTGGGAAGGCCTCCTGACACCCCAGCATTTGTCACCCACTCATTCATTCACCTAGCACCAGGTGCCGACCCAAGGGCTGGGCACATGAGTATGGTTCCTGTTTAATGGGCTTGGGAGTCAGGCCAACTTGGATTCCAAAGCACTTAGAGTTGTGTGGCCATGAGCAAGCGATTTACTTTACCTCTCTGTAAAATAGGGACCCTAACAGTACCCCTCTCCTGGGGAAGATTAAATCAGGTGTGACACAGGACATGCACAGGTCATAGTAGGTGCTCAGTAAACATGATGACAGTCCCTTCTCCATCTGCCCTTCAACACTGCAGGGTTCCATAGCACACAGCTTGTTCATTTCCCTTCCTACCCTCTTTGCACCCTACCCCTCTACTGTCTGCATGCACCCTCACAGACAGGGAGCCAGGACTAATGTCCTGCTGCCCGAATCTCTGGAGTGTGAGAGGATGGGAGAACAGACACAACCACATCTGCTTAGTGATAGGTGTGTGCCTGTCATACCTTCCCAGGGATTGAGAGTGTGAGGACGTAGTCAAGACAAAAGGCCTGTGGCCTCTTTGTCTGGTCAGAAGCCTGGCCTGGTGGCTAGTCTGGGAGTTTGGGGTGCAGGGAAAGGAGAGAAATGGGGGTGTCTGTGGACCAAAGCAGGGGGTTAGCCTCCCATGCCAGGTCACTGGGCACGATTCTGTGGAAGGGAGGACTGGAGGGCCATGACTCTGGGGAGGACGGGGAGGCATGGTGGCTGAGACTTCTCACCCACCAGAGGGGTGAAAGGGAACGTCTGGTAATGGGGACCTTGCTGGGCTTGGAGCTGCAGCCTGGGGCAAGGTGGAACTTGGCCCCTTTAGGAGTGTCCTATGGCAGCTGGGGATGGACAGGGAAGGGTGGGGAGGCAGAATGGTCAGCCCCCAGCAGGGAAAGTTTCAGGCACCGCTGAACCTCCACCATTCAACCTTTTGTTGTGATCTTGGGCAATTCACCTCTCCTTTCCGGACCTCAGTTTCCTCGTGTGTAAAGTGGAGAGGATAATACTCATTTTGAGGGGCTGCCCTGAAGATGGTGAAAGGCTGACCAAGGAAGAAGTTGCCGTTGTCCATACCATGTTTGAGCAGCTTCCAGCCCAGTGCAGGGTGGGGGCAGGGATGATGGGAAATGGATGTGCAGAGGCTTGTGGGAGGCGGGGACTGGGGGACAGAGGTGGGTCTCAGAGCCTGTGTGCCTCTGGGCTGGTCCTTTCTGGGCCTCCGAGACTTCACCTGTAATGGGCAAGTCTGGACTGGGTCCCCAAAGGGCAAGCGGTCTTTGTCCGAAAGGAATATAATTGAGTGAGAGAATCTGAGAGCGGGAAAGAGCTAGCGGTACAGCTAGTGGGGGTGATGGGAGGACAGGCCTCAGCAGGAGCACTCCTGCGGTGAAGGATGAGCACGAGCCATTAGCCCAGCACATTTTAAGCCCTTCACGGGCATCATCTCACTTAACCATCCCAAGTATTCCATGATACAGGCATCTGTTACTGATGGGGAAACTGAGGCAGGGGCCATATTGTTAGGAGTGGTTTGGCCTAGCTGGTCAGGGATCACTCCCTGGAGGAGTGAGACTCTCTCTGAAGCTCAGTAGGTGCTCACAGGAAGACCCTCTTCACCCTTCAGTCCAGGACTTTGCCAGAGCCTCCTGCCTGTCCTCCCATTTCATCCTCACACCTCTGTGCGGGAGAGGCTGGGATTCGCCCTGTTTTACAGGTGACAAAATGGAGACAGGAAGTGACTTGTGCAGGGTCACTCAGAGAGTAAGCAAGTATTCCAGGCAGGATTTGAACCGGGTTTGACTCCTAGTTTCTGTGGAAAGGCCATTCCAAACCAGCAGAGCGTTCACTCACTCCATCACTCTGGGCGCCCGCTCTGGCCTCCTGGGTGCCACAGGGGCACTGGCAGCTTGTGCAGGAGGCTGGGAGGAGTGAAAGGGAGAAGGACTTGGGAGGGGAAGGGAAGGGCCCCTTCACAATGCCAGAATCACAGAGCCCTGAGGTTTGAGCTTGAGAGTTCCTTAAAGTCCAGCCAGTCCATTCTGGAGATGAGGCACACTGAGGCAGTCCAGCTGCTTAGATCTGAGAGCAGACCAGCCCGTAACTGGCCTGTGTCAGCGTCCCAAAGCCCTGCAGACCCCAGGGGGTGAGGTCCAGAGGCAAGGAGGGAGGGGTCTAGAGGGCCAGGACCCATCCCAGAGGGCTCTGCCCTGAGGACAGAGGACTGTAAGGGTCTCACCCGCTCCTGTCCCCACCCTGCCCTCCCCCCAGCACTCAGTAGTCACCAGGGTGGAATATTTTAGCACCTATAGAAAAACCACCACAGACGGCCGTGGCAGCTGTTGCTAAGGAGACGCTCCCAAAATAGCCCCCCTCCGCCAACCTTTCCCGATGCTGCTCCTGCTGTGGGGAGGGGAGGAGGCCAGGCAAGGAGGGGGTGGCACATGAACCCTGGCCCCAGGCTCACTCACCCACCCTTGCCCTTGGTGCCCACCCAACCACCCTTGCCCTTGATGCCCACCCTGATCAAAGACCTGGCCAGCCACAGGTCTGTGAAGGGAGCAGGAGCTGGCTTGAACATACATGCCTGTGACCTCGGTCACAGTCCTAAACTGAGGGAAGAAAGTCATTCAGGAGGGGGAGAAGAGAGCCCCACATCCAAGACCCCAGCACACTCCCACACATGCAGTCACAGATCCTCACAGTGAAGCACATCCATGTATGCATTCCACAAATACAAGCACACAAGTGCCCACCCGGACATGCATCTCCACCACCCAAGACAAATGGACACAGGTAAACACACACACCACAATCACACAGCACCCACCTGTGCCCACACACATGTGCAACCACAAATATATTTACATACATGGACTCAACTACAAATCCCAAGGACACACATACACCAATGTGTGCATGCCTGACACATGTACACACATCCCATGTGTACACACAGAACACTGTATGTGTACCCTCAGCACATGTCCACACTGACACACACACGCAGCTGTCCAAACACATGCCCAGCATGTGGCCAGTGTTAAGTGGCATTACTGGTGGGCTCTGTCCAGAGGACCATGACCCAAGGGCTGGAGGGGAAGGAGGTATACCAGCCCTTCTTTTTTTGCCAGGAAATGGGAGGGTGGATCAGTGGTGAGGTCTTTGTGAATCGCCTTAAGGTGGGTGGGTGGTCTGGTGACCAAGGGGTTCCTGATGTCTGGACTCTACCTTCCTTGGGAAAGGGGGTGCCTCACAGAGAGTCCTGAGCCCTGGGTTCATTACGCGGTTGAATGTCACCAAGACTGCAATTGGGGCTGGTGTGGTGAAGGAGACAGAAGGGAACCGGATGGATGCAAGGCACTGGACAGCTTACCGGCCACCTGCAGTCATTACTTCATATACTTGGTACCAGCTACTCTGAGCTATATAGGTGGTGTCCTGCCCATTGGAGACCCAGAGAGGAGAGGGGACTTCAAGACTACACGGCAAGTTACTGGCAGAGCTGGAACCCCAACCCAGGGTGGTACCAGACCCAGTCCTGTGTGCCTGCCACTCAGCTGCACTGCGAGTGGGGAAAGAGGCCACCAGAACGCACGCATGGCCTGGCTTTGCCCCTGATTTGCCCTGTGATCCCGGGGAACAGTAGACCCTCCATCTATCTCCCCACCTGGAAAGCTGAGAATGACTCTCCAGGGACAGTATTCAAACACCCGTTGGTGGCCACAGTCGGGGGAGGGGGGGATTGGTTGCCGGGTGCCCTCGGAAGGCCAGCGCAAGGAGGCATGCCGAGTCGCTCCTTTCCGCACTTGGCCAGCCACAATCTCTCTCCAGCCTTGCTCCTTGGCTCCGCTTTCATATCCGAGCTCCGGATCTTCGCTCGCGCCTCGTCACTTTGGAGACACGGCGGCGGCTTGCGGTTGCTGTGGGAACCCCGCCCGGGGGCCGGCACGCTGCGCGGCGCACGACTTGAAGCGCAGGGCTCTGAGCCCTTGGCGGCGCGCGAGGAAAGCTGCGTTTAAGTCTGAGGAAGACACCTGTCGCCCGCAGCGAGGGGACGGGGCATCGCTGCCAAACCTATTATTTGTGTTTATTTTAATTGAGATGTGCTCTTCAAACAGTAGCGCACACGTCTTAAGAGTATTTGCTCGATGGATTTTTACAGATGTACAAGACTCGTGTTTTATACAACGCGCTGGGATCAAGACACAGAACACTTCCAGCGCCCCAGAAGGCTCCCTCGGGCCAAGAAGATATTTTTAATTGTCTTTTTGCACATCTCCGGGAATAAACCGGCGAGGGAGCGATCGCTATTGGAGGACACGTGGGATTTTGTGTTTTCTCCCAGCTCCGCTTTGCTGGCCCTCTTAGGGCCTCAGTTTCCTGTAAAGGAACAAGCAACTGGCGTTTGCGCCACCATTTACTCCCTGCAAAGTGCTTCACAGACTTAGCTGACTTTAACCCTTATAACTACCCTATACTGTCAGCTCGATTAACTCTAGGTAACTGATGGGAAAATTCTGAGTCAGAGAGAGAAATGGTCTCAGTTCAAACAGTTCTTGTATGTGTTGCATTTTGAGACTCAATCAAGCCTGTCCAGTCCTGACGTTCACCCTTCTGTGTTGTTTGTTTTCATTCCTTGGTCTCTATTTAAGACTTGTCGTTGTTGTTGTTATGTGCCGTCGAGTCAAACCCGACTAGGACAAGTAAAACTGCTCTGGGACAGTGGGCCATATCACACCTCCACGCTTTACTGCACTTAGTTCCTTCTCCATTGCTTGTCCTTCAGGCAAACTCCTACTCATCCTTCAAAACCCACTAAAAACGCATCACCTTCCTTAACTTCAATGCAGCCCCAGCTCCACCCCTGGTAACTACTCCCTCCTCTGAGCCACATTCAACCCCTGTGCAGGAGAGTCCTTCTCACCTCTCCCAGTGTCCCAAGCCTCCTAGAAGCTTGGTCTTGTGCCCTGCTACCCACCCCCAAGTGCGTCCTCAACAAATGTGCACGGAAATGTAGCCTTGGGATCCCGATCTGTAAACAGGGCCCCTGCTGGTCATGCACTTGCCTCTCTAAAAATATTGAGCTGGGAAAAAGCTTCCCAAACATAGGGGCCTGGTAGGAAGTAGAGACTGGCTGCCCTCAGCCTATCCCCACAACTGGGGAATGGACTTATCTGGTCACCTGGTTGGACCTCAGGGCTGCCCGGGAGGAGTTCATTCCTTCCACGGGGGGCGGAGGGGGGGGGACCATCCCACCACACACAGGGCTGATACAGCAAGGTAGTCTCTAAGGGTCTGCAAGGAGTTCCAGCTCAAAGCGTAGGAAGACACATTCCTTAGGCAGCCAATTCAGTGGTGGGGTGTCCTCTGATTTGTGGTTTACCCTTTACATCACCACTTTCACACAGAGGCATTTTGCAGGAAATTCAATACTGGGGTGAAATACAACAGAGGACAAAGACCAGGAAGGGAAGAACTATTGTATTTACTCCCCCCGCCCTTATAATTGAGTAACTCCCCCATACTAGCTTCCATAAGTTGGATTTTGAACATCCTGGTGGGCAAAGCAAAAAGGGAAAGCTGTGCTTGATACAATTTGCTGTGTTAGTGAGGAGAAAACAGCCCTTGCCCTGAGTTGAAGGAAATTTCCCACTTGGCTTCCCCTCAATTGCATTCCTACAGCAGACAATGTCTGGGGGTCAGGAAAATGAGGCTCAGCGGGGTGACAGACTTGCCTGGTCCCACCCAGCATCAGAAACAGCTAGTGTCAGATGGCGCAGATGGCCGGGTGCTGGCCTGGGCTAGGGCCACGTGTTTAAAATGAGTAGAGAGCTTTGAAAAACATCCAGATATCTTGAAGATGGGGAATATGGAAGAGGCAGGGGTGATTACTAAGGACATTTAGGGAGAGGAGTTCTCTGTGACCTGGGCAAACCTCGATTCCCTTTTCTGTACAATGGGGCAAGAGTATTTGTTTCCTATGGAGGTGGGGAGGCATGAGAAACGCTGCCTTAGTAGAGTCTGAGTCACAGCGCCCCTAGAGGACAGAGTAGAACTGCTCCACAGGGTTGCCTAGGCTGTCAACTTTAGGGAAGCCAGAAGCTGACTGCCACATCTTTATCCCCAGGAGCAGCTTGTGGATTTAAACCGCTGACCTTTCTGCTAGCAGCTGAGCACTGAACCACGGTGCCACGACGGCCTCTTGGGAAGTGTGAGAAGGATGGAGTCACAGTTAGCAATGCTTCTATCTTCATTATCCCCGTTTGCTGTTGGCAGGTGCCATTCAGTTGGTTCCAACTCGTAGTGACCTATGAGAACAGAATGAAACACCATCCCGTCCTGCTCCATGCTCACAATCCTCGCTATGCTTGAGTCCATCATTGCAGCCACGGCTGAGCCGTCTCGTTGAAGGTCTTCCTCTTTTTCTCCGACCCTCTACTTTACCAAGCATGATGCAGGGACTGGTCTCAGCTGATAACATGTCCAGAGTACGCCATTTACCAGATGGGACTGCTGAGGCCCAGAGAGGAGACATGGCTGACTCAGGGATTGGTTCTTTCCTCTCCACCACCATGGCAGTCACTCCTCACACCTCCCTCAGCCTTGGTCAGCTCCCCCATGGATCTCCGGGGAGAAACGGTGGGAAGGGAAAGATTCAAGCCCTGTTCTAGGCCCTGCTGGCAGTTGGGGCTGCTTCCCAGGAGGACAGATGTTTCACCAACTGGTAAATGCACATGCTTTTCCCTGGCTTGGGGAGGAGGTGGGTGCTGAAAAGGAGATGCCAGCTGGTTGGAGCGAGAGAGAGCCACAGCCACACCTGAGAGACTTAAATAGCCACCGCCTTCTCTGGGCACAGGCGGGAGGGATGCATCTGGGCAGGGGACAGAGGAGCCCGCCACAGTCCTGGGATGACTGCCTGACTCCTCCTTCTCCCAGAGGCACTGGAGCCACACACCTCACCTCTCTGGGCGTCAGCATCCATCACCTGCACAGTGGGGTTGTAAAGCCTGCCTCACAAGGGGCCTGTTGAAATTGAACTGAGAGAACCCAGGTCCCATGCCTGACTCATGGCTGGTACCAGTAGGTGCTCAAACCTTTATGACTGCTGTTACCTGAATTTCCTCCTAGCACATGGGTCCCTACTGCAGCTTCCCTGACAAATGGGCACCCATCTCCCCCTACTCACCCGTCTATCATGAGGGGTACTTCTCCCCTCCCATGGCAATCCACATTGTAAGGATTGAATCGCATGAGCCTGCAATCAGACCATGTGTTGGAATCCAGGCTCCACTACTTAGTGGGCTGTGTGACCTTCAGCAAATTACTTAACCTCTCTGGGCTGCAGGAATAATAATAGTACCTTCCTGGTAGTGTTGTTTAGATTGGTGCCTCTCTAACCTTCCCGAGCACATGACTCACTTGCAGTCTGGTTTAACTGCAGATTCTGAGTCACTGGGTCTAGGGTGGGGCCTGAGACTCTGCATTTCCTACGAGCTTCTGGGTGATGCCAGTGCCACTGGTCTTCGGGGGACATTTTGAGTCTCAAAGGCCTGCTTTGCTCGGGAGTCACAGTGCAGGGAATGAGACATGGGAGGGTCTCAAGCACAACAGTGACAGAGTTTCATAATAGAAAAGACCCTCTGGCCACCTGTGGCGGAGGGCGGTGATGGGAGGAGCCCAGCTGTTTAGGGAAAGATGAGGGTCCTGAGTAGGGGAAGGGTCTATAGGGAGGAGGGCTGCTAAGACCCCTCAGCTTATCTCATCCACTTTTACAGATGCAGAAAATAAGGCCCAGAGAGGGTGGCTGACCTGCTCTGGGCCACACAGCATTCAGAGGACCTGCGCCACTAGACGGCCTTTACTATCAGAGCCTCCCAGCCAACACCTTGCAGTCCTTGGGATCTTTCTGGCCTTTTTGCTCCTTGTCACACCAACAAGAGGGAGGTGGCAGTGAGGGCCCTGCCTCCCTGAGAGACTTATCTCACACCCACATCAACCTCATTTTACAGATGAAGCGACGGAGGCCAAAAGAGAAAGATCACTGGGACAGAGGTCAGCCTGACTCCAAACCCGAGAGGTGTCATTACCACTGTCCACTGCACCAGGGTCAGTCAGGACAAGGGTGGTTATCCTAGTTAACAGGTGGAGGGTGAATACCGGTTCCCAGTTCTGCATTTCAGCCTACCCCATCCAAAGAGGGAACGGTTGGAGCCCAGGAAGATGATGATAATTGTTGTTGTTGTTATGTGCTGTCAAGTCGGACCCGACTCATAGCAACCCCTCCTTGGGTTTCTGAGGCAGTATCACTACAGAAGTAGATTTGCCCCATCTTCCTTCCGAGGAGTGGCTGGTGGGTTTGAACCGAGGGCCATTTATGGGGTGCTTACGCCCTGCTCTGGGGGTGTAGTGCCTAAGGCATTTGACTACTAACCAGAAGATTGGCAGTTCAAACCCACCAGCTGCTCCGCAGAAGGAAGATGGGGCAATCTTCTGTAAAGATTTACCGCCTTGGAAACCCAATGGGCATTCCTATGGGTGAGAATCCACTCCAGGCAGTGAGTTTGGTTTGGTTTTTCCGTAGGACCTGCTAGGTTCAT
>NW_006921670.1:2335562-2341095 GCF_000298275.1 Orycteropus afer afer
GACAGCTTGGGTTTTGGTTTGGTAATGTTTACAGAGACAGGTCACCTGGTCTTTCTCTCAAACAGTGGCTAGGTGGGTTCAAAACACCAGCCTTTTGGTTAGCAGCCACGTGCTGAAATCCTCGTTCACTAGGACTCCTGTGGATATACAGGTCAGGAACTCAGAAGAGTTTGGAGCCAGAGGTGACCAGGATCAGGTGAGACTGGGAGCGTAGAGCGAGGAGGGAAGCAGCCGAGGGTGAGGAGGATTTGGTGGAGAGGAGGACATGAGTGGCCCGAGGAGGGGGCAGCCAGCAGGGTGGGTGGTCGCAGAGCTCGGGAAGAGTGTGGTGGAGACAGCCAGGTTGTGAAGATGGGGGAGTGAGGACAGAATGGACTTTTGGATGTGGTTAGAAACAGTTTGGTGGCATGATGGAGATCTGTCCAGCCTGGTGGGGAAAGAGAGAAGGCTCACTTCGCCTCACCCTGGAGCCATCTCTGTGATGCACCACAAAGTGGCCAAAATTAACACACACATGTTAATTCTTGGTGTGTGAGTGTGTTTATGATGGTAGATCTATATCTAACAAGCCATTTGCCATTTCATCCCTTTTCATGTGTACAATTCAGTGATGTTAATAACGTTCACTGTGTTGTGCAACCATCACCGTTGTGTCTCCAAATTTAACAGAAACTTAATAAAACAAAAAACCCCAGATCAGTTGTTAATTCTGACTCATGGTGCCCCCATGCGTTTCAGAGTAGAAGTGTCCTCCATAGGATTTCATGGCTGTGACCCTCCAGAGGCACGTTGCCGGGCCTTCCAAGGTGCCTCTGGGTGGTCTCTAACCACTAACCTTTCTGTTAGGAGCCGAACACGTTAACCTTCGTGCCATCCGGGGACTCCTAACAGAAACTCGGTGCCCCTTAATCAAGAACTCTCCCGTTCCGCCTCTCACCCGCCCCTGGTGACCACTAACAAACTCTGATCTAGTCTGTGCTCTGCCTTTTCTAGCTATTTCATGTAAGTGGGATCTTACAGTATTGGTCCTTTTGTGTCTGACTAATCCTTCATTTCAATCTGTGTTAACATTGGAGGTAAAACAGTGAAGGATATTTGAGGACTTGTCCTTTTGTGTCCGACTAATTCTTCATTTCGATCTGTGTTAACATTGGAGGTAAAACAGTGAAGGATGTTTGAGGACTTGAAAATGCCTTTACAAGTCTTCTGTAAGTCGAAAATTATTTTAAAATAAAATGTGAATTTATTCATGTATTTTTTTAAAGAGGCCATGTTCAGAACAAGGCAGTCTGTAGAGACAGAAAGTAGACCAGTGGTTGCTGAGGGCTGGGGGTAGGGGACAGCAGTGAGAGGGGGTGACAGAGAAAGGGCCCAGTCTCTTTTTGGGGTGATGAAAATATTCTGAGGTTGACTGTGGTGATGGTCGCACAACTCTGAATAGATAAAAAACCACTGAATATGTCAACACCACTTGGGGTGAATTTTGTGGTAAGGGAATCGTACCTCAATAAAATGGGAGAGAGAGAGAAGGAGAGAAAGAAGGGAGGAAGGGAGGAGGCAGAAAGATAGGAGATCCTAGATGGAGTGGGAGAAAAAGGTGGGACAAAACTCAATCATTAAAAACAAAAAAACACCCAGGCTCACTGGTCCGATAGAGACCAGCGAAACTCCCCAGACTATGGTCTCTAGTCACCCTTCGGGCCGGAAATTGAACTCACTCCTGTGGCTTCCAGCTAAACAACAGACAGGAGTAAAAGGTGAACATTTACGCCAGGTAGATACCCTCCTTAGAGCAATCACTCATGGGAGATCAGAAAGGCAGTGTTTTCACAGGGAGACAGCTCAGAGGGCAGGAAGGCATAGGAAAGGAGGACCCAGGGTAAAGGTAACCACAGGGAGGAAGTGGGAAGAGAGCTGTTACATTACGGGGATTGCAGTCAATGTCATGAAACACAGTGTGCACGAGCTGTTGAATGGAAAATGCATTTGCTCTGTAAACGTTCGCTCAAATCACGATTTAAAAAAAAAGAAAAAGTGGGAAAAAAGGAAGGAAAGAAGAGGCCAGAGCAGGTCAGGAGGCTTCATGGACAGTACGAGCCATTTTTGCCAACTCCACATGTCCATATGTGTCACGTGTGCACGTGCGTGTCATGTATGCCTGTCACGTGTGTCTGTACACCAGCAAAGATCCAGAAGGACACACTGAGGTTTTGGGTTGGCAGCGATCGGTACTTTGCAGTTTCATGTATTGTCTGATTTTTGTTTTACAAAGAGTAAATATATGCGTAAGTTCTATAACTAGAAGGCAGTTTTTTAATGTTCAAATTTTGGAAAATAGAGTGCTCCCTGACCCTGAGCCTTCTTCCGCGTGCTCCCCAGTGAATCAGCACCCAGGTGTTCTTTGGGGTCCTGGGGGTGGAGCTCAAAGAAGCCTCAACACCACTCCCAGCCTGACTTATATCACCCCGATGCCCTCCCCAGATCAAGAAGTGAGGCAGGCACCCAGGGGTCTGGGAACTCAGTGTCCTGTCTTTATTTGGAGACCAGGAGACAGATTATAGCTTAATGAGAGGAACCACTCAAGTGATCCAATGGGAAGGGGCGAGTTTCCTATCCCCAGATAGCAATAGCCTCCCTGGAGGGGTGTCTGCATTCATTTGGGGTGGATACTCTGGGCCTTTCCAGCTCCAGGCTCTGAGTTTCTGGAATGTGGGTGGGCCTGGGAGACAGTGTCCTCATTGTCTCCTGTCCCCTCTGGCCACAGGCATCTCCGGGAAGAGCCAGATCCTTTTCGCTCTTGTCTTCACCACCAGGTACCTGGACCTCTTCACCAACTTCATCTCCATCTACAACACAGTTATGAAGGTGAGGGGGCCGGGTGGCGGTGGGGGCGGGGTTGCCCAGCGCCACAGACTGAAATAGCACACTTGGGAGCTCAGGCTTGGGTTTGAATTGGGCTTAAGCAGCTGTGTGGCCTGGACTTGGGCAAGACCTCTGGTCTCTCTGGACTTCAGTCTCCTCCTTTGCAGGATGGACCCTAGGACCTCAGTGTTTTGTTATGAAAGTTAAAGGAGACAATAAGAGTGTAAATGTACAGTAAGTATCAAATCTCAAACACTCAATAAAAGTCACTCATTATAATGAGTAAAAACAAGCAGAATATTGAACATGGCATCCTTAGCTTCCAGAGAACTTAGTCACCCTTCCATCCATCCATCCACCCAACAGATATTTATTGCACACCTACTGTGTGCCAAGGAGCTCTGGTGGTGTACTGCCTAAGGCATTTGACCGCTAACCAGAAGGCTGGCGGTTCAAACCCACCAGCCACTCATTGATGGGGCAATCTACTTCCATAGTGATACTGTCTCGGAAACCCAAGGAGGAGTCGCTATGAGTTGGATCCGACTTGACGGCAGTGAGTTTGGTTTGGTTTTGGACTGTGCGCCAGGCACCATTCTGAAGAAGACATACAGGGCTCTTGTTCTCATGGAACCTACTACCTTCTAGTGGACGAGATAGCATAAAACAAATGATAGAATAAAACCAGAACTTTGCTTTGGGGGTGGTTGGTATGTGCTGTTGAGTGCATTCCAACTCATAGCAACCCAGGGCAAAGTAGCCTTGCCCTGTAGGACTTCCTAGGCTGTAACCTTTCTGGGAAGGTTGGGCAGTCTACTTCCATAGTGATAGCGTCTCGGAAACCCAAGGAGGGGTCGCTATGAGTAGGGTCCAACTCGACGGCAGTGAGTTTGGTTTGGTTTAATCTTTCTGGGAGCAGATTGCCAGGTCATTTCTCCCACAGAGCTGCTGGTGGGTCCTACTTGGCAACTTTTCATTATCAGCAGAGAGCTTAACCCATTGTGCCACCGGAGCTCCTTTTGGTTGGGATCGGAAAGGGCCTCTCCGAAGGGATCTGAGTGACAGAAGGAGCTAACCATGTGAAGATTTGAGGAGGAGCATTCCCAGTGGAAGGACTAGCTGGGGCAGAGGCCCGAGGCAGGACAGGCTCAGTGTAGTCCCAGGACAGACAGAAGACCAGTGCAAGGGAGCTCAGCGGCAGAGGGCTGCCTGGTGGTGAGGGCAGATGGTACGGGGCTTCCTAAGCCACATCAGCCCACTGGGATTTCATGGTATTACCTGTCTTGCAGGGCTGTTGTGAAGACCACATGAGATAATAAATTTCACATGCCTGGGCTATTTAGAGGAGCTCTGGTGGCATAGTGTCTGAGGCATTTGACTGAAATGAACATCTCTCTCTCTCTCTTTTTTTTTTTAATTGTGATTTTACAGAGCAAATTCACTTTCCATACAGCAGTTCACATACACTTTGGCTCATGATATTGGCTACAATTTACCCCAATGCAACAGCTCCCCTCCCACTTCTTCCCCATAGTTACCTCTTCCCTGTGTCCATCCCTCCATGCCCTCCTGCCCCCTGAGCTGTCTCCCTGTACATAAACAGCCCTTCTTTCTCCCATGATTGTTCTTTCCAAGGAGTGTATCTACCTCTGGTACATGTTCAACTCATATGCCTGTCTTTTGTTTGGCTGGAAGCCCCAGATATGGGTGAAATGAACATCTCTTGAGTTACACTTTGCTGCCCTGGGTCCTTGGCCATACACTGTTAGAATATTTTGGGTTGAGGCGTCTTCTGAGCTTTTAACCAACCATCTGAGCTCTTTAAGGTGACATAGCTTGGTGGAAGGAGCTCAGGTTTCCTAGTCAGTGAAGTGGGCTGTAATTTTGCTTGGATGCTGATAATGGAGACTTAAAATGAAAGAGATTTTTAACAAGATGGGGCTATTTTTTCTCTCATAGCATGAAATCTGGAGATGGGCAGGCTAGAGCTAGGATGACAACTTCACTGATGTCCTAGACGTCTGACTTTCTGCTCTGTCATCTTCAGAGTGTGACGAGAACCAACTTCATGGATGTGTGACCTGTGTCGTTGCTTGGTTTAATGCTGAGCTTCCACCATCTTGAAATTGGTCATCATTTCTTTTTAACATTTTGCACTGGGCCCCACAAATTATGTTACCAGTCCTGAAGGTGACATCTCTCCTCAGTGTTGCCCTAGGGTCATAATATAGATACTAGGGTCACTACCATTACATCATAATCTGGCCAGGAAGAAGGAGGAGGGGAGACAAGAGCCATAGGGTGCCTGCCAGATGGGTAAGCCTTTTTTAAAGGGCTTCCCCAAACACAGTGACTTTCTTATATCTCACAGCCCATCCTTATCTGCAAAGGAGGCTGAGAAATATGGTTCGAGTTGGACACATTGCCACTCCCTATAAAGTAAGAATCCTGTTTCCAAGGAGGAAGGGCTGCATGGTGTTACCTGTCTTACAGGGCTGTTGCGAAGACCACATGAGATAATAAATTTCAAGTGTCCGGGCTATTTAGAGGAGCTCTGGTGGCATAGTGTCTGAGGCATTTGACTGCTAACCAGAGGTTGGTGGTTCAAACTCACCAGACACTCTGCAGAAGGAAGACTGGGCAATCTACTTCTGTAAAGATTTACTGTCTC
>NW_006921670.1:2341630-2343347 GCF_000298275.1 Orycteropus afer afer
GATTCTGATGAGATAAAACTGCCTGAGGAAGTAACTCTTAAACTGAGTCTTCACGTGTAAATAGGTGTTCTCTAGGTCAGTGTGGCCCTGCCAGGCCGGCCACGTGAGCATCACTTGGGAACATGCTAGAAATGTAAATTTAGGCCATCCAGACTTACTAAATCAGAAAGCCTGGGGGTGGGTGTTGGGGGCAACCATATCTACAGATGATTATGATGCACGTTCAAGTTTGAGAAGTTCTGGCCTAGAAGTTTAGATAGAGGCCAGATCTTACGTTGGGAGGAGAGCAACTGTAATTGGAAAATAGTTGGTCAACCAACTCCAGGGGTGTTCCTCTTGTGGAAGAATGTTCATAGTCACTGATGCAGATCCAGGCAGTTGAGGCAAGAGCCTTGGAATGCCACAGCTCAATGGCCCCAACAAAGACCAAGCTTGTTTCTTGCTTAACGCCCCACAGATGGAGGACACCAGGGCACCTTTGTCTTCATGGTAGTATCATCAGTCCCAGTCAGAGTGGTGGAGGTACTTAACCAAAGGGTCATACCACTGGACTTAACGTGTCCCACCTCTTCCATGTATGGCCCAGCACTAGTCCTTAGGTTTTCTGGGCTCCCAATGGGGGTGGCTGCCGGAAGCCCGCTTTAGGTTGGGAAGACTTCTAGATTCCCACATGTGTCTCTCCCTGGTTAGGTGGTTTTTCTCCTCTGTGCCTATGTCACCGTGTACATGATCTATGGGAAGTTTCGGAAGACGTTTGACATTGAGAATGACACGTTCCGCCTGGAATTTCTCCTGGTCCCAGTCATTGGCCTCTCCTTCCTTGAGAACTACAGTTTCACTCCCCTGGAGGTAAGGGAAGGGACCGAGAGTACTAATTCCCAAAGGTAAGCACACTTGCTAACATCCCTCCCTCTGGACCCTTAGTGACGTTGGCCGGCCTCTTCCCCTTCTGCTACGACCATGACCGTTACTCAGATGATGTGCAATTACACATTTCAGAGAAATTGGCAACAAGGTAGTCACAGTGCTGTACTTGAAAATGGGCACATCGAAAAATGGCGTTCAATAGAGCGGGTGTCCCAGCCCTTTCTGGCTGTTGAGCCCTTTTGTCCCAGATGCTTAGTAGACAGCTTGAGCACAGTCCAGCCCAGAGATGCTGATTCAGTGGCTCAGGGCTGTGTCACAAGCATCTTGGGGGATTCTGATGCTGGCCTTCATGACCTCAATTAGGGTGAGTTTATATAATACTCCACTACAATTAAGAAGTATATTCTATAGAAATGTTCATACTATCTGTACTGGGTATTGAATTTGTTAAAAACAAAACCTATTTTGTATTTACCCATTTACCTTTCTTGTGTTTGCTTAACTGTTTTCTCCAGTAAGCATACTGCCCAGACCCTTCCTGTCCTTGACCAGCCTCCGGTCATGTTTCCCTTTGGCTCAGATCCTCTGGACGTTCTCCATCTACCTGGAATCGGTGGCCATCCTGCCCCAGCTCTTCATGATCAGCAAGACTGGAGAGGCCGAGACCATCACGGCACACTACCTGCTCTTCCTGGGTCTGTACCGGGCACTCTACCTGGCCAATTGGGTCAGGCGGTACCAGACAGAGAATTTCTACGACCAGATTGCAGTGGTATCTGGAGTAGTACAAACCATCTTCTACTGTGACTTTTTCTACTTGTATGTGACCAAAGGTAGGTGTCAGAAGAGT
>NW_006921670.1:2344246-2370035 GCF_000298275.1 Orycteropus afer afer
GTGAGCAGTCAAGTGCTTTAATAACCAGGAAAGGGGTGGAGTCAGGCTGCTCATTTACCCAGAGGCTTCCCCTTTAGCTTCAACCCCTGACCGCCTACTGCAAGCTGGGCATTAGGGACAGGAAGATTTTAACTTATAAAGCTGTTCTCTCATCAGTATGGTGAATTCTTTTCATGTTTTTTTTCTAGTCCTGAAAGGAAAGAAGTTAAGTCTTCCAATGCCAATCTGAAGGTTGAGATGTTCTACACCTTAACAAGGGCATGGAGTAAACCATTTCAAATGTTCCCCATGGTGACTTGCCCACTTGGGCTCAAAACTTAAAATTAAAGCCAGAAAAATGCTAAATGGATTCAGCTGCACACTGATCATTCTAGAAGACTTTCTCATCAACAGGATCTCCCTGGTAAGCCTGAGGGGCAAGTATGATGCTTCAAAACATCAAGTGGAGCAGCAAGGCTTAGTGCCCCCAGGACTGCTGCTGAAGGCCCCAGCACAAGACTCCTGCTCTTTAAGGAAGCAATCTCCATCTGGAAAGATGGCCCAGTATCTGAGGAGAACCCCCAACTGAAGCTGGCAGTGCAAACATTAAGAGCATAGTGCTCTGGAAGTTTGACTTCCAGGTATGAGCGAATTTAGGGAGTGTCAGTACAAAAGGTTAATAGCCTACAGCTATAAATTGTCACTTCACCTGTACCATGCCTCTCACAGCAAAACAGACCCACCACTTTAGCTGGAGCCCAATAGTGTCACACACCACCCCCGTAACAGGCTTTTACTGTGGTTCATTCACACCAAGTACTAGCCCTACACCCAGTACTTTAAATCCAATATAATCCTACCTAGACAGACGCTATCATCATCACCTGTTTACTGAGGAGGAAACAAGATACCCAAACCCTTAACTAGCAGCTATGGTGCCTTGTAATTCTGTGACTCAGTAATTTAAGACCAACCATTCTCACTGCTCCTTCAGTTTTAGGTGCTAACCAAGGTGATTAGTTAAACCATCACCCCCAGTTGTGGTTTTATGAGGACTACCGTTTAATAATATTCAGTGAAGAATTTTTAAGTAATAAAAGGGTCCACACTTTATTGTCAACAGTGTTTTTATTTATACCTACAAAAGAAAACAAGATGGTATCAAAAGAACATTTTACAAACTAAGAATAGTAACATAGCTCTTAGCATCCTGTGCCTGAATGCCACACATCTACAAATCTTCCAATTCAAGTCTTAATGCAACAGGAATGTGTTCAGAGACCAGCAAGGACATGAAGAGAGAGCACTGATCCCAAGCAAAGCCACCAACCTTTTAGATGAGAGAAGTCCACACGAGGAATTGTTACGGGGTGGGGAGCAGCAGCCCACCGCACACTACTGAAACTCTTGCCCCCCCCCCACCCAGTGGAGGGCGATCACCACCTGAGGACTCTGTTGTTCATGCTATGGCACTAGCAGAAGCCAGCTCACGAGCCACAGACATGGAGGCAGAACCTAGAGCCCTACAGGAGAGACTCTGTGCCACTTCTGCCGCACTCAGGCCCCAAGAGCTCGGAATCTGGCACTGGTCATTATTTTATGATTCTAATGTCCCTTGTGGAAAAAGGGAAGTGGCCAGACCAAATAACCACGTGCTTGCCCAGAGACCTTTCCCTTAAATGGATGCTTTCAAGAGCTGTAGAGGGTAGTGTGCCCCTCTAGTGGTACCTCTTGTTCCTGGTGGGATCTAAAAGGGGTGGGGATCAAGAATTTGGTTGTAGAGAGAGATGTCCATGTAGACTGGTCAGTGCTTAGATACATAATCTGGAGGGTGGGTTGATGCTTTGGTTTGAAAAGCACAGAGCAACTGTGCCTCATTTTTCCTGTGCCTACCATCCTACTCGCCTCAACCTTGACAAGATGAGGGAAAAGAGAAGGAAGAAAGGAAGAGGGGTATCAAAACTCACATGCAATAAGTACAGCTTTATGCTGACAACCTACCTGTATGTTGAACATTCAACCATACTTTCAGAACCCCTCAGAAACCATCCCTTCTCTCTCCCTGAAGAATTTTAAAAAGGAAAAAAACAAAACACACTTCGAGTATGAAGATTATTTTGATCTTATACACCAGCACTCTCCAGCCTCAGCTAAAGAATGCAGTGCAGGCTTCCTTCTTTAACTACATTGCAAGCAATACCCAAAAAAGAAAAGAATGAAAAATTTGAATAGTTCCACACTGGAAATGGAAGGTTTCCAGGGCTATCTGATCTTATTAAGGTCAACACAAGAGCAGAAAATACTTTACAAACCCAGTAAAACAGTATCACTATGAAGGAAACAGACTCACCTACCTTCAGATGGAGGAAAGGGAAGGGACTTAAGCTCTCATCCCCTGTAGCTTTCTGAAGCACTACCTACCTGTAAAAAGCTGGGTGATAAGGATGCCTGAGAGTTCACACCAAAAGGCTGTTACAGAGCACTGCAGAGAGCAGGGTGTGAAGAGGAGAGTTCATAAAGAACCCCAAAGGTGCCTCGTTCAAGGTGACACGGCCAAAAGGCTAAGTAGCTGATACAGACTTGCTTACGTCCTAACTCTACAAATACTCAGATTAAAAATAAATTCTGCCCATTCTGAGGGTATTTTTCACAATTAAAGGTGCTTTTTACACTGTAGATGAATACTCAGACAAGTGGTTAATGAAGCCAACTTCCAGTGAGCGTGGAGGTTTACTTCACTCACGGCTGCCTGGCTGAAAACTGCACTTCCCTGATGGTCCTTGGTTAGACTCGGGGTTAGAAACCAGGCAGCTTCCACCCAGATGCTGAGATGCTACTGTAACCACTGCAACCAACACTTGTGGTTTTCAACTTACAACACACACTTGAAAACCTCAGACTCAGCAATGCAGTTTCTAACCTGACACTGAAATGATTATTTTTCAGTCATTTTTGTTTTAGAGCAGGAGCAAGGGAGACAAACCAGTTAGGAACTTTTTTTTAAACTGTCAAATACACTTAACAAGCAATTAGTCAAAACGACAATGACAAAGCACTGTCTTAAAAAAAAAAAAAAAAAAGAGAAAGAAAGGAAAAAAAATCATCAGAAGCATACAGCATTATGGGAAACGTGTGCAGGAAATCCCTCATTTTCTAACCCAGAAACAAGCGCAATTTAAAGCACAGACGCCATCTTCTGCAGAACAATCCAGCCCCCCACCCTCCCCCAGTCCGTCCAAACTGAGGACAAAATAATGGGCTCCCACCAAAGGGCCCAATACCTTATTTTTCGTTTAAGATGAAAAATATCAGTTCAAATATCCTCAACATGCAAGAAGCTGGGAAAAAGTAATCTCCTCCAGTCGGCTATATATATATATTTTTCTTTAAAAAAAAAAAAAAAAAAAATCTGTTATTACAGACTGGATCATTTTGGCGGGCACAAGAAACCTGGCAGTGAACCCTAACTAACCTGCATGAATGACAAATTACAATGGTTGGGGAAGAATAAAAAAAAGAAAGAAAAGGGGGAGAGGAGGGGGAAAAAAAAGGAAAGACAGCGATCCTTTAAATGTAGTTAAGTCTGCACAAGTCACTGCCACTTTAGTGGTTTCATTTACGTGAAGGGGGAGGAGGTGGGGGAGGAGGAGGATACTGGTAGGCAGTCTGCCCCATGTAACCTATCATGTTGGTAGCTCCCGGAGGCTGTGCAAACTGTTGTGACATCAGTGGCTGGGGCTGCTGCCCAGACCGGCCTATCCCACTAAACTGCTGGCTAGAGCTCTGTGAACTTCTCCCGGCTGTGGTGGTGGTACTAGCCCCGTAAGTGCCAGCACCGTACTCTTGGGCTGTATAGCCACTGGTGCCATAGGCAGCTGCCCCATAGGTGCCTTGCCCATAGGTATATTGGCCTGCTTGTGTTCCAAAGGTGGAATTTGGACTTCCATAGCCACTGCCATTAGCATAACCAGCTCTATCGGTTTCACTCCGATCTCGATAGCTTGCAGAGTCCCTCCGGCTACCATCCTTGACTCCTCGAAGCCTCCGGTCACACTCATCCTGATACATCAGGTTGGGATTGTTGGCTGAAGAAGTGGTCCGGTATCGAGAACGACCTCCTGATGGGAAGATATATGGAATTTTTAGTCCCAAATCCATGATTCAAGCATAAAGCCATAATTTGATTCTTTAACTGGGCATATCCAAGGGTGGTAAACATCAAAGAAAACATACTCTCAGTGATTCAAAACTTAACTTCTCGTCCTTTTAGGCCCTTACTTTACTTGAAGACAGCAAAACAAAAACAAAAAACAAAACAAAACAAAAAAACCACTGCCAACCCACAATCCTAGAAATTTCTTATGGTATAAAAGACTAGGCTAGTGACTTATTCTAATTTAAAAAAAAATGACAAGCAGCCCTGTTCCTATCCCCACAAAGGAGTCCTCCACTAGTGCACAGTGGTACTTTGAGGTTGCTCTACAAGTCCAGCTCTATCAGAATCACCTCACAAGCCTCAGAAAGAAAGAAGTACATGCTCCTTATTCCATGAATCAACATTTTTACAACTTCTCTGGTGATTCTGATGTGTGGCTCCAACATGCAAGTTGGAATGAACGAAAAATCAAAATACCAAACCGGAAATCAAGAGGTCCAGATTCTAACGTATACTTTCCCAGTGCTGCAGTTTTCAGGTCTGACCACCATACCCCAGGCACTTCTACCACACAACGGGGCAAAATTACTGCTCTCTTCACAGGAAAACTTCAAACTCAGACGAAGCCTTCTGAACACATTAAAAGCAACTACAATTCAGCTAAATTTTGAGCATTCATCATGTACTTCTAAATTTAAGTCTGTTTTACATTAGCTACACAAACAGTCTGCTGCAAAAAGCAGGACACTACTGCAGGCCCCAGAACTTCCTATATTCTTACATAAAAGAGGTTATGAGAAACCATTAAACACTGCCCTTTATTACCAAAACAACATACTTAAAGCATTCACAGGAATGGAACTATAAGGCACGATGAACAAAGATACCTTGGCAGTCCCTGGAGAGCTCCAGGACTTACCCTTACCCCCGCCGCCGCCACCTCCGCGGTGGTCCACCAGCTGCATAAGTTTGGGATTGATAGCCTGGTTTGCCTCTTCTAGCACCTTGATCAGTTCTCTGGCTTGCTTTAGGTTCCCTGGGGTGAAGAAGGTATAGGCCGTGCCCTTATTGGTGCTACGGGCCGTCCGGCCAATGCGGTGCACATAATCTTCCGAGCTGTTTGGATAGTCATAGTTGATCACAAACTTGACATCTTCCACATCTTCAAAGCCAAGGATGAGTCAATGTAGGTTGATGTGGCAAGGAAAGAGAAGGTAAAGGACATGCCAACGACAGGTGGGAAGCACGAATGCAGATGACAGCAAGAGGAAAGAAGATTAAGTTAGCAACCACTCTGACCAGAAACAAAAAAAGACTCATCCCAACAGAGTAAAAGAGGATCGGTGATTCTTGGGACATGCACAGCTAGTGGCATCTTTATCAGCTGTAACATCCTACAGGAATCCCATCCAACCATCTAAACTCCTGCCTCTTCTGTACTACAACCAATAGACTGACAGGAGTTGTATCAAGATTGGTCTTCAGACTGAACAAACTCCAGACCCACCCCCACCCCCACCCCCTTTATCTTTTTGAAACTGGAATGTGAAAGTGGCACCGCTGTTCAGTTACCAGGCCAAATCACTTCTACTCTGTTGGGAGAAGCCTGACAAAGTCTATCAGTAATGTAACAAACTTACCTTTAAACCAATCACAGAGCAAAATGAAAAAAATAAGCTTCACAGAGTTTATCACTACATTTTCAAGATTTAATAAAAACATTTGGATTGTTCAATTAAATCTTGCTATTTCATTTTCAAATCTCTGATAGGAACCAAAGATAAGTACACACCTATTTTCCTGTGCTGAAACATCCAAATTATATTCCCCTGTCAATTACCACAAGAGCACATTACACTAAAATTTCACTGTACTACCAAGCCCAGCTTCTGCCAAATGAGGTTTTTGCTCAACTCAAGGTTATTTCAACTCAGTACTTGCTTCAAGTATCAAACATTGTCTTGTAACCTGGGAAATTAAATGAATAGCCAGAGCGTGGGAGAACCATGAAACCTTGAGACGTAAGTTTAATATTCTGTCCACTGCTGGGAACTGGATTGAATAGTCTCCTAATGGTTAAGGTATGTAAATGTTAGTGTAATGCTTCCCACTAAATGTTTATTTTTACCTACTTAACAAACAAATTTAATATAACAGAAAGAATCCTAATGTTTTGTGGAAAAAAAATCTGCATTTTACAAAGAATATTCAGAAAATATCCTAGATAAAACACAGATTTTTGTGATATAAGTAATTAAAAAACATTCTCTGTTTGTTACCAGACCGATGCACACTCCCTCCTCCTTTGGGAAACCGCTGCAGCCGATCCCGTCTCTTTGCCTTTTATTTTTGGCGGCCTCCTTTCGAAAACTCCGCCTTCTGACACGGGACCACTGGAGCGCGGGGAGCATGCATCAAGGGTCCGTGGCAGTGAGAAGTCCCCACACACGCTCGCTCTGTGAACTGGCTTAGATGCTTCTCTGTAGCCCCATTTGGTTGCCAAGCGCCGGAGAACCTGGGTTCGGGTAAAAATTTCAGGTCCTCCAACGCCTCCCCCAAGGATAATTGGGGTGATTGTAGAAAAAAATAATTAATGAAAAAAAAAATATAAGTTACATCCAAAGGGTCAGACTGCATCTATTGCCCAGACTGGATTAATTTCAGGGAGAAAGGGGAGATGATTGGGAGGGGGAAAAAAAATGGGGATTAAAGGGCCTGTGCAGAAGGGGCATTATGTCTGTTTCTTATTACAATCAAGGCTCCTCAGTCTTTACTGACCCCTAAAGTCCTGAATCACACCAGAAAGACGAGAAGGCAGTTATCACAGGGGGCAGCGTGAGTCTCCAGCTAGGGTTGTTGATGCAACAAAGAAAAAAAGTTTACAGCGCAAGGATGGATGTAAGATAAGGGGATGGGCAACTAGGCCCCAAAGCCACATCTTCAGGGTTAGGTCAGTGCTCCTCAGTCAACCCCACTGTGCACGACCATGAGAAGCAGAGCAAGCTTCCTGCACTGGAAACACGAAATACGCTTCCCTGGCTGAAAGCACTGGGGACTGGAGCCAACTGTTCAGGTACTACTACTGAGGAGTATTCTGGAGGTACTCAATAGGGAGCAGACAGGGTGCCAAGTTCTTCACACTGGAAACGTGTCCTGTGCGCACACACAGCTGGCTGAGGGCCTAAGAGCAAGCGCAGCAGCCGGTTTTCTCCAGTCTAGCCTGCCCTGCCGCCATCTGTGCACTGCCACAGTATTTACGCGCTGCCTTTAGAGAAGATGCTGTAGCAGGGTAAGAAACAGAAACATTAACGCTGTGGCCAGCTGCCAGGGATAACTTTTTGTCTGACATCAAAAAGCCCTATGACATGGCCTGAATCTCCAATCGCTAATTGGGGGGACGACTAAGACTAGCCAACAGGCTCATCTAGAGCTGCTTCGGGCCAATGTAGATTTGCCTCGGCCATGTACTGAGTGATCTGCAGCTGATATCAAAGCTTCTGTTAAAAAACAAAACAAAAAAGAAATTCAATACTTTCAGTTTCACAGTATGTAATTTAAATCAAAAAAAGAAAAAATCTGAGTGGAAACAGAATCGTTTCCTCAGGATAATTATAATAAAATTATGGGAATCAAAGAACTTACCTGAAGGGAACATTTAAGAGGCCATCGCTCGACAGGAAGTGAAAAAAGGCCTGGTGACTCAGCTAAAAAGTGCACCCCTGTCTACGAGGTAGAAGCCTTCACTTTCCAGTATCTTGTAGGACCTTGGTCAGAATTCTGCCATTTTGGTGGGTTTTCCCCCTCCTTTTGATTTTTACAAGGCAGCAAACAAAGGGGCCCAAAACAAGCACGAAAGTTGAGTAACAAGAAACAGACTCAGGTAGCTTCCCTCTCCCCTCATTTGGATGAGTGGGGGGTAGGATGAAGAGTCTAAGTTATTCTAATGGCAGCCAATTGATCTGGGTTTAGGAATGCAGAGGGACATGGAGCAAATATATTTTAATTGTCTAGGCAAGATGCACAAAGAAGCTACCAGCACATAGCAAGCTTGTTTGTAAAACCACATTAACTGAAAGCTTTTAGGTCAACCTGCTTTCAGGCCTCAGCCTCTTCTCCCAACAGGCCCAAGTTCTAACTGCACCGATCCAGACATGACCTCAGAGGGCAGAGACAATTGTCAGTCATGGCTGCGGGTCACCACCTCTGAAGGAGGGAATGATGAGTGCATTGTATGAGAAGGCTTTATCACTCTTGCAATTCTAGTCTGAATATTCGTCCTCTGTGTTAATTATAAGGGAACATGATACTTCTTACTTCACTAGGCAAGAAACTAAATAACTCAAATAATTTTAAAACTTCCTTGATATAGCAATAATTTCATTTTTTTTGAAGTAAGTTTTAATTTAGCCCTGTTTAACTCAGAATGGGCTAAAGTACTTTAAAATATCTGTATACCTTTTGAATCATAAGAGGTAGAAAACCCCAGAACATCATCTTCAAATTCAACCCATTTATGATGCAAGTAAGGGTGGGAAGAGGGGATAGCTGAATGCCCTTGATAATTTTACTTTAGTAAATAAAACTGGGCAACGTAGATCTAATTGCTGAATGATATTGTATTATGTAGACTTAGTAAATTCCAAGAATGTATCACGTTAGCATTCATGGTGTAGGATCTCCATGTATACCTAGCCCACACTGGTACAGGAAAAACAGTAACCGAGGAAGGAGCTCACAAGTGCTAAGTTCAACCAAATTCATTCTCTCCAGCCAGAAAACACAACAAAGCCAGGAAGTTGGGCTGTTCAACTGAATGTCTCCTCTCCCTCTGTCTCAACAGTCATGCCTAGGCCTTGCTGCAGACCAAAGCCTGTTTGTTAGGAGTAGGAAGAGACTGAAAATTAAAAAAGGATTTAAAAAAAAAAAAAAAAAAATCGTGGGGGAAATCACGCTTTGTATTGTTCTTTTTTAAGTAGTTATCTAAACACACATGTATCCAACTCTAACTTGAAATGATAAACAAATCTTTAAACCAAAAGATACATATACCATTAACAGAGGCATCTATCTATACAAACCTAGCCCTCGGGAGGCTACATCTGTGGCAATGAGGATAGGAGCCTTTCCAGAACGGAATTCTGCAAAACAAGAATGGTACCACAAATCCCAATTACACAATCAAGGTGAAATGTCTTAAAATATAACCAGATAATCATTTCCAAACTATATATGGCCTTTTTATCCAATCACTTCAAGTAACAATCTCAGCAAATGCCAAGCCCCTTAGAAGAAAAGCACTAACTCTTCTAAAACTTTCTTATACACACCTTTAGCAGAAGGGCAATAGACAAAGCTACCCACACCAAGAATGAGGTACATTTAAAATGGTGTGGCAAGTTGTAAACAAAATTAATATGAACTAGATTTTCTCCCCTTAAATGATGACACTGATGTTATTTCAAATGAAAAAAAAAAACTAAAACCAAAAGTGCGGGGGTGGGATGGGTGGGCATGAATTACATGTAAGCAATGCAGAGCAGAAGTAGTACTTTTCTCCTAATGAATACATATAATGTATTAAATATGGTCTCGTTCACTTCACTGAGTAGACTTTCCATCAAGGCTAGTCCTGAACAACAAAAAGACCAGGGGGAAAAAAAGCTAACCCATGACTTCACAATCCTTTTTCCCCTAAACATTCAAGTGAGGGTCAAATATTCCACAAAGGTTTCCATTTTTATACTGGGGGTAGGTGGGTGGGTGGGTATTGAAGACAAAACCCAACACGTACTGATGTCAAGTTGATTCTGAATTCACAGTGACCCTAGAGGACAGAGCAGTACTGCCTCACACGGTTTCCAATGCTGTAAATCACTGCGGAAGCAGACTGCCTTATCTTTCTCCTGCAGGGCAGCTGTTGGGTTCAAAACATTGACCTTCTGGTTAGCAACTCAATGCTTCAACCAGTGTGCCATCAGAGCTCCTTTATTAAAGACATGAATTAAATAAAGGAGGTGTAGTCAAGTCATACAAAAGCATATAGAGAATCTTACATGAAGTGAACCTCATAGACCATAAAGGACTATGGAGACATACCCCAAGTGCCAACTTATGTTTCATTAACTAGAGCAGGGGACAGGCAAACTATGGCCTATGAGTCAGAGCTGGTATAGTGTCTATCACTCCTTTATGTATTGTCTTTATGCTCTCTTTTGTGGTACAATGGCAGAGACCTAAACAGAGACAACCATATGGAATGTGAAGCTGAAAATATTTACTATCTGGCCCTTTATAGAAAAAGCATGTGGAGGCCTGAAGCAGAGTACGGAATTTTGAGGAGAAAAAAAAATCCACTGGAAATGCTTAGTTTTATACTCACCATTAAGTACCCAATCTCTTTCTGGTTGACTCTTGTCTCCATGGATACACATAGCTGGCCAACTGTTGGAATAGTGACCAACATTTTAGAAAGCTTAAAAAGGAAAACGGCGTTTTAAAAAGAAGTGCTATCATATATAATTTTGGTAAGGTTTTTTAGACTACATGAACAGATTTCTGTGTTCACTTAAAGGGCAAGACACACGTTAAACATCACTGAGATATTATACAACAGTCACGATACTAATTAAAAAATTCCTACCAAGCTATCAAATCTGAGCCTAGCCCATTAGCTCAGGGCTGCACTCACCCATCTCTGCGCATCCTTCGAGTGAGGTCATCACAGCGTCTCTTTGTCTCCACAAATATAATTGTCTTATTTTCCTTTTCGGCCATAATTTCCTCCATGAGTTGGATCAATCTGAAAGCAAGAGCAACAATAACATATATGTATCAGAAAGGACTCTCTAGACACTATGTGAAAAATATGCTAGAAATAAACCCCTCAAAGCTATGGTATTTTCTATACATATTGTTGTTGTTATGTGCTGTCAAGTTGGCCCCGACTCAGAGTGACCCCTCCTTGGGTTTCCGAGGCAATATCACTACGGAAGTAGATTACCCCATCTTCCTTCTGAGGAGTGGTTGGTGGGTTTGAGCTGCCAGCCTTCTGGTTAGGAGTCAGGTGCCTTAGCCACTATGCTACCAAAGCTCCCATATATATTACATTCTTTTTATTTTACTAAACATTTTACAGACCACTATGAATCAGATGAAGGAGCTCTGGTAGTGCAGTGCCTAAAGCATATGACTGCTAACCAAAAAGTTGGCAGTTCCAACCCACCAGCTGCTCCACAGAAGGAAGATGGGGCAATCTACTTCTGTAAAGATTTACCTCTTCAGAAAGCCAATGGGAATAGCTATGAGTCAAAAGGTTCTACTCTACATTCTTAAGAAATTATCAATACCATCTACAGAACAAGCCTGATTATCCCTATTTGACAGATAAACTAAGGCACCAAGAGGTAACCAACCCATTACCAGCGAGGGGAGGGGAGAAGAAGGAAAAAAAAAAAAAAAAAATAGAGGTAACCAACCCAAAATTATACAGGTGGTAATAAGAAGAACTAGGATTCAAATCCAAGGATCTAGAGTCCCTGCCTTAACCACAATTCTGTTGACTTTGATACAAAGGGAAGATTGCTAGAAAATTAATCAAGTTTTTAAGCCTCAAACAATATTGGCTAATGTGTTCATTTCAAACGATTGTACAGATAGGTTTATTAGCATTAACAAAACACAGAGAGATCTTTCCTACTTGTGGTCTTTTTCGCTCTCCATGCAGACATCCACAATCTGGAGGATGTTGTGGTTGGCACTCAACTCCAGATTGCCTACGTTGATCTGGGTGTAGTCGCGAAGGAAGTCCTCGGCCAGCTGCCGCACTTCTTTCGGCCAGGTTGCGCTCCACATCAAGGTTTGCCTATCAGGCTACCAAGAAAGGAAATGCTTTTATTAGGCTAAGGAACTGCCGCAAGCAAGAGCATCAAGGGAACCAGGTATCAGCTTTGCATACCCTGATCTGGTCAACAATTTTACGGATCTGGGGTTCAAAGCCCATATCAAGCATTCTGTCAGCCTCATCCAGCACAAGGTAAGTACATCGGCGTAGATTTGTCTTTCCTGACTCTAGGAAATCTATCAGGCGCCCAGGAGTGGCTATGCAGATCTCAACACCTGTTTTTTAAAAAAAAAAAAAAAGAGCCAGCTAATTAAGAGTTTTTCCTTACATACTGTCCAAGCCTCAGCAAACAAACTAAAAAGCACTAGCTCAGGTAGTTGTATGCATGCAATCCTTCAGAGCAGTAGCTGAATTTTAACACAGTATCTGCAAAAGCCTGATGTAGGAGAAGAACCTAGGTACAATCATCAAAACCTCACATAGTTAAGTCTCTAACTCCAAATAGCTATCATAGTTAAATCTCCCTCCAAATAGCTATCATAACTATACCTAAGAATTCCTGAGCTGCTGAAATAAGTCTATTTTTTCTCCTTAGAACTCACTATTTTCCTCTCCAATTTCACCCATAGAAGTTAGTCAAGTGAGATAAACTATAAAGTTTTATACACTAAAATAACAAAATAACTTTTCATTACCTCTCTCCAAGTCTCGAATCTGAGGACCTTTAGGAGCACCTCCATAAATGCAAGTACTCTTCAATCTAGAACATTTGCCATAGTCATCAGCCACCTGCTGTACTTGCTGGGCAAGCTCTCTAGTAGGAGCCAGAACAAGACACTGAAAGAAAATAACCAAACCAAACCAAACACCACTTGAGACATTCATCCCAACTAAAACAAACAAAAAACGAAAATACAAAACATTAATTCTTACTCTACTGTCTAATCAGGTACTCTCGAAGTATGTGATAGGCTAGGAGTACAAAGGGTAAGGCAGTCCACTGGGGTATGGGAAGAAACTTAAGTACTACCTATTACTTAGTATTTATTACTTAATTCACATTATTACTTAAGTGGAAGGATACACGGGCACCCTCATTTGGGTTACTTTTGCAACATGATTTGCTCCATAATTTATCTGTGTTTAAGTGCATTTACAGACTGCATTACTTAGTTTTAACTATACAACTCTCACAAGTGGCTTTAAACTATCCCTACAACAAAACCAGATTAAATATTATTAAGACACAGATGAACTAAGAAATGGTAGAGCTAACACTTTTCAACTTCTATTTTAAGCTCTTTGCCAGGCAGATTAGGCAAAAACAATGACTTACATATAATCTGACAAGTAGTTGGCCAAAACACTACAAAATCAAGATCTTTGAAACAGTATTATATATACTAATAAAGCACAAATAAGTTTTGTTCAGTGTCAATTAGATATTAACCATGTATTAGAAAAAACAACACATTATTTCTGTTTGTGAATAACTGAGACATACTGTAATACTGCAGGCATAATTTATAAACACACACACATCCCTGGGTTACAAACATCCAATTTACAGACAACTTTTCTGGCCCTTTAATGCAGGGCTTCAAAATGGTTTTGTCACGGCCCAAGAAGCAAAACAAGAACAGATCCAAATTTTCACAACTTGGGTGATTCATCATGGTAACCAAAACAGGAAAAATTACAGGTAGAAGACCTGGAATGGGACACGTGGAAGAGGCACAGTGAGCCCTTTCAGGATCCTAATGTGTGGAATTCGATTACTGGCAAGTCCGTGGAAAGCAACATGTTCAAAGCAGTGCAGTCAGCTGCCATCTTTGAGTGGGGCAGCACTGCTTTAATGTTACATAAATTTGCCCTCACTTTGAAAGGATGAAGTCAATCAACCCCTACTGGCAACAAATTCATCAATCACCTTCATTTGGGGCATATGTGACTTTGAAATCAGTGAAAAGGCACTGACTGAGCCTTTTTTTTTTTTTTTTTTTTGCACTAAAGTGAGGCTAAAGAAGAACCCCATGCACTTGTTCTAACTGACCTCAAATTTCTTAATGACAGTAAGGAACAGATGTCATTTATAACCCAGACTGCCTGTAGTTAAGTGTAACCTCAAAACAAAAACAGGGTAAGAGGACTCCTTCAAAAAGTTGGGGCTATCCAAATTTTAAAAAAACGTATTACTGAAAATGATGAAGCCAAAGACCACACTGCCCGACATATACTTACAATTGTATTATTTAATTACAAAGAATACATATCCCCTACAGGACTTTGAGATCCACAGGGCAGGGACCTCCCATCTCATGCCTTTGTGTTCCTAACAGGATCTAAGCACAGCCAGCAATTAAGTACTACACTTGAATTTAATGCACAATAAATGCTTTTACATGAAGATAGTATGTGATTAGTCAGACTTTAGTTTGAATAAAAAAGCTCTGATGGTGCAGTGGTTAAATACTGGGCTTCTAACTGAAGAGATGGTGGTTGGAACCCATTAGGCACTCTGCTTCATTAAAGGTTACAACCTTGGAAACCCTACAGGGCTGCTTTACTGTCCTACAGAGTTGCTGAGATTTAAAACTGACTTGACAGCAGTGACGTGGTTAGTTTGAATTCAAGCTCAGCCATTTAACAGCCACAGGTATCCTTGGACAAGTCACCGAAATGCACTGTACCTCAATTTCGTAACAGTAAGATGGGGATTAGTATTACTTCTAGTCTTGGACTGGGACTGAGAATAAAACTTCTAAGTTATGTAAATCACAGTGTGTGAAATACAGTAATTATTAAATTGTAGTTATTCTTAGAATGATAAACAAATGAAATATACTTACGATTGGGCCATCTCCCCTTTCCAAGTATGGCTGGTGGTTAATATGAACAATTGCAGGCAGCAAATACTAGGGGGAATAAGAATAAGAAGCTTATTATACCAAAACTAAGTCCTTATCTTAATAGTTCTGACTTAACTACAGTAATTGATAATACCTAAATAGAAAATGAAAACAGAACTTACCACTGCCACACACAGGAGCAACATAAATTTGAACAATTTTAAATAGCCAAAATGATCACCAACACACCATCCGAATTAATTTTACAGAAACAAAAACAAAAACAAAAAACAAAAAACCACGAGAATACACGTGATAACTAGAATAGCAAAGGAAGTTACCACAGGTGGTACATACCGCCAATGTTTTCCCAGAGCCAGTCTGAGCAATGCCCACCATATCCCGGCCACTAAGGGCCAAAGGAAACCCTTGGCACTGAATTGGAGTTGGTTCTGTAAAGTGCTGATCCATCAACACATCCATTACATATTCTGTGAAACAGAATAAACATGTTACAACCAAGAACACACGTTTAAAAGCATCTAGGCTCATCAAAGGCAAGATCTACCCAGCTTTTATATCTAGGCTTATCAAAGGCAAGATCTACCCAGCTTTTATATCTCCTCACAAAGTGTTTTTCTAGTTCACTACTGCCAATCATCCACCCTCTCCCTCAAAAAATTCAAAGCCACTGTCTAAACATCTAACAGAGTAAGGAACACAGCAATGACTTATTGTTTGCCAAATTCAGTGATACTCAGCTTAAAAAGCACGCTCATTCTACAGTTTTCTAAAAGGTAAAGGTAAAACCCTAGTGGAAGTTGAAAAACCCTCAAAAAAAAGAGAAAAATTTTCTCTGTTTAAACTGGAGAACAGATACGCACTTTAAAAAAAAAAAACAAACAAACTCCTATGACCAGTTTACTATTGCTTACCCAGGGCAGGTGGGAGGGAAGGGGTAAGGATTGATACAACACTTAGCGGACAATGAGCTTCTGTTAAGGGTGATAGGAAAATTCAAGAACAGTTAACAGTGATGATTGAACAATATGATGAACTTTAATGTCACTGAACTGTACATGTGAAGACTGCGGAAATGGAAATTGTTACCCATACATTTACAATAATAATAAAAAAAATCTAAAAAAAACCTCATGCACCAGGCATGTTATTTACCTCTAGTGTTAAGCAAAATTTAAGAATAAAAAAACATTAATATAGGTAGTCCCTGACTTATGAAAGGGCTCTCTTCTGAAGACTCCATTTAAGTTGGTTCTGATGTTAACTCTAATAACTCATTTTTTGGTTTCCATTATCTTTTATTATCAGTACCTTTATGAATTTGATCTTTGCCTTTGGGGGCTGGAAACATCACATATAACTTACAGATTTATTTTAATACAGATATACACAAAAATACACAAATCATTAAAAAATATATACAGCCATTTAAACGCAGTTTGCTGTAACTCAAATTAAATATGCCTTAAGTTGGGGACTACGTGTCTTACCTTTCTGAAAGGTTTCTACTTGTCCTTTCAACAAAGTCCTGACCATGGGTTCAAAAACCCATTGCCATCAAGGTGATTCCAACTTATTGCTACCTCATAGGGCAGAGAAGAACTGCCCCCATAGGGTTTCCAAGGCTGTAAATCTTTAGGTTAAGCAGAGTGCCTCATCTTTCTCCCATCGAGTAACTGGTAGGGTCAAATCACTGACCTTCTGGTTGGCAGCTGAATGCTTTAACCACTGCACCACCAGAGCTTCTTTGACCATGGGTCAGAACCTTTAAATACTCTATTACCAATGTTTACCTTCCAACCAAATTCAATAATTAAGATCTTGGATTAAACACTTACGAGGGAAGTTAGCATGATGAAATGCAAACACAGGTTTAGGACAAACATCTCCCCCTCGCACCGTGATCTCTTTCTTTCGGCGTAGTTCATCAACCTCATACTATGGAAGAAAATAAAGTACAAGTTAGCAATCAAGTTATTCTGAAAATGCAGAAGTATACACTTTAACCCAGCTGGACAACCATTGTCCGATTCACAAATGAGAACAGAAAACACTTTTATTCAAAAGTTTATATTAGCTTTACTATAATTTCATTTAATCCTCATAACTTTGTGAGTTAGTGATGTAGGTGACACAAGTTCCCTTTTGCACACAAGAAAGTACTCAAAAAGGTTATACTACTTGGTCCAAGGTCAAAACTTGAAAGAGGAAGAAAACATGGACCTTAAGCCCAGGTTCCCTTACACTTTCTTTTGAATAAGTAACTACTTCATAGGTAGACTCCCAAACAATCGTATTGAGGTTCGAAGGACAAACAGGAATACGCAACGCCAACATAATAATTTAACTTACTAAATAGATGAAAAGACATGACTCAATATACAGTTAAAATTATATATATCAAATAGTTGGCAAGCACAGCCAACAAATGAGGACCAAACATTACATTAGGTGCATATTTAACTGGTTCCTCGTATGAGCATCAGCAGTCTCAATTTAATAAGAAACAAAAGCATCACTGCACTAGAACAAAATATCTAACAGCAGCAGTATATGAGTAAACTCTAGCTAATGTCCACTAGGTTCATCACCATGTATAAAAACCATAAAACAAAACAAAAAACTTACTGGAGTCAGCCTTGCTACTTCTGGATGTTCCACATAAAAATTCTTCTCAAATTTGGGGAGCTCACTCAAATCCCACTTCTTTTTACGTAAACGCTCCCCAGGATTACCAAATTTCTTTGGCGGAAGACCACCACCACCTCTTGCTCCAAAGCTAGAAATATCAAAATTTTAGGTTTATTAGGATTTTAAAAGAAATATACCTTACCATAAAAAATGAGAAAGATAGAATTCTCAAGATGGGACCAACCTACCCCCCCCCCAAAAAAAGAGCTTTTATTACTCGTATCAGGAGGTGTGGAGAAAAACTATGAGAGAACTTCCTTTTTTTCCCAAATGGATAGTTATGAATATAGGTTACACTAGATGCAAAAATAAAAATTCTTACACTTTAAAGAGAAATATAATACCAAGGATCATGGTCACAATTTTGGGACCACACTAGGTTTGAACTTTGGCTCTGCCACTTACTATATGACTTTAACAAATTATTTAACTATGCATCTATTTCCTGTGTAAAGTGAAATACCACCATCTATTTCATATGTTACTTTGAGAATGAAATGAATAAACATATAAAGTACTTAAAACAGTGCTTGGCATAGCAAGCACTCAATACAGGGTAATACAATTGTTTTCATTCATTCAAAAAATAGTTATTGGGTACCAACTGTGCACCAAGTTAAGTATTGTTTTAAGTGGTGTTAGAGACACTGAAGTGAATAAAAACACAAGTATCTACCTTGTATAATACTTAGAACATGTAGAACAGCACACAGGTTGACTTCTAAACTGCCCAAAAGGATAGGTAAAGGAGAACATATACACTTAAAGTAAGGTCAAGATTGTGGACAGAGAAAAAATATATACTTCAATCAAGTAGCCATAAACTTGGAACACCTTCCTGACCCCTCCCCTCCTTGGTGCTGTGATGAACACTTCCACTGTCTGCTAATCTTAGGAAAACTGCTAGAACCTGTTAAGAGACTGGTGAGGTGATTTTCAGGTTTAGTTTATGCTAACAGAACAAAGATCTAACAGACCTTTGCTTCCTTATCGCTATCGTGTACCTTTTTGGTTCTCAGGCACACTAAAACTTATTTATTATCTGGGTCGTGTAAAAGCAAACCTGAGCAGATTATTTCCAATCAATTTCTCATTTTCACAAATTCAACTGGAATACAAATGAAGCCAAACAGAAAATACAACAAATTAAAAGCTTCTCTCCCTTGAATCCTAACATTAAAATGCTCTTCATTTCTATTTTCAAACCTATGTAAATCATGTTTGGTATATAAATAGTATACCATATTTTTTCATCCTACTTCCTCTCTCCTTGTAACATACTACTCTGACTCTAAACCCTTTTCATTTCTAACCGACTCATGAGAAAAATTAAAATCAAAACAAACAAAAAGATACAGCCCACTGGAAAGTGAATTTGCTCTGTAAACTTTCACCCAAATCACAACAAAAAAAAAAAAAAAAGAAAAAGATACAGGGCAGAGATACTCATACCACAAAAGGAAAAAAACCCACCCCACATCTCTAATACGGCCTCAGGCTTCAGGATGGATACTGAACAGCCACTCATACTCATGACTCCCTTTCCCTCCTCCACTTGTAAATGAGGCAGCTAACTTAACTCTAAACAAGGTGCTTATTGTGAAATGGAAAGCTGAGTCTGCCCATTACTGTCATACAAAAAAGAGAAAATATATATGACACAAGAACAATTCAGATTCTAAGTCTAATTTTATTAATCTTGTTTCCTAGAAAGTGCCCTTTCAATGCTGCTTTCCAGCTCACACCTTAAACTCATGATCTAGAAACAGAAAACCGAACTTCTCAAAATTAAGGTTCCTTTTAAATTATCCGAAACAGCCCTTTTTTAATTGGGGGCGGGGGGGAGGGTCTCTTCCCCCTTTCTCCCTATTGCCCTGGTTATTTATTCACACATACTAGTCTAGATTCAAGATAATATTTGAAAGAAAAAGAAAAGGCTGCCTTCTGTTTTCAGTTTACCTGTGACCTCAAGAACGAAAGCAAACCTTTTATCCTGGCAGAAATGCGCTGATTTGTGCCATCCTTTAAATACGAACACAACCTTATCCCTGGTACACTACACTTCTCAGTGTTTTTACTGACTCATCAAGGAAACTTCATAAAGAAGGTAATTAGGGCACAGAACTCACAAAATCATCAGTGCCTTTGAAATGGAGGATTATAAATCTTAAAAAAAAAAAAAAAGTAATCTGACACTCAAAAGAGTTGATACGGGATAAACTAAATATGGATTACTTATCTGTACTTGTTTTCCTCTATTTCTTTTTATCACTTAAAACATACATACAGCCTCAAGAAAATATGAAACACCCATGGTAAAGAAACATTACCAGTACCCTGGGGGCCTCTATGCGCCTATTGCAAGTTCACTACCCACCATAACAACTACCTTGAAAAGTAGTATTCTTTTGCTCTTTAGTTGTATCATATTTGTATGTATCTAAAACATTACTCTTCTACCACAATTTGATTTCTGAAACAATGTTATGAGTGATCCACACTGATGTAAGTTTATTCGCTTTAGCTAAGTACTATATCCTGTATCTAAAATTTATGCAGACATTTGGGTTGTTTCCAGTATTTTGCTACCATGGAACAATGCTGTTATGAACATTTTTGTGCATGTATCCTGGGCAGATGTGCAAGAGCCCTAGACTGTTAAGATTTAAAGCCTGGAGGGGAAGAATTATTTCATCATTTTCAACTTTACTAGACAATGCTAAAATCTTTTTATGTGACTGCACTGAAATTCACTTCTAAACTTAGCTGTACTGTGACACTCAGCAAACGTTTCACTTCTACCCTTCCTTATTTAACACGGAGATAAAATATTTCCCTTCCTAACAAGATACAATCAAGATAATTATCTTTTATTTTGTAAATTAAGTGGTAATTGATCTACACACTTGTAGCTCGTCAGCTTGGTACTGGTGTAGTTGAGCCACAAACGACAAAATGTTGTGTATTTGAGCTGAGAATGATATTAACAGAACACTGCAAAGGAAAGAAAATGATCATCCCCATCTTCAGACGGGGAAATGGGCTTACAAAGGTGGAGGATCTTGCCCAAGGTCACGCGTAAATTAAGTGGAGTCAACGTTTATACACACACACACACACAGTAACAGTACAAATCAATACGGATAAGCAACTTTTCCGACATTAAGATCTGAATCCCAGGTCTTGAGGTGTGATCCCAAGTTAACTTCCATCCCCGTAACTTCGGCATTGCCGCATCAAGAATTTTCTAGCTAGGTCGGAAGATTAATACTGCCGTTCAATCGGAGGGAAAAAGGCCAAGAAGAAATTTTTAAACAATAACGACTCCCTGCTCCCCCCAAAAAACTTCCTCCCCAAACACTTCTGCGCTGCAAGTCCATTTTTTCCACACGCGAACGTGCTTCCTCCAAAAGAGGGGGGGGGGAGGAAAATACAAGGGGATTTCAAAAACATCCTAACAATTCAAAGTCGGCTTCCGAGTGTTCAGTTTCAAACCTGGTTTCCAGCCCCATTAACAGCTCTCGCTGCCTACAGAGAACGTCAGGGCAGCCATTTCGCGTTCACATTTTCCCAGGCGGAATTCCGAGACGTCCCCTTCTTTTTTCCAGGAACATAATTGTGTTTCACAGATGGACGCTGAGGCCTAGAGCGACCCAGTGACTCGCCCAGTCGGCCGGGCGCTACAATCCCGAGAGGAGGCGCTACTCGGGGCCGGATTGACGGCGGCCATGTCGGCCCCCGGCCCGGCCTCTCTCTCCCCGCGGGGCAGGGCCCCGCCACGACAGCCGTCCGCAAGGAGGGGCTGCAGCGTCGCCAAGCCGCCGCCCCTTCTGCCAGGTCACGAATGACCCCGGGGCCGAGGCCCAGGCGCGCCCGGAGGCCCGCGCACTCAACTATCACTGCTCCGCTCGCCTCCCGGGCTCAGGAGGGCTCTTGCCAGACCTGCAGTTTCCTCAAAAGTCTCCCTCTAGGCCGGAGGCGGCCGTCTCCTCAGGAAACCTCCTCCCCCCGCCCCACGTACCCGCAAGGCCTTTCTTCTCCTCCTCCTCCTCCTCCCTTACCCTCCACGGTCACGATCCCGGTCCCGATCCCCAAAGCCGCCTCCGCGCATGGTCCCAAACGGATAGAGATCTGGGAGCGGGGCACGGATGGCCGCGCTCTGGAGGGCCTGCGGCTCCGGTCTGGTGACGACCGATGGCGGCGGCGCCTCCGCTGTTGGGGCGGCGGCAGGCGCGACGCTCTCTCGCTCCGACGCGCTATCTCCCGTCGCAGACGCCACCGTCGCCGCCTCTCTCGTCGGAGACGGGAGCTAAACACAGAGAATCGGGGTTATAGGAACGGGGGTAGGTCTGGCTACCCTCAAAATCGGCAGTGCCGCGGCTTCAGCTTCTCCTTCCCTCTCAGCGACTACACAAAATGGCGGCCGCCGCTGAGACTGCTCCAGTTTAACGCTACGTACGTCGGAGACGATACGTAAACAGCGTCTCGGAATAGCCCAAGGGCTTCTCAGGGTAATACGGCTATTCTTGGAAGCGGTTTGCGTTAGTTACGGAGATGGGCGCACTTTAAGGTAGGTAGACGGAAAACAAAGTACGGAGCGGACGTAGAGTTCTCGCGCCACCTGAACTAGAACGTGGGGTGGGGGTGGGGGACGAGAGCCTCCCGTGCGACGTAACATTCTTTGCGGCATTAGCCGGCCCACTATTGCAAAGATGCGCACTCTGCGTAACGCATTCTGTTTAGAGAATAGTGATTTTGTCTGATTCCGACCGCGGGACGGAGACCGGGCGTTGTTTTAAGAGACAATAACTACCGTCCATATTGCAGTCATCAAATTCCAGGGTCTCCAAGTGCCAAAAGCCCAGGAGGATTTTAGACTCCCTAGCTGGCGCTCCTACAAAGCCTCGCCAGCCTACTCGCCCCGCCGCCGTGGGCCAGCTGGCCGCGCGCCTCAGTTCCATTTCTTTTCGGTTGCCTCTGACTGCGTTCCTGCCGGCAGCCATGATGGATGTGCCTTGTCCGGTTCTTTTGAGAGTGGGTTAGGCAGCGACGTGCTGGCCGGGTTAAAGCGCTTCCTGCTCTACCTGATTCACACTGAAGTGAAATTTCTAAACAGAATATTCTTACCATCCACAGCGGAGCACAGTTGACGTTGTGCTAACACAAGAAAATTGTGGGTGGGGCACCTCCTGAGGTAGACGCCGCTGCCCTTTCGCCGCCATTAAACGGTGCTGCTCCAGGAGGCCGGTGGCAGCCCTTCAGCGCTTTCCGGGAACGTGGAGGTTTAAGAGCGCTGGTCTTCAAACGCATTAAGTGGCATAATGACATGTTTTCAACCAGGCCAGGCCCTGTTCTCCACTCTCATTTCCTTCTGAACTGACTTTCTTCTTCTTACTTCCTTTCTCCTGAAACTGCACTTCATAAGCACGATTCATAAGCTTGTCCGAAGGAATTGTGGAACAGGGCCCTTGGAGACCAGCTGTCAAACGTTCTTTTCTATTCACTTTTTCTACAAATGGGGAAAGGGAGGAGATTGAGACTCATCACTGTGGGGTTGAGTGGTGTCTCCTACCCCGTAGGAAACACAGCATAAAGAAGGGAACTAATTGAGAGGCAAGTGTTGGGCTGTTGACACAAGGGGATACCCAATCACGGATTCGTTGACAAGTCTAAGTAAGACCTGTACGTCAGGCACTGTTCTCTGGGGCACGCTGGTGAACAAATTGTTCTTGCAGTCATGGAGTTTACCCTCTAGTGGGGGAGACAGACAATAAATGTTTATGTTATTAGGCTCAAACTAAAACCAGACCTGCTGTGGAGTCAATTCTTTACAGGAATAGCAACCCATTTGTTGTTGTTATGTGCTGTCGAGTCGGACCCGACTCATAGCGACCCCTCCTTGGGTTTCCGAGACAGTATCACTACGGAAGTAGATTGCCCCATCTTCCTTCCGAGGAGTAGCTGGTGGGTTTGAACCGTCAGCCTTCTGGTTAGCAGTCAAATGCTTTAGGCACTATGCTACCAGAGCTCCTTAGCAACCCATAGCCATACTATTAGAGTAGAACTGCCCCCATAGGCTTTCCAAGGCTGTAAATGTTTATGGAAGCAGAGTGCCACATCTTCCTCCTAGGGAGCAGCTGACGGGTTCCAAGCTCCCACCTTTCAGTTAGCAGCCCACTTTACCTGCTACACCACCAGGGCTCCTTTATGCTAGACAATTGCTAAATAAAATTTTGAAGAAGCGGAGAGAGGGGATAGTGAGTGGAGGGGGGCAGGAGGAATGTACTGGTCCTGTAGTGTGTCCTGACCAAGTGATAGGTGAGCAAAAACCTGAAGTGAGGGAGCTAGCCTTGCCAACATACATGGGAAGAGCAAGTGCAAAGGCCCTGAGGTGGAACCAGTGTGGCTGGAGCAGAGTGAGGAGGAGAGGCAGGAGGCAGCCAGATCATGAAGAGCTTGTAGCCCATGGTGACAAACTCATCTTTTCCTCTGAGTAAAACAGAAAGTTCCTGGAAGGTTTTGAGTAGAGTAGCATAATCAAAGGACCCCTGTGACTGCAGTGTGGAGACATTGAGGCTGGGCCAGGACAGAAGCAGGCAGATCAGTTAGGACACGTAAAGCAAACCAGGCAAGAGATGATAGGGCTTGGTGCAGGTTAGGGCTGGGGAGAAATGCGCTGATTGTGAGAGCCAAGCTAAAGATTTGCTGATGGAGTGAATGTGAAAGAATAGTCAAAGATGAACCTTGTAGAAGTCGGCCAACAAATATTAAGCTCCTGCTGGATGTATACAGTGTGATAGGCACTGAGGGTAAAATTTGGACTGATTTCTGTGTTCATGATTTATGTTGAGGCTCTCTACTTAATGATAAATAGTTCATAAAGGAAGGTAGGAACACTGACACCTTCCCTACATTTTGTTGCTAGCTTAGGTCCTTGTCTTACAGGATATATAATGTACAGTACATATAAAACTTATCACAATATATAATTATATATTTCTTTCATTTTTGATTGCTCACCCCCAGAAAAGTAATCTTGTAATCCTCCTCTGTGAGACAAGTTTCTGATTACCAAGTCAATCTACAGAATGCATTTCTCTTTCTTGGTATGGTTACCTCTGTTTTCCCACCAAAGATGGTGGTTGCCTTTTATTATGTTGTTTCTAAACACAGAAAAAGATCTTCCCTAGGTACGGAGGTCAGATAACCTAAGAATTTCATTAGTAATAGCCGTCACTGTTGGTATAAGCACAATTCATCTCCCTCTCCCCCAATCTAAGAGCTGACATTTATTAAGTGCTCATGTTCACTGTGTCCCAGGGACCATACCTTGAGCTTTTATTTATTGAGCTTTTATTTATTTTTGATCTTCATTATTTTATTTTATCCACATTTGTAAGTTGAGAAGACAATACCTCATAGCAATGTTGAGAAAAACACTTAGAGTGGTGCCTGGTACATAATAAATACTCAACAAATGTTAGCTGTTAGCATCATTCCATTTTACAGGTGAGAAAGCTGAGGCATAGAAAGGAAACCAGCCCAGGGTCACAGAGAAAATGGCATAATTGGGCCTCAAATCCAGGTACTCTGACTCAACACTATTGACATTTGGGACGGGATAATTGTTTGTTGTGGAGAATCCTATACATTCATTATAAGACAGATAGCAGGAGCCCCTGCCTACTAGATGCTAGTAGGATCCACCCCCTGCCCAATGTCTCCAGACATTGCTAGCTGCCCCCAGTTGAGAAGCCCTGCTCTGGGGTCAACATGCTCAGCCATTATGCATACTACCTCCCTGTGGGTCACAGGATCAAACTCATTCCCTTTCAATTGCCAGGTTTTTCTTGATTTGCTTTCTGAGATCTTAACTGCCAGCAATACCATTATCATTTTTCATTTTACCTGTGTTTTACTGTTATTATTGCAGTATATTTTATGCTCAGTTTTCCATCACCAAGAGAATTAATTCCTTTTGTTTAGGTTTTAAAAACATCAAAAAAACTCACCACCATTGAGTTGGTTCTGACTCATAGCAACCCCCATTTGGTTTCTGAGGTGGAAAATCTTTACAGAAGTAGATTGCCCCATCTTCCTTCTGTGGGTGGGGTGCTGGGTTTGAACTGCCAGCCTTCTGGTTAGCAGTCAAATGCCTTAGATACTGCACCAGCACAGGTCCTTTTTAAAGCCATAGACTTTGGTTTTTAAGCTTCTGTTATGTGAATTGTGTGTATACACACACACACACAC
>NW_006921670.1:2370590-2380140 GCF_000298275.1 Orycteropus afer afer
GCCACAGGATTGCCAAGGAGCTAAGGAATAGAAGCTGGAAAGACACAAGGACCTTCCTGCAGAGTAGACAGAGAGCCTGCCCCAGAGGGTGCCCTGGATTCAGACTGCTAGCTCCCTCAGCCGAGAAAATAATTTTCTGTTCATTAAAGTTACCTACTTGTGGCATTTCTATTAAAAAAACAAACAAACAAACAAACTCAGTGCCATGGAGTTGATTCCAACTCATAGTGACCCCTCCTTGGGTTTCTGAGGCGATATGTCTACAGAAGTAGATTGCCCAGTTTTCCTTCTGAGGAGTGGCTGGTGGTTTTGAATTGCCAGCCTTCTGGTTAGCAATCAGATGCCTTAGGCACTACACCACTAGAGCTCCCACTAAATAATGAAGACACTTGCTAAGTTCTGTACTTAACATTCTGTCCTCTAATTTTCACAGCTTTGCAGTTTCAGCTTTGGTGGTGTAATGGATAAGATGTTTGGCTGCTAACCTGAAAGTCAGTGGTTCAAACTCACCAGCTTCTCTGTGGAAGGAAGATGAGGTGATCTACTTCCATAAATATTTATAGCCTCAGAAATAACCTTGGAAACCCAATGGGGGCCACTATGAGTTAGAATTTACTGGATAGCTGTGAGTTTAGGTTTTTGGTTTGGTAAATGTGAAATACAAATGCCCCTGTTTTCTATCTTGGTGGGACCCAGGTTCTTGATAGCTTGCTTCATGGAACTTTAGATACAAAATATAGAGAATGTTGTTGTTGTAGTTGTTAGGTGCCATCAAGTCAGTTCCAAATTATAGTGACCCTATGTGCAATAGAACAAAACACTACCCAGTCCTGTGCTATTCTCACAGTTGTTGCTATGTTTGAAGAAAATAAATAAATAAATAAATAAATAAATAAATAAAAAAGAAGAAGGTGTAAACTCGGACCTTTTCAGTCGTGTAGTGCAGGTCCGGAGTGTTCTTGGGGTTACTGGAAAGCACAACATCTTCTTAAGTCCCTGGAATCTGGTAGAGTGCTGTCTCTTTAGGTTGTCTCTAGCTGCTGGTTACATGTTGATTTGCTTTGTCTTGGTTGCATGGTTTAATATTTTGAAAAGGTGAAGCTGGTGTGTTTTATTTTATTATTGATTCAGGTGTGTTGGGTCGCTCTGCTATTTGTGATGGTGGAATCACTGTGTGTAGTGTAGATATGTTTCTGTTTTTTGTAAAGAGGCTTTAGAGTTCGAAGCGGGAGGTTTTATGGTAATTGGCTGATGTGGTTTCTTCTATTGAATGAGTGAAGTTATTGGTGGAGAAGATGGGAGCAGAAGAAGGAAAGCTTGGTGTTGCTAGGGTCAGTTTCTAGGGCTTTGAGCAGGCTATTATTGATGATATATTTATTTGCAAGATCGTGGCTCAACCTCAGGAAAGATTCCTATTGTTAGAGGGTTGCAAATTTCTGCCAATTTCAGGCACACTCAAAGACTCTGCCTCTGCGGCCCCATAGCGCCAAAGCACAGCTCTAAGGCAAAATTCCCAGGACTGCAGTTTCTGCTCTCCCTGTCCCATCTGCCTGCTATGCTGACACAATCCTGCCAGACTGCTAATGGCCAGCTCTGGAGTTTGTCTGCAATACCGCCCACCTGCGGCGCCAAAGACACACGCAATTTCAGCTGTGTTGGAGTCAGGGGAGTACCTGCTAGTGACCTGCAGTCCTGATATCTGTGACAAGGAAAAGCATGGTGTCTCCCAGTCTGACCCAAGCCTGCTCTGTGATCCGCTGGGAGGGGAGGGAGCTAGCCTTTCTGGCACAACCGTAAGATCTCTGCCTGAATCTCAGCAGTGGTGCCCATGCCCGCCTGTACCCAGACGACCCAAATTACCAACAAAATCAGCTGCTGGAGGTAGGTCTCAGCCGCTGCCCGCTGGAATATTGTAGTGGTCGCTGGTATGCTGCTATAAGGTGACTTCATTCTTGGCTCGGGGATCTCAGGCAGCCGCCCTTGCCCCGCAGACAGTGACTGCCCCAGGAAAGTTTCCAATGGTCTCTCTCAGGTGCCCGTCCATCCTCTGGCAGTAGCTCTTTCCTAAATAATCTTCCTGTGCCTTTCCTCTAATTCTGCTCTTCTGTGTTTGGTGCACTGTGATTCAGTGAGCTGTTCAGAGCACCAAAGTTCCTAATTCAAACTGTTGTACCTAGTTTTCAAAGTCCTTAGATGCCAGAGGGAAAAAAAAGTGTGCTGCTTACTGGCAAGACTCCATTTTGAATCCTGTTGCTATGTTTGAGCCCATTGTTGCAGCCGCTGTGTCAATCCATTTCATTGAAGGTCTTCCTCTTTTTCACTGACCCTCTACTTTGCCAAGCATGATTTCCTTCTCCAGGGACTGTTTCTTCCTGATAACATGATCAAAGTACATGCAATGAAGTCTCATCATCCTCACTTTTAAGGATCATTCTGGTTATACTTCTTCTAAGACAGCTTGTTCATTCTTCTAGTACTTCATGGTATATTCAATATTCTTTACCAACACCATAATTCAAAGGCATCAATTCTTCTTTGGTCTTTCTTATTGAGTAGTGATGTACTTATGTTCACTCTAAAAAACCAAACCAAACTCACTGCTGTTGAGATGGATCTGACTCATAGTGACCCCTCCTTGGGTTTCCAAGGCGGGATCACTACCAAAGTACATTGCTCAGTCTTCCTTCCAAGGAGTGGCTGGCGGGTTTGAACCACCAGCCTTCTGGTTAGTAGTCAAATGCCTTAGACACTATGTCACCAGAGCTCCTACTTATGTCCACAAGGTAACCTTAAGCAGATATATTCCAACTGTGGTATACAAGGGTTATATAGGAATAGAGTTTTCGAGAAATCAATCCAGAACTTGAACTTTCATGCATACTCTTTCCTAAAATTGATATGACAGAAGTTTGTTTACAATTGCCCCACTCACCTTATAAAAGAAAAGAAGACATCTATCCAAGATCTTGCTATAGGTTTTGCCATGGATGCAGAACTCTGAGGTGCCAAATATAAGGATAATTAAAAGCACTGCTATTGATGTTGAAGCGACAAATGACTCTATTGACTGAGTAAACACATCCTTTTACAAATTAGGAGAATTCCAGTTCTTCACCTTCAGCAAAACAGAGAGTGGACTACGTGGAGTTTTCAGCCAAGATGTTGTTGTTGTTAGGTGCCATCGAGTCTTCTTCAACTCATAGTGACCCTATGCACAGCAGAACAAAACACCGCACAGTCCTGAGCCAGCTCCACGATTCTTGCTACACTTGAGCCCATTGCCACTGCTACCATGTCAATCCACCTCAGTGAGGGCCTTCCCCTCTTTTGTCAACCCTCCATCTTACCAAGCATGACATCCTTCTCCAGGGAATGGTCCCTTCTGACAACACTACCAAAGTATGTGAGACGAAGTCTGGTATTCTCGCCTCCAAGGAACATTCTGGCTTCACTTCCTCCAGGACAGACCTGTTATTTCTTTTAGCAGTCCATGGTACTTTCGGCATTCTTCACGAGCACCACAACTCAAAGGCATCAACTCTTCTTCGGTCCTTCTTATTCACTGTCCAGCTCTCACATGCATATGAGGTGATTGAAAACACCATGGCTTGTGTCAGGCGCACCTTAGTCCTCAAGGACTAGATAGCCAAGATAGATCATTAAAAATGATATCCTAAGAAAGGTTACAAGGAGCTCAGGTAGAGTATTGCCTAAGGTACTTGACTGCTAACCAGAAGGCTGGCGGTTCAAATCCACCAGCCGCTCCTTGGAAGGAAGGTTGGGCAATCACTTCTATAGTGATACTGCCTCGGAAACCCAAGGAGGGGCCGCTATGAGTCGGGTCTGCCTAGACAGTAGTGAGGTTTTGGCATATAATGTAGAAGATCAATTAACTGAGTGGCATAACTATTAGCAAAACTCCATTCTCACCTACTAAATTATGTGAAATGAAATGGAACACATGAAGATCAATATCCTAGGCATTAGTGAACTGAAATGGACTGGTATTGGCCATTTTGAATTGGGTAATCATATGGTCTACTATGCTAGGAATGACAAAGAGGAGTAGTGTCTCATTCATCTTAAAAAAAAAAAAAAAATTTCAAGATCTAGCCTGAAGTATAATGCTGTCAGTGATAAGATAATATCCATACGCCTCCAAGGAAGCCCAGTTAATATGACTATTATTCAAATTTAGCACAAACCACTAAAGCCAAAGATGAAGAAATTGAAGATGTTTACCAGCTTTTGCAGGCTGAAATTGACAAAACATGCAATCAAGATGTATTCATAATTACTGGTGATTAGAATGCAAAAGTTGGAAACAAGGAAGAAGCATCAGTAGTTGGAAAATAGAGCCTTGGTGATTGAAATAATACCATAGATCACATGATAGAATTTTACATGACCAATGACTTACTCACTGCAAATACATTTTTACAACATAAATGGTAACTATACATGTGGATCTTGCCCGATGGAATACACAGGAATCAAATCAACTACATCTGTGGAAAGAGATGGTGGAAAAGCTTAATATCATCTGTCGGAACAAAGCCAATGGTCGACTGGGCAACAGACCATCAGTTGCTCATGTAAGTTTAAGGTGAAGCTGAAGAAAATTAAAACAAATCCATGAGAGCTGAAATAAAACCTTGAATATATCCCACTTGAATTTAGAGACCATCTGAGTAATAGATTTTATGTCAAAGACCAAACAAGTTGTATAAAGGACACCATACCTGAAGAAAGCAAAAGGTTATTGAAGAGACAGAGAAAGAAGAGAAGACCATAAAGGATGTCAGAAGAGACTCTGAAACTAGCTCTTGAATGGAAAGTAGCTAAAGGGAATGGAAGAAATGATGAAGTAAAAGAGCTGAACAGGAGACTTCAAAGGACAGCTCAAGAAGACAAAGTAAATTATTATAATAAAAATATGCAAAGACCTGGAGTTGGAAAATCAAAGGGGAAGAACACACTTAGCATTTCTCAAGCTGAAAGAGAACTGAGGAAAAAAATCAAGCCTCAAGTTGCAATATTGAAAGATTCTATGGGTAAAATATTGAATGATACAGGAAACATCAAAAGAAGATGGAAGGAATACACAGTCATCAAAAAGATTTGGTCGATGTTCAGCTATTTCAGGAGATAGCATATGACCAAGAACCACAGAAGGAAGAGGTCCAAGCTGCACTGAAGACATTGGAAAATAAGGCTCCAGGAAGTGACGGAATACCCATTGAGATGTGTCAACACATGAATACTTATTCAGACTGTATGCTGAGCAAAAATCTGAAGAGTGCTGGAGGTGCTCACTTGTTTATGTCAAGAAATTTGGAAGACAGCTACCTGGCCAACCAACTGGAAGAAATCCATATTTGTACCTATTCCAAAGAAAGGTGATCCAACAGAATGAGGAAATTATCAAACCATATCATTAATGTCACAGGCAAGTAAAATTTTGCTGAAGAGAATTAAAAAAAAAAAAAAAACAGTTGCAGCAGTACAACCATAGGGAACTATCAGAGGTTCAAGCCAGATTCAGGGGAGGTCATGGGACAAAGGATATCATCGGTGATGTCAGGTGGATCATCATTTCAGGTTGGCTGAAAGCACAGAATACCAGAAAGATATTTACCTGTGTTTTATTGACTATGCAAAGGCCGTTGACTCTGTGGATCATAACAGATTATGGATAACATTGCGAAAAATGGGAATTCCAGGACAGTTCATTGTGCTCATGAGGAACCTGTACACAGACAAAAAGGCAGTGGTTTGAACAGAACAAGGGAATAGTGCATGGTTTTAAATCATTAAAGTGTGCATCAGGGTTGTACATATATATTCAATCTGAATGCTGAGCAAATGATCTGAGAAGGTGGACTACATGAAGAACATGGTGTCAGGATTGGAGGAAGACTCACTAACAACATGGGATATACAGATGACACAACTTTGCTTGCTGAAAGTGAAGAAGACATGAAGCACTTACTGGTGAAGATCCAAGACTACAGCCTTCAGTGTGGATTGTACCTCAACATAAAGAAAGCAAAACTCACAATTGGACCAGTAAGCATCATGTCAAATGGCAAAAAGATTGAAGTTGTCAAGGATTTCATTTTACTTGGATCCACAACTCTTGCCTATGGAAGAGCAGTCAAGAAATCAAACAACATGCTGCACTGAGCAAATCTGCTGCAAAATACCTCTTTATAGTGTTTAAGAGCAAAAATGTCATTTTGAAGACTAAGGTGTGCCTGATGAAAGCCATGGTATTTTCAATCGCCCCATATGCATATGAGAGCTGGACAGTGAATAAGGAAGACCACGGAAGAGTTGCATTTGAATTGTGGTGTTGATGAAGAAGAATACTGAATGGACCATGGCCTGCTAGAAGAACAAACAAATCTGTCTTGAAGGAAGTACAGCCGAATGTTCCTTCAAAGTGAGAATGGCCAGACTTCATCTCTCATACTTTGGGCACATTGAAAGAAGGGACCAATCCCTGGCAAAGGATATCATACTTGGTAAAGTAGTTGTTGTGGTGGTGTTATGTGCTGTCGAGTCGGACCCGACTCATAGTGACCCCTCCTTGGGTTTCCAAGGCAGTATCACTACGGAAGTAGATTGTCCAACATTCCTTCTGAGGAGTGGCTGGTGGTTTGAACTGCCAGCCTTCTGGTTAGCAGTCAAGTGCCTTAGGCACTATGCTACCAGAGCTTCCTGGTAAAGTAGAGGGTCAGCAAAAAAAGTGGAAGACCCTCAGTGAGATGGATTGGCACAGTGGCTGCAACGATGGGCTCAAGCAAAGCAACGATTGTGAGGATGAGATGGTCATGACCAGGCAATGTTTCGTTCTGTTGTACGGAGGGTTGCTGTGAGTCAAAACTGATTCAATGGCAGCTAACAACAACAACAACAACAAATTATGTGATCAACATTTCTCAGAACTTAACTCCTGTAAAAACAAAAACTTTATCTATGGATATAGGGTCTTTTTTTTTAATTTTTAATCTCTATGTCACTAAATGAGGCATTTCCAATTAAAATTTCTTACTTTTCTGTGTCATGATGATCAGAAGTTGTAATATATTATTTTGATTAATTATATTCTAAAATAATTATAATAATAATCCAGAAGAAATCTTCACACTTAGAAACTTAGAGTCACAAGAGATCAGAAAGTTTTAATACTTAAGTCACAATTTTGAGAAATTATGAGTAGTTTTGAGGAATAAGATTAAGCAATGAATAAATGATATGCAACATAAACATACAGGTTAAATTGTGGAAAGGAAATAGTTAAAAGAGAAAATGGTGCTATTTAAAACATCCAGTTCTTAAAGAATTCGTGTATTTTAAAGGCAGATGGTGGGGATCAAACTGCTCTGGTATTTAAATTCCACTGGGATACATTTAAAAGTGTTGTGACAGTTTTGTTTTAATATTTCAATATTTCAACATATCATAAATTACATCCTTTAAAAATGATTTAAACTTTCAATGAAAAAATTTAGATATCAATCCAAAATAACTTTTTTCAGAATTTTTTAGTGTTTTAGTTTTAGTGTTTTAGGTTTCTAAGACGAAACCACTGATCTAAAGAGTGAAACCAGACAGGTGTGGCCCAAGGGAGTGGGAGAGCAATGCTCCATTTACAGTGAGGGCCTCGGAAAGCAGTATGGCGATTCCTTAAAAAGTTGGAATTAGAAATACCATTTGATCCAGCAATCCCATTACTAGGTATATATCCTAAAGAATTGAGAGCCAGGACAACAACAGATATATACACACCTATGTTCATCACAGCACTATTTACAGTAGCAAAAAGGTAGAAACAACCTAGGTGCCCATCAACAGAAGACTGGATAACCAAACTATGGTACCTACACACAATGGAATACTATGCAGCACTAAAGAATAATGTAGAATGTGTAAACACCACAGAACATGGATGAACTTGGAGGACATTATGCTGAATGAAATAAATCAATCACAGAAGAACAAATATTATATTAGCTCATTATTGTAAAAAGTCAAGGAAAGATTTATATATGGTAGGAAAATTTCTTTGTTGGTTACCAGGGGTGGGAAGGGAGGGGAGGGAACACTGCAAAAATAAATAAATAAAAAGAGCTTTTGCAGCAGAAATAAATAAAGTGAGGGCCTCCTGTCTGGCCAGTTGTGACCAGGCAGAAATATAGGGCCTGATCTTCAATGACTTCTAACTAAATGTGGGAGTGACTTCTGCCTAAGGGAATTCACAATGCGATTCCAAGCTCACTAAGTGTTTTTCAACACTGCTAATGGGAATTCCAAAGCATTTAATTGTGCTCATGAGGAACCTGTATACATAGACCAGGTGGTTGTCATTCAAACAGAACAAGGGTATACTACATGGTTTAAAATCAGGAAGGGTGTGCCGCGTTGACCATACTTAGTCAATCCATGTGTTGAGCAAATAATCCGAGAAGCTGGAGTATATGATGAGGAGGCAGACTCATCAACAACCTGCAATATGCAGACGACACAACCTTCCTTACTGAAAGTGAAGATGACTTGAAGCACTTACGAAGATTAAAGACTACTGTCTACAGTATGGATTACACCTCAACATAAAACAAAAATCCTCACAACTGGACCAATAAGCATCATAATGATAAATGGAAGAAAGATTGAAGTTGTCAAAGATTTCATATTACTTGGATCCACAGTCAACACCCATGGAAGCAGCTGTCAAGAAATCAAACATCATATTTCACTAGGAAAATCTGAAGAGCAAAGATATCTCTTTGAACACTAAGGTGCGCCTAACCCAGGCCATGGTATTTTCAAATAGAGCTCTGGTGGCGTAGTGTGTAAGGCATTTGACTGCTAACCAGAAGGCTGGTGATTCAAACCCACCAGCCACTCCTCGGAAGGAAGACTGGGCAATCTACTTCTGTAGTGATACTGCCTTGGAGGGGTCCCTATGAGTTGGCATTGACTCATTGACTCTACAGCAGTGAGTTTGGTGGTTTTTTTAAATGCATGTAAAAGCTGGACAATAAATAAGGAAGGCTGAAGAAGAGTTGATACTTTCGAATTGGCGTAGAATGCTGAAATTACCATGGACAGCCCGAAGAATGAACCAATATGTCCTGGAAGAAGTGCAGCCTGAATGCTCCTCGGAAGTGAGAATGGCCGGACTTTGTCTGATCTACTTTGGTCATGTTGTCAAAGGAACCATTCCCTGAAGAAGGACATCATGCTTGGTAAAGTGGAGGGTCAGTGAAAAAGGGGAAGGCCCTCAGCGAGATGCCTTGACACAGTGGCTGCAACGATGGGCTCAGGTATAGCAAGGGCTGGGAGGCTGGGGCAGGACCCGGGCAGTGTTTCGTTCTGCTGTGCATAGACTCAATACAAGTCGGGGCCAACTCCATAACACCCAACAACAACAATTCTGTGTACTTCTCTTGCTTAAAAATCCTTCAGTGGCTCCCCAGGACCGAAAGGCCCAGCTTGAACTCTGTAGCCTGACATTCAAGGCCTTCCAAAATCTGACCCCGAC
>NW_006921670.1:2380590-2388668 GCF_000298275.1 Orycteropus afer afer
TGGGCAATCTACTTCTGTAGTGATACTGCCTCAAAAACTCAAGGAGGGGTCGCTATGAGTCGTGTGTGACTCGACGGCACATAACAACAACAATAAACAATTCAAGGTCTAGTTAGACCCCCTGGAACCTTCTGCAAGTTATCTTCTGTCTTCTGGCGCTTAGAGTCTCTACCTTTTCTTTTGGCATTAATCCCTTACCACCTAGAAACAATTTTTTTTTCCCTGTTATCTTTTGAAATAATGAAGGCGGCAGCGTGACTCTTCTGAACACACATCACACACCCAAGCTGAGGAAGAAAAGAATTCAGACTACATGCGCACAGTGAACTCACTGGGGTTGAACTATTCAGAGTTACCTTAAGGAAACAGGATGACTCACAAGTCTAGGGATTAATGGTTTTAATACATTGTAAAGACTCTAAATCGGGAGGGAGGGGAGAGTTTATAATTAACGAGGTATGATAAATACTTACCACACTGACACTTCAATGCTTGGCATTTATCGTTTTGAATGTACAGGATGCTACATCCTCCCTGACCTTTTCCTCAGCACATGGATCTTTCTTATTAGGGTGGGACACGAAAACGTTCTTTTGGTGACAGAAAAAAATTATTTGTTTTAATTCCCTAGCAGCATTCTAAGTCAAGGGGATCCTGGTAGCAGAAGGATCTTTGGTTTGTAGAATATCATTAAAGACTGTGTTAAATGATGAGCATGGGGGTGAAAATTAGAGAAGCCAGTTAAATTAAAGAGCTTTGCATAAGGAAGAGCTGGCAGAGGAGGCAATGAGGCAATGATTTTACCTCCAATAAAATCAGTAATGACCGCAAGTGTGCCACCCAGTCCGTTCCAATCCCTTGTTTTGGGTCGTCAGGTGCCGCTGAGTTGGGCTCTTGGCGACCCGATGGACAACAGAATGAAACACTGCCTGGTCACGTGCCATCCTCACGTTGCTGGGCTTGAGCCCGTCTTTACAGGCGCTGTGTCAATCCATCTCGTTGAGGGTCTTCCCCTTTTTCGCTGACCCTCTACCAAGTCTGACATCCTTCTGCACAAATTGGTTCCTTCTGACAACCTGACCGAAGTACAAGACACGAAGTCTGGCCGTTCTTGCTTCTAAGGAGCATTCTAGCTACACTTCCTCCCAGACAGATTTTCTCATTGTTCTGGTCGTCCATAGTACGTTCGGTTTTCTTTGCCAACACTGCAATTCGAATGCATCAGTTCCTCTGTAGTCTTTCTTATTCATTGTCCAGCTCTTACATGGATGTGAAAGTGTTGAAAATACCATGGCTTGGGTTAGGTGCGCCTCAGTCTTCAAAGTTATATCTTTGCTGTTGAAGACTTTAAGGAGGTCTTGTGCCAGATTTTCCCAGTGAAATACATTGTTTGATTTCTTGACCGTTGCTCCCATGGCATTGATTGTGGATCCAAGTAAAATGAAATCCTTGACAACTTCAGTCTTTTCTCCATTTCTTGTGATGTTGTTTATTGGTACACTTGTGAGGATTTTTGTTTACTTATGTTAAGGTGTAATCCATACTGAAGACTGTAGTCTTTGGTATTCACCAGTAAGTGCTTCAAGTCATCTTCACTTTCAGTAAGCAAGATTGTGCCTTCTCCATGTTGCAAGTTGGTAATGAGTCTTCCTCTAATCCTGATGCAGCATTCTTCTTCATATAGTCAAGCTTCTTGGATTATTGCTCAGTATACAGATTGAATTAAGGACAGTGAAAGGATACAGCCCTGATATATACCATGCAGTATTCCTTTGTTCTGTTCAACCGGCAGCCTCTTGGTCTATCTACAGCTTCCTCATGAACACAATTATTCTGGAATTCCCATTCTTTGCCATGCTATCCATAATTTGTTATGATCCACACAGTTGAATGCCTTTGAATAGTCAGTAAAACACAGGTAAACATCTTTCTGGTATTCTTTGCTTTCAGCCAAGATCCCTCTGACATCAGTAATGATATTCCTCATTCCACACTGTCTTGGCCCTCTAATGGTGCTATAACAGAAATACCACAAATAGATGGCTTTACAAACAGGAATTTATTCTCCTATAGTTTAGGAGGGTAGAAGTCTGACTTCAGAGTACTGGCTTTAGAGGCTGGATGAAGGACCCTTGACCTGGGGGTTCAGGACCCTTGACCTGGGGGTTCAGCTCTGCCTCCTGTTCCAGGCCCACTGGAGCTGGAGGCTTCTGTCTGATTCACACTCTGTCTGGAGGCTACTGGCTGCTAAGGGTGACAAACCCAAGGTCAATAGATAAAGTGGCATAATCCCAAGATTGGCAGGCAATATGGCAGACCTGGTTCAAGTTTAGGTACTGGAAGTGAAGACACAGCCAAATGCAGGATCCAAAATGTGTCAAAAAGCTAGAGACCTTTCCCCAAACCTCTCCTTGTATACTGGAAGCAGGCCATACCCCAAAGGCAACTGCTCAGCTGCTCACGGCAGATTCCACCAGGGGGTGCTTCCAGACTTATCGTGGGCAATAACTACATCCAGCTGCCCAGCCACTCGGAACCACAGCCCAGCCACCTGACACACAACCTTAACTACCACACATCAATCATAGAAGGACAAATGCTGTATTATTAGTTCATTATTGTAAAAAGTCAAGGAAAGGTTTATATATACAAGGAAACTTTGTTGGTCACCAGTGGTGGGAGGCGGGAGAGGGAACACTGCAAATAAATAAATAAGAAAATAAAAAAATAAAGGGCAAGTTTCAGAGTTTCTTCTGACATCCATTTTGGATTTCTCTTCCTTTTCTGTCTTTTTAATGAACATTTCCTTTCTATACGTATGTTCTTTTTATTTATTTATCTTATTTATTTTTTATTGTGATTTGGGTGAAGATCTATACGTATGTTCTTCATATCATCCCACAACTCATCTGGTCTTCAGTCATTGGAGTTCAAGGTGTCAAATCTGTTCTGATGATCTCTAAATTCAGGTATGATATACTCAAGTTATATTTCAGCTCTCATGGAGTTGTTTTAACTTCCTTCAGCTTCAACTTGAACTTGCACGTGAGCAATTGATGGTCTGTTTTGAAGTTGGCCCCTGGCCTTGTTGTGATTGATGATACTGAGCTTCCCCATTGTCTCTTTCCACAAATGTAGTCGATTTGATTCATGTGTATTCAACCTGAGAAGTCCTGTGTGTTTTTGATGTTTATATTGTTAAAAAAAAGATATTTGCAATGAATAAATCACTAGTCTTGCAAAATTCTATCATGTAATCTCTGGGGTCATTTCTATCAGCAAGGCCATATTTTCCAGCTACTGATGTTTTTTCTTTGTGTTCAACTTTCACATTCCAATCACCAGTAATTATCAGTTGATTACATGTTTGATCAATTTCTGACTGCAGTAGTTGGTAAAAATCTTCAATTTCTTCATCTTTGGCTCTTGAGGTTAGTGTGTAAATTTGAATACTAGTTGTATTTACTGGTCTTCCTTGTAGGTTTATGGATATTTTCCTATCACTGACAGCTTTGTACTTCAGGATAGATCTTGAAATGTTCTTTTTGATGATGAATGTGACACCATTCCTCTTTAATTTGTCCTTCCTGCCATAGTTGTTGTTGTTAGGTGCCATCAAGGTGGCTCCAACTCATAGCGACCTTCTGAGCATACAACAGAATGATATAATGGCGGGTCCTGCAACATCCTCACAATCCTTGCTATGCTTGAGTACATCATTGTAGCCACTGTGTCAATCCATCTCATTGAGAGTCTTCCCCTTTTTAGCTGAATTTAGAGATCATCAGCATAGATTTGACACCTTGAACTCCAATGACTGAAGACCAGATGAGTTGTGGGATGACATCAAGAACATACATATAGAAAGGAAATGGTCATTAAAAAGACAGAAAAGGAAGAGAAATGCAAAATGGATGTCAGAAGAAACTCTGTAAGTTGACCTTTATTTTTTAAATTTTACCAGCTAAAATTTTTCCCACTTTACCAAGCAAGATATCCTTCTCCCTGCAATGGTCCCTTATGACAACATGACCAAAGTGGGTGAGACATAGTCTGGCCACTCTCACTTCCAAGGAGATTTCTGGCTGCACTTCTTCTAGGACAGATTTGTCTGTTCTTCTGGCAATATTCAGTGTTGCAACTCGAGGCTTGAATTTTTTCTTCAGTTCTTTTAGCTTGAGAAATGCTGAGTGTGTTCTTCTCTTTTGGTTTTCTAATTCCACGTCTTTGCACATTTCCTCTTCTTCTTCTTCTTCTTTTTTTTTTTTTTTTGGCTTTAACAAACAAATTTATTCTCTCACAGTTCAAGAGGCTAGAAGTCCAAATTCAGGGCACCAGCTCTAATAGGAAGATTTCTTCCTCTGTCGACTCTGGGAGAAAGTCTTCTGCTTCCTGGTTCCTTGGAGATTTCCATGTTTTGTTTTATTTTTTCCCTTAATTTTTACTGTGAGTTGGATGAAAGTTTACAGAGCAAATTCATTTTCCATACAGCAGTTCATACGTATTTACTTTCATGACACTAATTGCACTTCCCCACAAGTGTAACAGCTCTCTTCCCACTTCCTCCCTGTGGTTACCTATTCTCTGTGTCCTTCTTTCCGATACATTCCTGCCCCCTGACCTATCTGCCTGTACTAATACTGCCCTTCTGTTCTCCCATGATTGATCATTCTAAGGACTGTATCTACCATGTAAATGTTCACCCTGTATGCCTATTGTTTGGCTGGTAGCCATGGGAGTGAATTCAATTCCAGACCTGCTGTGTAATAGTCTCAGGGATATCACCAGCCTCCAGCAGACTAACTAGTCTGGTCCTTTTTTTTTTTTTTTTTTTTGATTTTGAGTTTTGCTTTATTTCGTCTTCTTGAGCCCCCCTTTTAAATCTTCTGTTCAACTGTTTTATTTTATCACATTTCTATTTGTTTTGGCCACTCTCCATTCAAGAGCAAGTTTCAGAGTCTCTTCTGACATCCATTTTGGTCTTTTCTTCCTTTCCTGTCTTTTTAATGATCTTTTGCTTTTTCTATGTATGATGTCCTTGATGCCATCCCACAACTTGTCTGGTCTTTGGTCATTGGTGTTCAATGTGTCAAATCTATTTTTCAGATGATCTCTAAGTTCAGGTGGGATATAATCAAGGTCATATTTTGGCTCTTGTAGACTTGTTTTAATTTTCTTCACCTTCAACTTGAATTTGCATAGGAGAATTGATAGTCTGTTTCACAGTCAGCTCCTGGCCTTTTTATGACTGATGATATTGAGCCTCTCCACTGCCTCTTTCCACAGATGTAGTCAATTTGATTCTTGTGTATTCCACCTAGCGAGGTCCACGTGTATAGTCGTTGTTTGTATTGTTGAAAAAAAGATATATGCCATGAATAAGTCGTTGGTCTTGCAAAATTCTATCCTGCAATATCCAGCATCATTTCTGTCACCAAGGCCATATTTTAACTACTAAGCTGCTTCTTTGTTTCCAACGTTCGCATTCCAATCATCAGTTGTATGGCCAGTAACTGCAACCCCCCCAAAAATTGGTCTCAGACCCCATCTAGTTTAGCTACACTCTGGTGGCGTACTGCCTAAGGCACTTGACTGCTACCCAGCAGGCTGGCGGTTCAAAGCCGCCAGCCACTCCTCAGAAGGAAGGTTGGGCAATCTACTTCCATAGTGATACCACCTGGGAAACCCAAGGAGGGGTCGCTATGAGTCGGATTCGACTCAACGGCAGTGAGTTTGGTTTGGTTTGGTTGTAAGAAACTGCAAGCCATTTCCCTCTCATTCCCTGTCATGTAGTAACCACCTTCCCCCCAGTCAGTTATTAACGTGTCCTTAGTATAGCTGCAGGCAATTAATCTCCTAACCAGTAGTGTCTTTATCAGAGCAAATACAAGCAGTTCTGAAAAGTGCTGCCCAGGACCCCTTCCAGAGTGGCCAGGGGCCACTGAGTCTGAAACTGGTCATGTAGCCTTCCAGCCCCAGTCACATAAACCCCATCCCCAATTCCTCAGACTCAGGTATAAATATTCCCCAGAGAAATGGGTGAATTTAGTGGACTTACGAATCCATCCCAGCCCTGCCGCCCACTGGAGTCCAAGCTGCAAGCTGCAAACTGCCAGACTGTGAGCGCTTTTTCCCTCTTGTCTATTATCTTATAAATCCTGTTTCTCTAGATCCTCTTTTCTTCTGTTCTAATTAAAGCTCATGCTGGTAACGACGCCTCCAGGCAGATTCTTTGGTTGCTTTGAATCAACTCAAGGGAGTGCTTTAAGTTCCCTGGGAAATTCCCGTAACACCAGTAATAATGAATACATCTCGATTGCATTTTTGGTCAATTTTGGACTGCAGAAGTTGGTAAAAATGTTTAATTTCTTCCTCCCGCCATAGGAGACCATATGATGGTCTGATTCAAAATGGCCAATCCCAGGCCATTTCAGATCACTAATGCCTAGGATATTGATCTTTAAGCATTCCATTTCATGTTTTACAACTTCTGGTTTTTCTAGATTCATGCTTTGTACATTCCACATTCCGATTATTAATGGATGTTCACAGCTGTTAATCCTTATTTTGAGTCATGCTCCATCAGCAATTAAAGGTTCTAAAAGCTCCTCCCAGTCCTATTTTCAGTGCCTTCCAACCCGAGGGGCTCATCTTCTGCCACTATATCAGACAGTGTTTCCCTGCTAATCGTAAGGTTTTCTTTTTTCAGTGGGCAGTTTTTTCAGAAGTGGACCTGGCCACGTTCTCCATCCCAGTCTGTCTTAGGCTGCAAGCTCAGCTGAAACCTATGCACTGTGGGTGACCCTGCTGGTGTTTGAAATAACGATGGTATGTATACCTTTCAGTGTGATAGCAACACACAAGCCACCACAGTATGACAAAGTGACAGACGAGTGATGAGCCTATTTGACAGTGTAGAGCTGCCCCCTATGGTTTCCTAGGCTGTAATCTTGATGGTAACAGGACACCAGGTCTTTTCTACTGCAGAGCTGCTGGTGGATTAGAAGCACTGACCTTTTATTTCACAGCCAAGCACTTACCTACTGGGCCACCAGGCCTCCTTCACTAGTCCTTCACTAGTGAAGTATATTTGTTTACTGGAGGTGCCACTAAGATGCCATGGAATGCTGTGTTCCACTTAAGATGGATGCCAGGAGAGAACAGAGGCTGTCAGTGGGCATATTGCTGCATCTGAAGGAACTAGTTCTCAGCCCAAAGAGAAAATTCAGAGATGCTCTGCAATTTGTAACGTACAGGAATGTAATCTCATTTAGATTCTCTGTTTTCCAATTTCCCTACTATGCCTCAGTCCTACACTCCCACCTCTGATGCCCATTATTGCCAAAGCGCAGTCAACCCCAGCCTTTCCAGCAGTGGAAGTTGGACGCCGCTGACACTGCTGACTTTACTGCCCCTCCACCCCTTGCCCCCCACCTCAGCTGTGAGGATCCAGGTGAGGAGAGAGAAACCAGGCACTCCCAGAGCAGCAGGACGGGAGAGGGAAAACGGGAGTAAGAGGATTAAAAGCCAGGAATCTGGACAGAGGAGTAGTCAGCTGCAGGGATCCAGATAAGGAGAGAGAACCCAGGCACACCCAAAGCAGCAGGACCGGAGAGCAGAGTGGGAAAAAGGGGATTAAAAGCCAGGAACCTGGACAGAGGAGCGGTCAGCTTCGGGGATCCAGGTGAGGAGAGGGACTCAGGCTCACCCAAAGCAGCAGGATGGGAGAGCGGGAGAAAGGGGATTAAAAGCCAGAAACTCAGACAGAGGAGAAATCAGCCGCAGGGACCCAGGTAAGGGTGCTACAAGAGCTTTCCAATAGGGAGACAAACCTGTCTGTCGGTTTGTCCTACCGTGGTAACGTGTTGATATGAGTTTTGGGGCTGAGCCACTGGTGTTTCAAACCCAGCAGGATGCACATGGTGCACAGGCATCAGCCCAGCTTACAGACTGAGACAGACTAGGAAGAAGGAAGAGGCCGTCCACTTCTCAAAGAATTGGCCAGGGAAAACCTTATGAATAGCAAAGAAACACTGTTTGATACATTACCGCACAACTTTATTAATAGTCAGTCCCAT
>NW_006921670.1:2390939-2404483 GCF_000298275.1 Orycteropus afer afer
AGACGATGTGTAGCATTGGGAAAGTCAACTGCGAAGGAACTGTATCAAGTGCTGAGGAGCAAGGATATCTCCTTGAGGACTAAGGTGCGTCTGACACAAGCCATGATATTTCCAATTGCCTCGTATGCATGTGAGAGCTGGACAATGAATAAGGAAGACCGAAGAGGAATTGATGCTTTTGAGTTGCGGTGCTGGCAAAGAATGCTGAAAGTACCATGGACTGCTAAAAGAACTAACAGATCTGTCCTAGAGGAAGTGCACCTGAAATGCTCCTTGGAAGCGAGAGTGGCCAGACTTCATCTCACCTATTTTGGTCATGTTGTCAGAAGGGACCATTCTCTGGAGAAGGATGTCATACTTGATAGGGTGGAGGGTTGACGAAACAGGGGGAGGCCTTCAATGAGATGGACTGACATGGTGGCTGTGATGATGGGCTCAAGTATAGCAGGGATTATGGATCTGGTGCCAGATCGGGCAGTGTTTCATTCTGCTGTGCATGGGGTCGCTATGAGTCGGAAACAACCCGACGGCACCTAACAACAACAACAACTGCCCCTTGCCTGCCAGCAGTGGGGAAACCAGCCATAACGCAGTCTTGGAGTGACCAGTCCGAGTGGCCAAGGCCATTTCAGTGGCAGATTTTCAGTTCCAGAGAAGCCATAAAACAGACCCAAGAAAGTGTCGGGTCCCTGTGGCCGGGGACCATCTGCCACATCACCTGCTGGGTGGTAGTATCAGAGTTCTTGTTCTGGGTGGGGCTCAGGGCTTAAAGATCCACCCTGCCAGGGCTGTGCGGCTGTGACCACAGGTCCTTGGGAGGCCTTGGCAGTCTCTGGAATGGGAGCATGCTTTTTATTTTATTTATTTATTTTTAATAGTGTTTTATTGTTTAAGGTGAAAGTTTACATAGCAAATTGTTGTTGTTTGTTGTTATATGCCATCAAGTCGGACCCGACTCATAATGACCCCGACTCATAACAATCCCTCCTTGGGTTTTCGAGGCGGTATCACTATGGAAGTAGTTTACCCAACCTTCCTTCCAAGGAGTGGCTGGTGGGTTTGAACTGCCTGGTTAGCAGTCAAGTGCCTTAGGCACTACCTTACCAGAGCTCCTACATAGCAAATTAGGTTCCCGTTTAACAATTTCTACACAGATTATTCACTGATATTGGTTGTGTTTTTCACACTGTGTCGTGATTCTCATTCATTCCATCTGGTTGTACCGTCTCCAGTACTCTAGTGTCCCAGCCTCCTTTCCTTCTCCTCTTTACTTCAGAGCAATTTTTGACCAATTGGTCTCATATAGATGATTTGTTTAAAGGGCTCATTACTCTCAAGTGATATTCTTTATCTTATGAGCCAATCCATTATTTAGCTAGAAGAAGACCTCAAGGGAAGGGGCTTAGTCTTTGCTGTGGAATATGAAAAGGTATTTCTTCCTTTCTGAGGTTGGGATTCCTGTTTTGTTTATGACAAACCTATAAAGAGAAAGTCAGCCATCACCAGCTGGAGGAGAGGGTGTGGGTACATGTTAAAACAGGCCAGATTAACATACCTGAACAAGAGTTAGCTGGAGGGTTCAAGCTTTTTAATAGGTTCCTCTGTTTTCTTCGCAGACAGACATATAGGGTGTTGATCAGGCCTGGAGCGGAGTGGAGAGTCAGAGAGGAAAACTGTCAGCACCTTATTGAGGAATAGAATAGGAAGGAGAACTGACCACAAAGTATATCATTCTGTTACAGTCAAATTGTATTTGAGAAATACATAGACTTAGTAATGTGAAGAAAAACAGGCTGGCACCAAAAATCAGAACATAAGGACAAAGACTCTGAAAAATCAATAGGTCAGTTATACACCAACTGGTGTCTTTAAGATATTATGTAATGAGAAGTTTCTGGTATTTACAATTTGGTCATGTAATATAGTTTGCACGCACTTGGAAGAAAACCAACTAGCATTACGGTTGTCCCTGAGGAAGGCCTGTTCAGTCAGCAAAGAAGAATGTCAATCCTACACACATGTGCGTGTGCACACACACGCACACCCCACATGTTGATTTCGGGGTGGAGAGGTTCAAATTGGCATCAAGTGGAAACCGAGTAGTCAAAACGAAAGGCTTTTGCTGTTGCATAAATATGTAATTTCAAGCGTGTTTGAGAATTTATGGGGGTACTGCAGGCCTGTTGTTCCCCCCAAACTGGCTGCTGCTCAGGGTAAGTACGCAGTGTAAACAGATTCCCATGGTTTCACCTCTTCTCGCTATTGCAGTCACCACAAAGACCGATTCCCAGACTGGAATGAGGAAGATAGTTCTGTTGGCAGTTCTTGTGAATTAAACTGGGATGATCGTGTCAGGACAGGCTTTTGTTCTCCTCCAAGGAAGGGTGTAATCACTTGGGGAGGTTGGCAGCACAGTCATCCAAGAGCTCTCTAGGCTAGAGGGTGCCTTGTGCAGACACTCTATGGTTTATCTATGGTGCCTGGCAGGTCTCTGCAGCAGGTTAACCCCAGGCCAGGCAGGTTCACCAGCTGGTGCTCAATAGCTTCCTGTACATTTGCTTTGTAGAACTTAACCACAATGGTAATTAGTGATCTGGGTGATTATCTTTGCAACTCCACGTGTCAGAAACTGTCTGGATCCATTGTACTTGGCATCGCCCCTTCCCTCCTTGTGTCTCCATACCAAATAGCAAAGAACATTGTATGCAAAGAAGAAGTATTCCTAAACAGAAACGGTATTTTATATGGGCCTTAAAGGACAGGTAGGATTCCAGTAGATTAGGGGTGAGAATGTTTCATGTGGAGGGAACTGCATGAACAGCCTTGAAGGCAAGAATGAAAAAATCAGTGGTAGGAAGAGTTGTCTTGATGGACATCAGTAAGAGAGTTGTGGCTGATGAAACTTGCAAAGAATGCTGGGCAAGAGCCACTAGACTGTTGAAAGTGAGGAGGAAAGGAACCCAAAGATCATTATCCTGACAGCATCTGATAGAGATGGCAGGAAGAGCCGTGATGGGCAAGGGTTAAGTTCTCTGCTGCTGACCTAAAGGTTGGCAGTTTGAATCCACCCAGAAAGGATGAAATGAAAGACCAGGTCATCAGCTCCTATAACGATTACAGGCAAGAAAATCCAGTGGGGCAGTTCTACACCATCACATGGGGTCTCTGAGTCAGAACCGACTTGCTGGCACCCAACAACAGCAACAACAGCTGAGGGGCCTAGAGTAAGTGTCCTCTCATTGCCTCCCTTCTCCCCTCCTCACAGGCCAGCCTCCTCTGTTTACTTGTCATCTCCACTCCTCATTTTGGGCCTGATTGTGGGTCATAATGGCAGCCACAGTCCAAACTCAGAGCTCCAGAATTCACAGCTAACTTTCTCAATTTCTGAATCTCCAGTTTCCATATTCCTCATTGGAAATGTGGCATGGCAGAAGCATCTGACCTCCTTGTTTAACTTCACCAGCGGGAAGGAGGATCACCATCAACGTCAGCCCAAGGCTGATTCCTATGAGCAGAGGTCAGACATGCCTCCATCTTCCCATCTTTCCACCAATTCTGACATCAACCATCCTTCCCACAGCACTCTCTACTTCGCTGCTGGATTCAATAATTCGCTGCAATAGCTTCCGAGAACTCACAGGCAATATGATTATGAGGTTTACTAGGGAAGTAACGGGTTACACACTGCAGGATCAGAAATAATTCAGGATACAGTTCTTTGTCAGGGCAGCCTCTTCTCAGCGGTGCCCCAGGGAGGTCTCTCTCTCTGGACCTCAGCCCTTTGGCTTGGCCTCTGCCTTCCTTGGGCAAGCTCTTTTAGCTCTGCAAATAAGTACCCAGAGGTACCCCACTCCACGAGCAAGCCTTCCGTCTGAAGGTGCTCGGCTTTCTCGCCCCATGGGCTAGGAAGTCCACTGCTCTATGTCGTGCTGGTCCCCTGGTTCCGCTGTCTCTGCCGCTGCCATTCCTCTGCTGCTGCTTTTCACCATCTGGGGGGGTTAAGTGTGTGTGTCAACTTGGCTGGGCCTGGGTGAGTGGCTGGGCAGCTAGGTGGAGTTTTTCCCCATGGTGAGATTGGTAATTAACTCCATGGTGGCATCTACTGGAGCAGCTGAGTGGCTGCTTTAGGGATGTGGTCTGCTTCCCGTCTATAAGAAGCAGCTTTGAGGAAGGTCTCTAGCTTATGGCATGCTTGAACCCTCCGTGTAGCCAAGTTGCTGTTCAGAAGCAGCCATGCTCTGCCGATCCTGAGACTTTCAATGGACTTGAATTAATGACCTGCCATGTGGTTTGGTAACATTGGACTGTGCCTTTTTACTTGATAAGCTTGAGTTTGTCAGCTTCAGCAGCCAGTAGCTGTCTGAGTGAAGAAACGCCTCTAGCTCCAGTGGGCTGGGAGCAGGAGGCAGAGCTGAAGCCCAAGGTTGAGGGGCTTTCACTCAGCCCCTAGAGCCTGGCACTTTGAACTTGGACTTAAAGCCTCTAAACTGTAAGAGAGTAAACTCCTGTTTGTTAAAACCATCTCACTTGTGGTATATTCCTGTCAGAGCAGCACTAGGTAACCAGAACACTGTCTCTTACCATCTCTGGTGTTACAGTTGTCCTGGGTCTAGGAGATTCCCAGTGCAGGGACCCCAGGTTCAAAGGATGCACTCTGCTCCTTTCTCTTCTTGGTCATAGTTCAGTCCCCTCTCTGCTTTGGAATTGGCTCTTTTAGGTGTATTGTCAACACCATAATTCAAAGGTCTTCCTTATTCATTGTCCAGCTTTCACATGCATATGAGGTGATTTGCTCCTTAAAGCTTTAAAGAGGTCTTCTGCAGCGGATTTGCCCAGTGCAATACATCATGTGATTTCTTGACTACTACTTTCGTGGACCTTGATTGAGGATCCAAGTTAAATGAAATTCCTGACAACTTCAATCTTTTCTCCATTTATCATGATGTTGCTTATTGGTCCACTTGTGAGGATTTTTTCACGCAAATTCTTCTGCTAGTTGGGGTTTAGTCCACTTCTATATCCTTCCCTTCAAGGTTCAGGGGTCCAAGATTATCTTCTGTGTCTGTGTTAATTGGTTTCCCTTTGTTGAAGAGGGTCTGTGCAGTCTTTCTGCCTAGTCCGCCATCTTGCCGGAACTCTTCCCACTTGTGAGGATTTTTGTTTTCTTTATGTTGAGGTGTACGCCATACTGAAGACTACAGTCTTTCATCTTCGTCAGTAGGTGCTTCAGGTCTTCACTTTCAGCAAGCAAGGTTGTGTCATCTGCATATTGCAGGTTGTTAATGAGTCTTCCTCCAATCCTGGTGCCATATTCTTCTCCATATGTGTAGTTTAGTTTCTCAGGTTATTTGTTCAGCATATAGATTGAATAAGCATGGTGAATGGATACAACTTTGATGTACCCCTTTCCAGATTTTAAACCATGCAGTATCCCCTTGTTCTGTTCAAATGACTGTCTCTTTGTCTATGTGCAGGTTCTTCATGAACACAATTCAATGTTCTGGAATTCTCATTCTTTGCAATGTTATCCATAATTTGTTATGTTCCATACAATCAAAAGTTTTGCATAGTCAATGAAACATAGATAAACATCTTGCTGGTTGTGAAAAGGGCAAGGGGGCAGCATCCTCTGACCTCCTCTAATCTCAAGAGGGGGAAATAGAATCACCATCAGCAGCCCAAGGCTTATTCCTATGAAGCCAGACATGTACCCTCCAACTTTTTTACCACCTCTGACACCAACCGTCCCTCCCACAGCACTCACGACTTCTCTGCTGGGTTTGATAATTTGATGCAATGTCCACACAGAACTCACAGATAACATTCACGATTATGGGGTTTATTAGGGAAGTAACAGGTTACAATTCAGGTTCAGGAATGCTCTCAGGGTACAATGTGATGCAGACAGTCTTCCCTCTGCTATGCCCTCAGGCATGCCTCCCCATCCCTTGGCCTCTCAGCCTGCCCTCTGCTCTACTGGGGCAAGCGTTACAAAACTCTTTGAGTTCTGCCAATAGGTACACCTAGGTGCACCCCACTCTGCCAGCAAGCCTCTTGCCCGGAGACTCAGCTTTCTTGCTCTGTGGTCTGGAAAACCCAATGCTTTGTCTTGTGCCTCTTGGTTACTCAGCTGGTTGTCTTTGTCGTCTTTCTGTGAAGTAGGTCCATCCAGTGTAGGGATCATGGGTCCAAGAAAATTTTGGGTCCAAGGATGCACTCCACGCCAACTCTGTTTTTTCTCTCTTGATGGCAGTGAGATCCCCTTTCTGTCTCTAGGAAGGCTCTTTAAAAAAAAAAAAAAAAAATTATTTATTATTGTGATTTGGGTGTAAGTTTACAGAGGAAATTCACTTTCCACACAGCAGTTCATATATACTTTGTCTCATGACATTGACTACAATTTCCCACAATGCAACAGCTCCCCACTCACTTCTTCCTGATAGTTACCTCTTCCCTGTGTCCATACTTCCATGCATGCCTGCCCCCTGAGCTGTCTCTCTGTGCATAAACAGCCCTTCTTTCTCCCATGATTGTTCTTTCCAAGGAGTGTATCCACCTCAGGTAAATGTTCAACTCATATGCCTGTCTTTTGTTTGGCTAGAAGCCACAGGGGTGGGTTCAATTCCACACCTGAAGGGCAGCTAGGGGCCATAGTCTCAGGGGTTCCACCAGGCTCTATCAGACCAGCAAACCTGTCCCCTGCCCTTTTTTTTTTTTCCAAATGATTTTGAGTTTTGTTCCCTATTTGTTCTCTCTCTCTATCCAGGATCTCCTGCATAGATTCCCTCCGAGTAGTTGACAGTGGTAGCCAAGCACCATCTAGTTCTTCTGGTCTCATAGTCATATAGGCTGAGGATTACATGGTGTACCAGTTGCTTGGACTAATTGTTTCCATGAATCTTTGGTTTTCTTCACTCTTCTTTGCTCTGGACATGAGAGACCCATGATTGTGTCTAGATGGCTCCTTGCAAGCTTTTAAGATCCCATTGCTACTCACCAAAGTAGGAGGTGGAACAGTGCTTTGTGTAGTATGTTATGCCAGTTGAGCTTGATGTCCCCTGCAACCATGGTCCTGAGCCCACAGGTCCTCTGTGTAGCTGGCTGTGCCCAAGAAATGACTACAACCTTGTCCCTTGTCAGCTCTACTGTATACCTGGGGATTCTTACAGAACATATAAATACACTTGTAGAACCATTGTCTGCCAACCCTATACATGGGCTTGAGTACACTCCCTGCTGCACAGACGTAGCTAATAGTTCAGCCTGTCCACCCATCTATCCACCCATATACCCATGTTTGCCTTCACTGACAACACAGTACTGTATGTGCGAAAGTGTTCATCTTTGTTGTCTGTACCTCCCACGTGCCTCTCTATGTCTTCCTCTTCCTCGAAGCCACCATTTGATCACTCTAGGAAGGCTCATTTTAAGCCTAGCAGAATGATAAAACTAACCAATCCTCACATTAGAGTTCCATACACCTTATTTGCATAGTCCCACCCAGTAATCTGTTGGGAGTCACAGAGACTGGCTAGAAAAGCCGTACCAACTAATTCACTGCATCACACTGGTATTCTCAGCTTTTAGGCAAGATCCACCTGGCATTAGCAAATATATCCCTCATTCCATGTCCTCGTCTGAATCCAGCTTGAACCTCAAGCAGTTCCCTGTCATGCTACTGCAACAATTTTTGAATTCTCTTCAGCAAAATTTTACTTGTATGTGATATTAATGATATTGTTCAATAATTTCTGCATTCTGTGGGATCTTTTTCTGGAACGAGCATATATGTGGGTGTCTTCTAGTCAGTTGGCCAGGTAGCTGTCTTCCAAATTTCTTGGCATAGATGAGTGAGTGCTTCCAGTGTTTCATCTGTTTTGAAACATCTCAATGGATATTCTGGCAGTTCCTGGGGCCTTGATTTTCATGAATGCCTTCAGCACAGCTTGGACTTCTTCCTCCAATACCATGGATTCTTGATCCTACGCTACTTTCTTAAGATATTGAAGACTGGTATAAGAGTATGACAAATGATAACATCATTGTTAATGATAACATCAGTGTTAAGCCTCCTGGCTTCTCTTTTTCCAGCCCCTGAAGTAGCATTTAGGAGACACCTTATGGGTGCCTTGGTTGGAGTTCTGGATTGCAAGTGATAGACTCCAACTCTGGCTAATGAAGGAAAGGGGAATTTGTTGGAAGGACATTAGGGGTCACTGGGTTGGCAGGAGGTTGGAGGAGCAGCCTGGGACTGGACAGAAGTCTGAGCAGCTCTGCAGTCTAGGAGTCAGGAACCTGCAGTCTGGCAGCGGGAACAGCCTGCTCAGTTCACCCCTGTTGCTGCCAGTCCTGCCACCCCTGCTGACTTGCATGCATCAATGGCCTCTAACCCATGTTCCTGTCCTTGTGACTATTACTCAGAATCCAGTCTCAAGACAGACTACACAAAGTGGGGGAGGAGTACTATTTTGATGGAGAAACTGAAATTGTGTAACCAGAATATGGTAAACTGTCCTTCACTATATCCAACAAGCCAGGGTCAGATGAAGGAGATGCAACTGGCTGCAGCTTGGTGTTTAAGGTCCCAGGCCCTCCATGAAAGACTTCCCTTGTGTCTGTGAGTCTGGTCTATGGTACTCCTATTCTGGCCTGGCCACCCTATTCTGATTTCATGGCTTTTGGTCCTTGATTACCTTTGCTCTCTATACAATGATTGAATGGGAAAGTTCTAAAGACATGTTTGAGATGATCTACCTCAACCTCTCCATTTTTAAAATAAAGATACTGTGTTTTTCCCAGATGGTGACCTCCATGGTGCTGACTCTAGCTGCGAATGACTTCACACGTGCCTCTTTTGCATCCTGGTGTTTGATCCTTGATGGGACCTGGTTCTAACCAGGCTTCTCAGGTAAAAGCCCTAAGCTCTTTCTGATCCCCATTCGTTCCTGTTATGATGTACACCTGATCTCCGCTCACAAGTTGAAGACCTTTAATAGTCACCAAAAATGCCTTCAGCTGTGACTCTGCTTTCTCATCCTCTCTTTATTTTCATTCCTTTTTATTTCCCCCCTTTAAATTGTGATTTGGGTGAAAAGTTGCAGAGCAAATTCCTTTTCCAACAGGTCAAACCCATTTTGTTTCATGACATTGATAGCAATCCCCATAATGGAACAGCTCTCTTCCCTCTTCATCCCCGTGATTAACTTTTTGCTGTGTCCTTCTTTCCTATGCATTTCTGCCCTCTGAGCTATCTCCCTGTGCAAACACTGCCCTCTGATCTCCTGTGGTGGATTGTTCTAAGGAGCACACCTCCCTGGTATAATTGCTCACCTCCTAGGCCTGTCTGTTGTTTGCTGGAAGTTAAGCCACAAGAGGGAGTTCGGGCCTGAAGGGTGACTAGGGGCCATTGGGGTTTCACCAGTTTCTGTCAGACCTGTAAGCCTGGTCTCTTTCATGACTTTGAATTTTGTTTCACATTTTCCTCCCAGTCTGTCCAAGATTCCCATTTTGATCCCTTTCTGAATGGTTGACAGTGGTAGGCAGGCACCATCTCTTTATATCATTCTAACATCAAATCTTAACTATTTTTTGAAATGTCCATTCATTTCATTAATACCACCCCTGTCCCATCCTTTATCCCCTCACAACTGAATTATTGTAACTGTTTCTCAAATTGTCTTCCTGATGCCAGTGTTATTTCCTTTATCTATTTTCCATATCTCTACTAGACTGATCTTCTTACAATATCAATTTCATCTGTGTTAGGAGTACAGTACCTAAGAACCTGGGCTTTAGAATCTGCCTTTTGCTACCTTTACGGCCTTGGGAAACTGTATTACTCCTCTTCAGTTTCCTTGACTAAAAATGCATTTAATAAAAGCTGTTATTATAATAGCTCAACAGGATGGGTTGACACAGTGGCTGCAATGAATGGGTTCAAGTCTAGCAAGGATGTGAGGATGACACACGACCAGGCAGTGTTTCGTTCTGTTGTACGTAGGGTCACTATGAGTTGGAATGGACACGGCAACACCTAACAACAACAACATTATAATAATAGGATAATAATGATATCCCCTTCACAAGGTTGTTGTGATGATTAAATGAAATATTATATTAAAAGCACTAAGTCCAGGATGTAGCATAAGGTAAGAATTTGATAAACGGTGGCCAGTGGTAGCAGTGGTGAGCTAAATGCCCAGTTCTACCATCAGCATTTATAATCAGGGCCTGCTGAGAATGTTCATCAGCTCTTGGATCTACCTGTGAATAATTCCCAAGGCAGGGGAGAGCAAATGATGGTCAAAGCCTGGGAGGTGGTTATTACTGGCTGGCTGAGCATTCCTCTTATAATCATTCTCCTCTTTCCACCTGAGTCTTCACCCATTACTTCCTTGGCCTGAAAAGTTCTAACCTGTCTCCCTAGAAACAGAAGATTCTTTTAAAATGCCTGATTCTCCTATGTCTGCCACAGTCTTTTCTTCCACTCTGTTCGGGTTCCATTTCCTGATCCTGGCTCTCTGGCTTCTGACAGTTTGGAGTGGCAGACTGGGTTTGTCCATCCTATTTTCTAAATGGGGAAGCTGGAGCTCAAAACAGGGGAGGGAGCCCCCATGGAAACCGTGGGTGTGAGGAATAGGGAGGAAACAGATCTGTTAACTCAATCAAGCTCTGGGCTGTGATCTGAGCTTTTCCACACTCTGCATTGGGACCTCTTTTTCTCTCCAATCCAGTATCCAGTGAAACCTGGGAGAGTGAGAACTCACCGAGATGGCTTTGTTTTTCTAGGTCTTGCAAGTTTTCTCCCTTTGATGGGAATGCCTTTTCTGTCACTCTCTATTAGTGGAAAATATTTGAGTTTTCCTTTGACAGCTTTCTGCCTTACACAGGTTCTAGCCTTTTGCTGTACCTTCTCCAAGCAACCTGTCCTGATTGACTTCACCAAGTTGGATGATGTGATAGTCACTTGGAGGGATCCTGTAATCATGAGAGTTCTCTGAGGTGACATTTAAGTTGAGGCTAAAAATATGAAGAGGCCAGCTATGTGAATAGCTTGGGGACAGAATGTTCCAGATGGAGGAAGGACAAGGCTATGATAGGAGAAAAATCTTGGATGTTGTAGAGAATAGTAAGAAGGCCAGTGTGGCTGGAGCAAAAGATTGAGGGGAAGAGTGGTAGGAGATGAGGTCAGAGAGATGGTGTGGTGCAGTAAATTACATAGTGTGGCTTTTCTATCCATAAGTGTTTGTAAACTCTGTGGTGGAATTTGCCGTGAGCAACTGAGTAGCTCCTGATTGCTATAGTCATCCACTTGGAGTATTTCTGTTGAACCAGCATGAAGCAATCTTCTGAGAAGTTTGCTTTCTCTCAGGTGTATAGAATTGTGATGCTGGGGTTGGTTAGTGATCACTCTGCAAGGCTCAAAAGGAGCCCTTCTAGAGGCAGAAGTCTCTCTGACTCCTGGCTGAGAAAGATGTGCTGCTGAGAGAAACACGCTCCTGAGAGACACAGATTGCTGAGAGAAAGACACCAAGAGACACATATTGTTGAGAGAAACACGCTCCTGAGAGACACACATTGCTGAGAGAAAAGACACCAAGAGACATGCATTACTAGGAGAAAGACTGAAAGAGACTGTTTGCTGAGAGACGGCAGGCTGAGAGAGATGAGTATTGTTCCTGAACTTGAATTGTAGCCTGGTGCTTCCCTAAAAAACCCCATAATCTGTGAGTTCTGTGTGGCTACTGCAGCGAATTATTGAACCCAGCAGAGAGGTGGTGGGTGCTGCGGGAGGAACGGTTGATGTCAGGGTTGATGAAAGGGCTGGAGGGAGGCAGCATGTCTGGCCTCACAGGAATAGGCCTTGGGCTATTGATGGTGATTTTGTTTACCTCTTGTGGGGTCAAAGGAGGTCAGAAGATGCAGCCTCCTTATCCCTTTGACAGATGGGTAGAGGCCAGACCATGTAGCACTTTGTAGGTCAAGGAAAGGAATTTGAACTTTAGTGTCCTCGGAATTCATTAGTGGATGAGTTTTAACATGAGAAGTGACATGATCCGATATAAGTTCTAAAATGTAGTCTGGAGGGTGGAAGACAAGATAAAAAGAGGCTACTTCATTAGTTCAAGGGAGAGGGAGGTAGACTTGACAGAGCACTGAACTAGGGGTCATTGATTTTGTTTTTAGTTCTGGCTTGCCATTAACTACCTCTCTGCTTTGGTAATTTATTTTACATCTAAGAGCCTTTTCCTTATTTATAAATTAGGAAGTTAGCTTTGATGATCTTTACAATTCCATCTCTAATTCAAAGTCTAAACTCTTTTCTCTAATTTTTGAATTAGATCTATTCTCCATGGGAAACCTTACAGGCTAAGGAGACCTGCCTTAGCAACCTTCCATGCTAAGGCAGAGAGATGGAGTTGATCAAGGTGGGGTTGATCAAGGGAGGCTTCCTGGTGGGGTCAGGGCTTGAAAAATGTAGATTTAATTGGACTTAGTCTTGCTCATAGTCACCTAACCTTATGTAACTGGCGTAACCTACTTCACTAGGTTTGTGGACAAATGTGGTGAAATTACTTATCTTTTTCACATTCATTCTTTAGGCATCTACATGATCTTACTAACAGGAAGATGCATAGTCTCAGGTGGACATCTGTTGTTTTGTCCTTTTGTTTGCTTCTTATCCACAATCCATTTTTCCTTTAGGAAACCACCTTTCCTCCTCTGCTCTCCATCCATGTGGTTCAAGTGGGGCTGACCCAGCCTCCTGAGTCCAAAGATGAGCACGCAGCCCAGGCCTGGCCAATCACAGTCTGCAACCTACTAGCCACAGTGATTGACTTACAGATGGACATACTACCCAAGCTGGACCAGTCAAAGTCAAATCTGGGGCATTTACTGCCTTACTCCTAAAATACAACACTTCCTTTTGTGGTAAGAAAATTCTGTTGCTAGAAGCAAGCAAGAAGAAAGTACAAATCTCTCTCTCTTTCTGAATCAATGTAATGCTAGAGTTCAAATAGCAAGGACTGGTTGTATTTGAAAAAGTACCAGAAGCTTATATGGACAAAGTCAGCAACATTACCTCTATCTCCACAGTCTTTCACACCAGTGAGTAGAAATATCTCTTCTATTGAATCGTTGTTGTTAGGTGTCATCAATTCTGTTCCAACTCATAGTGACCCCAAGTGCAACAGAACGAAACCCTGCCCAGCCCTGTGTCAGCCTCACAGTCCTGGCTGTGCTTGAGCCCATCATGGCAGCCACTATGTCAATCCATCTCATTGAGGGTCTTCCCCTTTTTTGCTGACCCTCCGCTTTACCAAGCAAGCTATCTTTCTCCAGGGATTGGTCCCTTCTGACAACATGACCAAAGTATGAGAGAAGAAGTCTGGCCATTCTTGCTTCGAAGGAGCATTTGGCTGGACTTTTTGTGGTTGTTGACTTCTATTGAATACATCATGATTTTTTTTTAAATTTTTATTGTGATTTTGGGTGAAAGTTTACAGAGCAAATTCACTTTCCATACAGCAGCTCACATACAC
>NW_006921670.1:2410428-2414323 GCF_000298275.1 Orycteropus afer afer
AAGGAAGGTTGGGCAATCCTACTTCTGTAGTGATACTGCCTCGGAAACCCAAGGAGGGGTCGCTATGAGTCGGGGCCGACTCGACGGCACACAACAACAACAAACTGTAAGAGAATAAATCTCTGTTTATTAAAACCATCTAACTGTGGTTATTTCTGTTATAGCAGCACTAGAGAACCAAGCTAGTGCCTAAGGCACTTGACTGCTAACCAGAAGGCTGGCAGTTCAAACCCACCAGCCACTCCTTGGAAGGAAGGCTGCGCAATCTACTTCCGTAGTGATACTGCCTTGGCAACCCAAGGAGGGGTCGCTATGAGTTGGGTCTGACTCGATGGCACATAACAACAACAGAGAACCAAGACACATAGTGAATACACTCATGTAACCAGTACCCAGATCAAGAGAGAAAACACGACCAGCACCGTAAAAACCAAACTGAACTCACTGCTGTTGAGTTGTTTCTGACTCATAGTGACCCCCTCCTTGGGTTTCTACCATATATATGCAAATATATGCAAATATATTCTTCTGCAAATATCTTATATATGCAAATATCTTCTTCTGCTCTATGACCTGCAAACCGGTAGGAAACCCGAGGCGGTATCTCTATGGAAGTAGATTGCCCAATCTTCCTTCCGAGGAGTGGCCAGCATCCTAGAGGCATCCTTTATGCTCTCTCCAAGCCAGTATCCCCTCTCTTCTCCCTCAAGTGTAACCACTATCCTGCCTCTAGTACCATAGATTACATCACCTGGCTTTTAACTTTATACAAATATATATTTATATATATATAATATATAAATAGAATCATGCCATTTGTATTCTTTTGTGTTTGTCTTCTTTCATTGGACATTATGTTTGTGAGATTTGTGTATGTTATTGTGTGTAGAAGCAATTTGTTCATTTTTATTGCTTTAAGGTATCATTATGTGAATGACACAACTGATATATCCATTCTACTGCTGATGGATATTTAAGTACTCCCAGTTGGTTGCTAGTACAAACAATGCTACTATGAACCTTTTTAGAGATGTCTTTTGTTGCACAAAGCAATGCTGGGTCACAGAGCATGTGCATGTTCAGCTTCGGTAAATACTGACGAGTTTTCTAATGAAAATTGCTAATTTTCACTTCCATCTGCAGTGAATTCCAGTTTTGCTGCTTTCTCAGCATTTGATATTGTTAATCCTTGTAAACTGGGTAATTCTGGTGAGTGTGTGGCAGTATTTTATTGTGGTTTTAATTTTTATCTCCCTTTTGACTAATGAGGTCAAGCACCTTTTCATATGTTGATTGGCCATTTCTGTATCTTCTTTTGTGAAGTTAGTTCATGTTTTTTGCCTACTTTTTTCTATTGGGTTGCATGTCTTTTTCTTATTGATCTGAAAGAGCTCTTTCTGTATTCTGGATAAAAGTCAATTGTTGGCTTATGGATTGCAAATATCTTCTTCTGCTCTATGACCTGCTTTTTCCTTAAAAACAAACAAACAAAAAAAACCTAATTTTTTTTAAACCTTTCCCTTCACCTATGTTAGTATGTGTCTACCCTCTAGTTAATGGTTTATCCTCCTTTCCCTGTCCACTCTTGGTAACCATCAAATAATATTTCATGTGAAATCCTTCTCTTTTTACAGTAATGATCCCAAACAATCCTTGTCCTTCTGTGGTTGACTAATTTCACTCAGCATATTGACCTTTAAGTTCATCCACACTATGTTTTGCAGATTCATCATTGTTCTTTAATGTTGCATAGTGTTCCATTGTGCGTATGTACCATAGTTTGTTGACCCATTCCTGTTGATGAGCATTTAGGTTGTTTCCATCTCTCTGCTATTGTGAATAATGCTGTGATGAATATGGATGTGCATATATCTGAGTCACAGCTTTTATTTCTCTAGGATATACCTAGGAGTGGGATTGCTGGATATTATGGTATTTCTATTTCCAGCTTTTTATTTTCTTCAAAGTTCTATTAACATTTAATCACATTAAAGAATCCTCCTTTGCTATCTTTGGATAGTCTCAGGTTACTCCTTTGTTGACACTTGCTTCCAAATTGTTCCTCCCATTTGGCCTCGCCCACTATCATAACCCCAATCAACCAACCTGAAGACAGGACCCATAGGCTTGGAAAGGTGAAGAAAGAGATGAGTTTTCCTTCAATAACAATCAATGTTGTTGAAAACCCGCAGGCAGAGTCCTTGCAGAAGAAGGATTAATCGATTATGGTTGATCACACCCGCCCGGCTTGATCAAGAGGGGAGAATGCAGTAGGAGGCCCTAATATCCAGAGGCATTATGGAGCAGGTTTCCAGGAAAAGGTTGCTCCAGACCACTTCTGAGAAACCAAGGAGGAGGAGTGGGTGGGTGATGAAGGAGATGTGATATCAGGCTTATTTATGGAAGCATGTAATGCCCAGGAACCATCTGATAAGAAAATTAATCATAAATTGATAACTCAGGTTGTTCTTTGATAGGAAATAGATTAGCTTATCAGTGGAAAATATGTACACGAACAAGTTATTGTGGAAATCTTTATGGCCATTGTGACTACGCTGATAAAAGACCTTGACTCCACTTGGACTTTGGAGCACATGGTACTTTCATTATTGTGCTGCCCAGTTCAGGTGGTCTATTCCTCAATAACACTTGCTTTTACTCCTAACAGAGTACAAGAATGTCCATCTTTAACAATGACAACTGGGTTTTCTAGAAAGGCTCAAAGGGTCTTGCTGGCCCAGATACCTGCACCATCTGTGCAGTGCTGTTCCAAAGTTGAGCCCCCAGGTGACATGATTAGCTCCCATTCTTCAAAGCTGCTCACAGCAGAGTGACTGGATCCAACCTTAGTCACATGCCATGCTGAAGCCTGCCCACCCCACAGGACAGTAGGCTCTTATGTTGAGCCCTGGTCAACAAACCTACTGCCCCCTCTTAGTGGCAAATTCCATTTGGTCAGGAAAACTCAGCTTAACCAGAAAGATTTTCTGAATCTCAAATTCTGGATTTGTTGTTTACTTTTCTGCCAGAAGCCTCTGGGTTCTTCATGTAAATTGTCCTCACTCTCTCCAGGGCTTGGCATTCCAGGGGATCTCAAGGAGGTACACAGTTTTACTCAAATAAGAAAACCCTCCCTTCTTCAGGACAAAGGAGGACAAAAGTTGCCTATACATTTTATATTTGCATATGAAAAGAAGCCATTTGAGTGACTTTGCAGAATAAAGAAAATCTGCTTTTAGATGCCTTTATCTGTTTATACAGAGTAGCAGCAGTTTCTGCTTGCCAGATTGATCTCCTCTTTGATTGAAATCTCTGCTTTGTAGTAGAACTTAAATTCTAACAACAACAGCAGGAGCCCTAAATCCATTTTGAGTGTTGACACAAATTCAGACGCAATTTGAGTTCTGATTATTAAACCAGCAATGTGGCCATGCATAGACAAGTCCAGGATAAACCCAGGGAGATGCAGTGTGCTCTCAGGTTGAAAAGTAGACTATGCTCACACAAAGAACTAGAGAACTTCTCTACGTGTGTCCTTAATGATTTTGTGAAAATAGCTGCATGTGATCTAATTTCAGTTAAAAGAGAAACCAAACCAAACTCATGCCATCGAGTTGATTCTGACTCATAGCGATCTCCATTGAGTTGCCGAGGCGGTAAATCTTTACAGAAGTAAATTGCTCTGTCTTCCTTCCTTGGAGCAGCTTGTGGGTTTGAAGTGTCAACTTTAGGCACTGCGCCACCAGAGCTCCTTAAGTTAAAGGTTGGTATTGCCTCGTAGCCACCTTGTGGCTATACCTTGGGCTGCATGGTCATGAGTCATACCCTTACCACCACTTAGCCAGGTAGGTAGGTGGTCAAGCCCCAGAAGCAATCTGGTAACCCTTTTTAATCC
>NW_006921670.1:2415923-2417476 GCF_000298275.1 Orycteropus afer afer
AAAAAAAAAAAAAAACCCAAACCCACTCAAATTCCAACTCATAGTGACCCCCATTGGGTCTCCAAGGCTGTATGTAAATCATTATGGAAGTAGATTGCCTCATCTTCCTCCCACAAAACAGCTGATGGGTTTGAACGGCTGACCTTCTGATTAGCAGTCAAATGCCTTACCAATTACACCACCAGAGCTAAAGTGAGTAGAAGAAATGATGAAGTAGAAGAGCTGAAAAGAAGATTTCAAGAAGACAAAGCAAATTATTATAATGAAACATGCAAAGACCAAGAGGCAGTCTTTTGAATACTGCAAGGAGATAATGCATGGTTTAAAATCAAGAAAGGTGTATGTCAGGGCTGTATCTTTACACCATACTTATTCCATCTATATGCTGAGCAAATAATCTGAGAATTGGACTACATGAAGAAGAATGTGGCGTCAGGATTGGAGGAAGACTCATTAACAACCTGCAATATGCAGATGACACAACTTTACGTGCTGAAAGTAAATAAGACTTGAAACACTTATTAATGAAGGTCAGAGACTACAGCCTTCAATATGAATTACACCTCAACATAAAGAAAACAAAAATCCTCACAACTGGACCAATAAGCAGCAACATGATAAATGGAGAAAAGATTGAAGTTGTCAGGGATTTCATTTTACTTGGATCCACAATCAATGCCCATGGAAGCAGCAGTCAAGAAATCAAATGATGTATTGCATTGAGCAGATATGCTGCAAGAGAACTCTTTAAAGTTTCAAAAGGCAAAGATGTCACTTTGAAGACGAAGGTGCACCTGACCTAAGCCATGGTATTTTCAATAGCCTCATAGGCATGTGAAAGCTGGACAGTGAATAAGGAAGACTGCAGAAGAACTGATGCATTTGAGTTGCAGCGATGGTGAATATTTAACATACCATGGACTGCCAGAGTAGAACAAATAGAACAAATCTGTCCTGGAAAAGTGCAGCTCCAAGTGCTCCTTGGAGGCGAGAGCGGCCAGACTTTGTTTCACCTACTTTGGTCATGTTGTCCCTGGAGACGGATATGCTCTGTAAAGGAGAAGGTCAGCAAAAATGGGGAAGATTCCCAAAGAGATGGACTGACACAGCAGCTGCCACAGTGGGTCCCACCATAGCCATGACTGTGAAGATGGTGCGGGACCGGGCAGCTGTTCATTCTGTTGCACACAGAGTGCCTTGGAGTTGGAACCGGCTCAGTGCACCTAACGACAACAACATAGAACATGATTGAATCTGGGGCCTTTTTACCTCTAGCACGGATTCTGTACTCCTCGCTGTATGAGAGCTTAAATTCTAAAGCATTTGGTTTGTGGAAGGCTGAGGTCGACTGTAGGAACCCTAACTCCATTTGAATCAGATGCTATTTGAATTCTTTATGTTACATCCCCAATGCTTGCTGCCCATTAAACCAGCAATGTGGCTATTCTTAGACAAGTCCAGGGCAAGCCCAGGGAGGGACAGTTTGCCCACAGGAAGAAGGTAGTTGAAAGCAGAATATGCAGAAAGGTACTCACACAGAGAACCAGGGACCT
>NW_006921670.1:2418031-2420376 GCF_000298275.1 Orycteropus afer afer
AGTTTTGAATCTGGGGTCTTTTTTTCTCTAGCATAACATCTACTGTCCTTCATCTTAACCTTTCCTCTCCCAGTTTTGAATCCTACTTTTTCTTTAAGAGTCAATCCAGGACAACGCCACTGACAAATTAAATCACATAATCAATTGTTCTATATTTCTTTTATAAATATTAGTCTTCTGATTAGTGTACTCATTCTTTGGGGGCAGAAACCATATCTTCCTGGTAAATTCTTCAGCATTTTGCATTCAATATACAGTTGGTGAGTGAGTGACTTAATTGGTAGCCAAATACCTTTGTAACCAATGTTACCAGAATTTTCTTACAAGGTGATGCAACACAAGAGCTTCAACTTTTCTTAGGTCTTAAAGATTGCCACTGTATATATTATTAGTATTTTAACTTAAAGATATTTTCATCAGACACGTATTTTGAAAACAGAATTTTTATCTTTGTTTAAGTCAGAAAAACAATATTCTTTTAAACACTTCTAAAATCAGTATTCAGAAAATTTACATTTAAATTGACTTTAATATTTTAGAACAGATCTTGAATTCTCTAAGATTCAAAATGTAAAAACCATGCTACCATTATCCAAAATTGTAAAGTTTCTAATTAGCTTCTTCTTTATCTTGCCAACAGAAAATTCTTGTACCAGAAGTACATTTTCTTAAAGTAATTTCAACCCAATTCAGAAATACAGAGTTTGAATAGATAAATATAGATATCAACTCAGCAGAAAGTTAAATGGTTCCAACCCTGGCTTAATTTAATGTTTGCTTTCTGTTGCTATAAGGTGAGTGTACAGTTTGACACTGTCATAGAAAGAGCTTTTTTGTGTGTGTCCTAAAAACATTCCTCCCTAACTTAAACTTCTCCCTGTACATACAGCATGTACAGGTTGGTGGTACTGAACCCCAGAACAGTGTTGGAAGGGGAGTCTAGGCCTGTAGACGTTCGATCTACTTAGTGGCTCACTTTAAAAAGTTAAAGTGAAGGGCTCAGGTCCCCCCTTCCCCAACTAGTTTTCAACAGGTAGAGCTATATATCTGTATTTATCTATTCAAACTCTATATTCCCAAATTGACAGACAATGCATAGTTATCTGAAAGCAGGAACCTTTAAGATAAATATAAGACTTAAACATCATTTGCTGACTTTCTTTTAATAACATGTGAAAAAAACAAATGCTTATTTCAGGGTCTGAACTTGGAGGCTGCTTCTGCACGTCTTCAGCTCCTAATAAGCACTAAGAAGCAATCTGCGCCAGCTCGCCACCTACTCCTTGGCATCCCCAATTCCTCCAGCAGTTATTGCGAAGGTGGCTTCATTTTCAGGCATCTCGGGGCTAGCAGAATACAAGGGAACAGAAGTTTATAAAAAGCTCTGTTTCTATAAATACTGTATTCATGTCACAGGCTTCATGCTTCCTTCAGTCTGAGTCTCCAGAGATGTCTCAGAGTTGGTACAGCTAAATGTGGACTACTGAATTTACCTACAAGGAATATCAACCCTCATGCACGTTGATTGAACATATTCTCTATGTATGGTTCTAAATGCCAAGAAAAATCACCCGAAATTTGGGAAAAGGCAAAAGGGGTAAGTGGGTATTCTTCCGAAGCAGGCCAGGCACTTTCTAACTGACTAGGCCAGTGTACTTCTGAGAATCAGCCCAGGAAACCCTGTGGATCACCACGGATGGTGCAGACCCAGGCCGCACTTCGCTCCATCGTGCATGGGCTCACCAGGAGTCAGAGACTGACTGACTGGCAATGAACAGCAACAGGGGAAAACTGTGGGAGACCTGGAAGTGGACTAAAAGATTACTGGTACCTTCATTGGAAACCAAGGTTATCCAATTCTGTGACAGCCCTGTGACTTTCACTGTTTTTGAATTAGTTTTATTCTAAAACTCTGGAAGTTTTAGAAAATTATAAGCACTGCAAATTATTCTTGTCCACAGAAGTGCAGATTGTGTGGTAGGTAGAATGCAGTTCATCATTGCCCCATGGACATTGATCTGTTTTTGCCAGGTTTTTAAAACTCTATAATTCATAGTGGTGTCACTAGGGAGGTGCTGGGGGTGCAGACCACACTGTGTGACACTGTCAGAGGGGGATGACACCAAAGTGACTATAAATTTTTTGTGCTGTGTGTCAGCAGAAATGTGTTATTTTTTATAAAAATATCTCTGTAGTTATTTATAAAAACAAAAACTTTCTTTTCATAAATACCTGTAAGGCTAAAACTCTGTGCTAATTTACTCTTTGAATCTTCTGTGCTATGGTCAGAGCTCTCTTTATTCCCCAGTTCCAAAGACGCTTCAAGTCGCGTGGCTTCGTCTGCA
>NW_006921670.1:2424776-2426620 GCF_000298275.1 Orycteropus afer afer
GGCTCCTCTGTCCAGGTTCCTAGACCTTTTAATCCCCTTTCTTCCGCTCTCCTGCCCTGCTGCTTTGGGTGTGCCTGAGTTCTCTCTCCTCACCTGGATCCCTGCGGCTGACTGCTCCTCTGTCCGAGTTCCTGGCTTTTAATCCCCTTTCTCCCACTCTCCTGCCCAGCTGCTTTGGGCGTGCCTGAGTTCCTTTTAATCCCCTTTCTCTTGCTCTCCCGCCCTGCTACTTTGGGCATGCCTGGGTTCCCTCTCTGCACCTGGATCTCTGTGGCTGACTGCTCCTCTGTCCAGGTTCCTCGGCTTTTAATCCCCTCCCACTCTCCTGTCCTGCTGCTTTGGGCATGCCTAGGTTCTCTCTCCTCACCTGGATATATCTAGCTACCATTTATTAAATATTTACTAATTACTAGGTGCCAGGCTCTCCCTTATATTTCACTTAAGCTTAATGATAACCCTGTCAGGTATGTATTATTATCCACATTTTACAGATGAGAAGATAGAGGTTCAGAAAGAAATAATTTACCCAAGGGTACATTTTTGGAAAGTGAAGATTCCAAGATTAGAGACCAAGTTAGTTGACTCCAAAGCTCATGTTCTTAATCAGATTAGATTGCCTCTCAAAGTCTGTTTTGTGTTTGTTTGTCTTGGGGGATTAGGCAGGAGGCTTTGAGTACACTATGGGTAGTTACTTCCTTAGGAGATGGCAGAAGGGTCTCCCCTGAAGACTGGCAAATGGGCTCTAAATAAAATAGATCTTGCTAGACTAAAACCTGGGAGCTCTGGTAGCATAGTGCCTAAGGCACTTGACTGCTAACCAGAAGGCTGGCAGTTCAAACCCACCAACCACTCCTCGGAAGGAAGATGTGGCAATCTACTTCCATAGTGATACTGCCTCGGAAACCCAAGGAGGGGTTGCTATGAGTCGGGTCCGACTCAATGGCACATAACAACAACAACAGACTAAAACTGGAGATGAGTAAGAAGGTCTACTGGAATTAGAAACTAATCTTTTGGTTTTGATGGGAAATACTTGGACAGCCATTTACAAATGGCGGGAAGTAAAATGAAAAGTCTCATATAGAGGAACATGAAGTTGAGAAAGAAGGAAGTCAAGTAAGTTATCTGCCAAGTTGAATCCATTTTTTGTTTGTTTTCTCCTGGAAACAGAATCAGAAACAATAATTCAGAAACTTGACCATTTTTATGTCTTTTAATTTTTTGGTAATTATTTAAAATCTGTTATCCCTTTGAGTTCAGTAGAGTCCTTTGTTTGTAATGTCCACTGATCTCATATGCTAAGTGGAATCAAATGAATGGGGTTTTTAGTCACCTGCTCAAAAGTTTTATGGGGGGGGGGGACACACCCCTGAGGACCAGGAAAGATCATGGAGGCAGTACCTGCAGTGACGTTCTGAGGAAATGGCTGGGCTGCTTTTTATAGCACTCTGTATAGCTGGAAATCTTCCTTCTCAGACTTTGTTTCCTGAAAGAATTCTTGGGAATTCTGTGTTTTCTTTTAGCAAGGAATGTCCTTCTCTTACATCTCTTTAAGGGTAGTACATGAAGCCATGGAGTAGCTCCAGTAGGCTAGCTGGGACTACTTCAAGTAGACCATCCTCAATAAACTAAAAGTGTAATGATTGAGTGTGGCCTCTAGAGTCAGACAGCATAGATTCTTGCTCCATCCTTCACTGGTTACGTGACTGGGGCAAGTTCATTCTTTTTATTTGTTCAGAAAAATTTTATTGACCACTACTATATATATATATATAGGAGCTCTGGTAGCATAGTGGCTAAAGCACTTGACTGCTAACCAGAAGGCTGGCGGTTCAAACCCACCA
>NW_006921670.1:2427369-2429011 GCF_000298275.1 Orycteropus afer afer
GGTCTAGTGTCTGAGGATGCCCATTGGGGCAGATGTGACAGCATGAGTTACCACACTGGTGACACCAGCCCTAGTGATGCCACTGATAATAATTGATTTTAGCATTCCTTACTTGACAACACAATACCACATGTGGTATTTTGATTTCCCCTTTGATCAGTTATAAAATCTTATTGGTTCTTTCATTAACTAATGAGTTAAATAACATATTTCACATTTTATATTTGCATGTGAGTCATCATGATATCCTCTTTTAAATTTATCCTTCAATTTATTCTACAACTCTGTAGGAGGAGAGGTGAATTTGTAGAAGACTGGTAGTAATGCAGGTGATTCCTGTCTGAGGGCAATGCAGATTACCCCAGTCTGTAGCGGTGCAAACGGAATTCACTGGGTAGAGAAGAAACTGTTTTTCCTCTAGGAGAAAAAGGAACTTCAGATGTTACAATTTATTGCCCAGTAGGGTATTAACCAATTTTGCATCTATTAGCAAATTTATTTCAGCATTCTTTTGACTGACTATATAAATATGTTCCTCAAACTCTCCTTTGAATCAATGGTTTCCTCATTAATTAATGGATTGAAGTAAATCTTTGACACATGTTCATTTTATATTTATTTGCATATGAATCACGTTTTTAACTTTTGAGATTCATACTTTAGCATGTATTAGACAGTCCAGATTGTACAAAAATGACATATATCCTTACTCACAAGAAGTCTCATAGGTGAGCTATGACATATGACAGTTATGCAAATAACTATACTATAATTCAAAGCGAGCTAAGTTTCATAAAGTTGATATGAACTTTAAGGAAAGGAGTTATTGTGCTGGCTAGACTGATTAGAAGGAGCTCTGGTAGCACAGTGCCTAAGGCATCTGACTGCTAACCGGAAAGTTGGTGGTTCAAACTCACCAGCCACTCTATGGCTGCAAGACTGGGCAACCTACTTCGGTAAAGATTTACTGCCTTGGAAACCCAACAGGGGTGCGCTGTGAGTTGGAACCGACTCGATGGCAGTGGGTTGGGTTTAGGCTGATTAGGAAAGACTTCATAAACAAGAGCTGAAGACACTCTTGAGGAAGCCAAAACGGGGCTATCTCATCTCAGGTACGGGTAACAGCATGAAAAATGAACAAATCAATTAATAAAGAATGGGAAAGCTTGTTTTGTGACAGGGAAGACAGAAAGAATAAGAGGCTGGGTGTCGACATGCTGAGTTTGAGGTACCTGAGGGACATTCATGAAGACAAGTTCTGTAAGCAGTTGAAGAGTAATATCTAAAACAAAGGTAAGGGTGAGAGGAAATTTGAAAATCACTGAGCATAAGAGAATGAGCCTCCTGCGAATACTCTGTGCTGTTACTATATCCAGGTTATGGGGAGTGGGCAGCAAAGCATGTCTAAACCCAAAAACCAAATCCATTGCCATTGGGTTGATTCTAACTCAAAAGACCCTTATAGGACAGAGGAGAACTGCCTCACAGGGTCTTCAAGGCTGTGCATCTCTACAGAAGCAGACTGCCAAATCCTTCTCCCACAGAGTGACAGGTGGGGTCAAACCACCAACCTTTTGGTTGAGCGCTTTAATGACTGCACCACCAGGGCTCCTAAAATATATGTGTTGTTGTGTTGTTAGGT
>NW_006921670.1:2433268-2468861 GCF_000298275.1 Orycteropus afer afer
CTTGTGAGACTTATATGTAGGGAGGGATAGACAAACAATAAATAATGAAAACTGACTGCCACTGAGTTGATTCTGACTCAAAGTGACTCCCGTAGGATTTCTAAGGCTATAAATCTTTACCAAAGTAGTTTGCTTTATCTTTCTCCTGCAGAGCAGCTAGTGGGTTGATTACCAGTCTCATCATGGGAAATACTACATCCATTTGCCCAGCCACTCAACCAGGCTCAGGCATGTTGACACACAACCTTAACTACCACAAACAGTGAGGAAGAAAATCAGACAGAGAGCTATGTGGCGGAAGATTGTTCCAGGCAGAGGGAACAGTGAGTGTAAAGGCCCTGCAGTCAGAGCGTGCCCTGCACACTTATAGAGCATCAAGAAGCCCATGGAGGCTGGAGCACAGTGAGCAAAGGAGAGAGCAGGGGGAGGCCACTATAGAGACCTGGGCCTTTACTCCGAGTTCAGGTGGGTAGCCATTGGAGCGTTTTAAGCAGAAGAGAGATAATAGCTCTTTATGTTTTACAAAGGATCACTCTGGCTTCCACGCTTAAAATAGAGGGACAATGTTTCCTAACTGCTTGGGGCACTGGTTTCCTCATACATAAAAACAAAGATAATAACCACTACCTGTTAGGATTGCTGTAATATGGATAAAGCACTTGAAACATTGCCTAGCACATAGTAGCCATTCAATAGTTGTTAGCTATCATTATTAACATCATCATCTTCTCTATTAAAACGTTTTCTCTGAAGTTAAGGAGAATTCTCTGTGAGAAATCATTAGGGACCAGAAAGACAAGAATTCATGCTGCACCGTAAACTAAGTTTTGTTATTTTAAGCTCTGATCTAGCTTTGTGGTTTTTATTCAAACTTAATTTGTCATAACTGACATCTATCATAACTTACTATAATTATTCTTTATTGAATCAGCAGAGCCAATCTCTTAGGATTATAAGAATTGTTTGATCTGGTAAGTTTGGAGGACTTGATGAAATATGCAAATAAGTATAGTGCCTGAGTACCTATTATGTGCCAAGTACCATGCTAGGTGCTAGGTGCTAGAGAAATTAGTGACCCAGCCTCAGTGAGGGAGATGTGCATGTAAACAGTCAATTACAATTCAGAATGAAAAGTGTCCGAAATTTTAGTAACCAGATGAAACAATCTACTTAATTCAACAAAGAACATTTGTAGCAAATTTCTAGAAATTGCTAAAACTCCATAAAACAGTATTTACACATTATAGTCTCCAACAAGAAGTCTCCTCCAGGGTAAGATGATGAATCAAAACCAGGTAGATGGGGTAGTCGGTCAACTACTAGTTATCAATGACAATGAGTAGTAAGTACTGTGATTCAAAGCAAAGACCAGATGAAGAGCTCATCTGATTTTTGGTTGGTTCTGTTTGGGGCTGCTTTTTCCTCCCTGAAAACCAAAAACCAAACTCACTGCCATCGAGTCAATTTCAACTCATAGTGACCCCTCCTTGGGTTTCCAAGGCGGTATCACTACGGAAGTAGATTGCCCAACCTTCCTTCCGAGGAGTGGCTGGTGGGGTAGAGTTATTACCCTCGGGATGGTTTATCAGTCAGTCACAAATATTGCACAGCTACTGTTTTGGGAGCTCTAGTAGCATAGTGCCTAAGGCACTTGACTGCTAACCAGAAGGCTGGTGGTTCAAACCCACCAGCTACTCCTCGGAAGGAAGGTTGGGCAATCTACTTCTGTAGTGATACTGCCTCAGAAACCCAAGGAGGGGTCTCTATGAGTTGGGGAAGACTTGATGGCACACAACAACAACAACAACAACACTGTTTGGGATTGAGTTGTGTCTTCCCAAAACATGTGTTGTAAACCCTAGTCCCTCTAGTGGTTATAATCCCACATAAGAATGGGTTTTCTTTGTTATGTTAATGAGACATTGTTAATGTAGGGTGTGTTTTAAATCAATCTCTTTTGAAATATAAAAGAGATTAAACAAGCAAGGAAGGGGAGGGGAGGTAGATGCCATGCCACACGCAGATCCCCAAGGAGTCAGGGAATAGAAGCTGAAGAGACAAGGTCTTTCCACCAGGGCTGAGAGAGAGAGGGAGGGAGAGCAAGAGAGAGGGAAAGCGCCTTCCCCTAGAGACGGTGCCCTGAGTTCAGACTTCTACCCTCCTAAACTGTGAGAAAATAAGTTCCTGTTTGTTAAAGCCACCTGCTTGCAGTATTTCTGTTATAGCAGCACTAGAGAACCAAGACATCTACCATGTCCCAGGCTGGGACACAGTGGTGAGCAGGCGGATAATGTCCCTACCTCAGGAATCTACTGTCTGTGACATACTAGGTATGTGATAGAAATCAATTACCAATAGAGTGTAAGCTCCATGAGGGCAGGGGTTTGGTGTTTGTTGTCATTCACGGCTCTATCCTCAGAGCCTTGGAAGCTGACACATGATAGATTCTCTATAAAAATTTGTTAATGAATAGTTCTTAATTTAAGAGGTAAAATACTGTGAAAAATACAGGGTATAGCCTTGACCGTAAGGATCAAGGAAAGATTCCCTGAGAAAATGATGTTTAAACTGGAACCTGGGAAGCAAACAGGAGTCAGCCTGGCAAAAAGAGGAAGAACATACTTCTATGCTCTGTACTCCCTGCACTTACCACACTTAGCTGGAATGGATTATTTCATCTTCCAGCTTCATTGCAAGCCTTGGAAGGTCAGCGACCAAGTCTGTCAACAGAATCCCTGAATCCCTAGTACCTAGCTCATAGTAGGAACTTCCCAATGAATTGAATGACATTTAAGAAGGAAATTCACACACATAGCATCTGCCAGTGGTATAATTACAGCTTCTCAAGGGGCAATTCTGTTGAATAAGACCATATGCAAAAAAAAAAAAAAAAATTGATGAGGAATAAGAAACCACTTACCTGTCATAAATCTTCGCAATTCTCAGTTCTCCTCTTCCCTTTCGCAAACTTATCCTTGTTGTTGAAGCATGAGCCAGGATGTGCCCCCCAATGGGTTTTTTGGGGTCTGCCTGGAAGCTGAATTAATAAAAGATGTTTTCAGATTTCATCATGTGGCTGCAGCCCCAAGGCAACATCTTTGTGGGGTGCATTCTTAATAAGCAGAGGCTTGTTCACAAACTATGCAGTGGGAGGGATTTGAAGCTGCTGTGTATCCCACTGTTCAGGCTTCCTTTTGAGACTCTTGTGACAAATATTTCATGTTTTGTTTGACTTTAAACATTATTTTATTGTGGTTTATATGTGTGTGTGCATGTATAACCAAAACCAAACCCACTGCCGTGGAGCTGGATCCAACTCGTAGCGACCCCTCCTTGGGTTTCAAAGGCAGTATCACTACGGAAGTCGATGGCCCATCCTTCCTTCCGAGGAGTGGCTGATAGATTTGAACCTCCAGCTTTCTGGTTAGCAGTCACACGCCTTAGGCACTACGCCACCAGAGCCTATATATATATATTAGATTTGCCAATTCAGTATTTTTACATGTACAATTCAGAGACATTGATTTCATTTCTCATGTTGTGCAGCCATCACCACTATCTGTTTCCACCATTATCAGAAAACTCAGTGCCCCCTAAGCAGAGACTCTCGCTATTCCCCTCCCACAACCCTGGTAAGCATTAATAAACTTTGGTAGCTATATATTTGCCTATTTCATATAAGTGGGATTATACCATATTTGTCCTTTTGTGACTGCTTATGTCAATACACAACATGTTTTCAAGGGTCACACATGTTGTAGCATGTATCAGGACTTTACTTCTCTTTATGGCTGAGTAGCATTCTATTGGATGTACCACATTTTGTTTATCCCTTCATCTGCTGATGGACATGTAGGTTGTTTGCACCTTTTGGTTACTGGTATACAAGTTTCTGTGTGCATTGGTTTGACTATAATGACAAATAAAAACACTGTTTACTTCTTAGGATAACTCTTGGGGTTAAACCATTTTTATTTACAAAATACAAAGGCTGGATTCATTTATTCATTGAAAAATATTTATTAATGGCCTAATATCTTGCAAGTAGGGCGCTCTGGTGGTGTAGCATTTGGCTGCTAATCAAAAGGTCAGTAGTTTAAACCCACTAGCCATTCTGCAGAAGAAAGATGGGGCAGTCTGCTTCCGTAAAGATTTACAGCCTTGGAAACCCAATGGGAGTGGCTATGAGTCAGAATCAACTCAATGGCAGTTATTATTATTTTTTTTTTCCAATCCACCAGTCACTATTCTAGACAATGAAGATACAGTCTAATAAATAAGACAATACCCAGCCCTCCCCTGGGATGCTATGTAAATGAGGACAGAATGAGAACCTCCTTTTTTTTTTTTTTTTAAATTGTGATTTGGGTGAAAATGTACAGAGCAAATTCACTTTCCATACAGCAGTTCACATACACTTTATCTCATGACATTGACCACAATTTACCACAATGCAACAGCTCCCCTCTCACTTCCTCCCGATAGTTACCTCTTTCCTGTGTCCATCCCTCCATGCACTCCTGCCCCCTGATCTGTCTCCCTGTGCATAAGCAGCCCTTCTTTCTCCCATGATTGTTCTCTCCAAGGAGTGTATCTATCTTAAGTAAAATGTTAAACTCATGTGCCCGGCTTTTGTTTGGCTGGAAACCACAGGTGTGGGTTCAATTCCAGACCTGAAGGGCTGCTAGGGGCCATAGTCTCAGTGGTTCCACCAGGCTTTATCAGGCCAGCAAACCTGCCCCCCCTTTTTTTTTCTCTCTAAATGATTTTGAGTTTTGTTCCACATTGTTCTCCCTCTCTATCCAGGATCTCCCACATAGATCCCCTTCCAAGTGGGAGAACCTCCTTCTTGTTCATTAACTATATGTTGGAAGCCTTCAATGTTGTATTGGTAATTAATTTGCAGTGAGAATAATTTTGGAAATATCTTTGCCTTCATCATTAATACCTAAAGTTTATTCTTCTAAATTAGGTTCCTGAAAAGATAAACTCTCACAATGTCTGATTATGATTGCAAGGTAATTACAAATGTTACTGACACTCATATTGAGAGATATACTCCTTAGGGGACTGTCATTTATTTGTCAAGAAGTGAAAGAAAGGTGATAACCCTAACAGTGAGCCCCTTAAGAAAGCTTGGGTACAAAATTCCTCAATATAGGAAATCAAACCTTGTAGCATATTAAAAGGATTATATACCATGACTCAGTGGGCTTCATCCCAGGAATGCAAGGGTGGTTCAAAACACAAAAATCAGTCAACGTAAAGTTGCTGTTGTTGTTGTGTGCCATCGGGTAGTCTCCGATTTATAGCAACCCTATGCACAGCACAGCAAAACCCTGCCCAGTGCTGTGCCAGCCTCATGATCCTTGCTATACCTGAGCCCATCATTGCAGCTACTGTGTCAATCTATCTCATTGTGGGCCTTCCCCTTCTTTATTGACCTTCCACTCTATCAAGCGTGATATCCTTCTCCAGGGATTAGTTCCTTCTGACAACATGACCAAAGTAGGTGGGACGAAGTCTGGCCATTCTCACTTCCAAGGAGCATTCTGGCTGCACTTCCTCCACGACAGGTTTGTTAGTCCTTTTAGCAGTCCGTGGTACTCTTAGCATTCTTCTCCAACACCACAACTCAAAAGCATCAACCCTTCTTTGCTCCTCCTTATTCATTGTCCAGTTCTCACATGCATAAAAAGCAATTAAAAATATCATGGCTTGGGTTAGGCACAGCTTAGTCTTCAAGGAGTCATCTCTGCTCTTCATCACTTAAAAGAGGTCTTTTGCAGCAGATATGCCCAATGCAATACATCGTCTGATGTCCTGACTGCTGCTTCCATTGGTGTTGATTGTAGAACCAAGTAATATGAAGTCCTTGACAACTTCAATCTTGTCTCCATCCATTGTGAAGCTGTTTATTGGACCAGTTGTGAAGATTTTTATTTTTTTTATGTTGAGGTGTAATCCATACTGAAGACTGTAGTCTTTAATCTTCATCAGTAAGTACTTCAAGTCATCCTCACTTTCAGCAAGCAAAGTTGTGTCATCTGTGTATTGCAGGTTGTTAATGAGGCTTAATCCAATCCTGATGCCATGTTCTTCTTCATATAATCCAGCTTCTCACATTATTTACTCAGCATACAAGTTGAATAAGCATGGTGAAAGGATACAGCCTTGATGCACTCCCTTCTTGATTTTAAACCATGCAGTATCCCTTTGCTCTGTTTGAACACCAGCCTCCTGATCCATGTACAGCTTCCTCATGAGTACAATTAAGTGTTCTGGAATTCCCATTCTTCTCAATGTTATTCATAATTTGTTATGATCCACACAATCAAATGCTTTTGCATAGCCAATAAAACACAAGTAAACATCTTTCTGGTATTCTTTGCTTTCAGTTAAGATCCATCTGACATCAGCAAGGATATCCCTTGTTCCACATCCTCTTCTGAATCCAGCTTGCATTTCTGGAAGTTCTCTGTCAATATCTGTTGCAACCATTTTTGAATTGTCTTTAGTAAGATTTTACTTGCATGTGATATTAATGATATTGTTCAATAATTTCCACATTCTGTGGGATCACCTTTCTTTGGAGTGGGTACAAATATGGATCTCTTCCATTCAGTTGGCCTGGCACCCATCTTCCAAATCTCTTGGCATAACTGAGTGAATACCTCCAGTGGGACATCTGTTTGTTGAAACATCTCAATGGGTATTCCGTCAATTCCTGGAGCCTTGTTCTTTGCCAGTTCTTCAGTGCAGCTTTGACTTCTTCTTCAATACCATTGGTTCTTGATCATATGCCATCTCCTAAAGTGGATGAACATTGACCAATCTTTTTGGTACAGTGACTCTGTGTATTCCTTCCACCTTCTTTTGATGCTTCCTGCATCATTCAATATTTTGCCCATAGAATCTTTCAACATTACAACTCAAAGCTTATTTTTTTTTCCTCAGTTCTTTCAGCTTGAGAGATGCTGACTGTGTTCTTCCCTTTTGGTTTTCTAACTCCAGGTCTTTGCACATTTCATTATAATCGACTTTGTCTTCTCAAGCTGCTCTTTGAAATCTTCTGTTCAGCTCTTTTATCATCATTTCTTCCACTTGCTTTAGCTACTCTCCATTCAAGGGTAAGTTTCAGAGTTTCTGCTGACATCCATTTTGGTCTTTTCTTCCTTTCTTGTCTTTTTAATGCCCTTTTGCTTTCTTCAATGGATGATGTTCTTGATGTCATCTCACAATTCCTCTGGTTTTCAGTCATTGGTGTTCAATGAATCAAATCTATTCTTTAGATGGTCTCTAAATTCAAGAGGAATATTATCAAGGTCATATATTGGCTCTCGTGGACTTGTTTTAATTGTCTTCAACTTCAACTTGAACGTGCATATGAGCAGCTGATGGTCTGTTCCACAGTCAACTTCTGGCCTTGTTTTGGCTAAAGATATCAAGCTTCTCCATTGCCACAGATATAGTCAATCTGATTCCTATGTATTCCATCTGGTGAAGTCTACATGTATAGCCATTGCTTATGTTGTTGAAAAAGGTATTTTGCAATGAATAAGTCATTGGTCTTGCAAAATTCTATAATGAATTCTCCAGTGTTATTTCTATCTCCAAGGCCATATTTTTCAACTACCAGTAACTCTTCTTTGTTTCCAGCTTTTGCACTCCAGTCACCAGTGATAATCAACACATCTTGATTGTATATTCAGTCAATTTCAGACTGCAGAAGTTGGTAGAAATCTTTAATTTCCTCATCTTTGGCTTTGGTAGTTGGTGCATAGATTTGAGTAATAGTAGTATTAACTGGTCTTCCTTGGAGGCAAATGGATATTATCCTATCACTGACAGCGCTGCACTTCAGGACATATCTTGAAACAGTCTTTGTGATGATGAACGCCACACCATTCCTCTGCAATTTGTCATTCCCGGCATAGTAGATCATATGGTTCTTTGATTCAAAATGGCCAAAACCAGTCCATTCCAGCTCACTAATGCCTAGGATATCGATTTTTATGCATTCCATTTCATTTTTGACAATTTCCTAGATTCGTACTTCATACATTCCATGTTCCAATTATTAGTGGATGTTTGAATCTGTTTCTACTCATTTTAAGTCATGCCACATCAGCTGGTGAAAGTCCTGAAAGCTTTACTCTGGTGTAGTGCCTAATAGTGCCTAAGGCACCTGGCTGCTAACCAGAAGGCTGGCGGTTCAAACCCACCAGCCACTCCTCGGAAGGAAGATGGGGCAATCTACTTCTGTAGTGATACTGCCTTGGAAACCCAAGGAGGGGTCGCTGAGTCAGCGATGGCAAATAACAACAACAACAGCAACAACAACAGTGCCTAAAGTACTTGACTGCTAACCAGAAGGTTGGTGGTTCAAACCCACCAGTCACTCCTTGGAAGGAAGGTTGGGCAATCTACTTCCATATTGATACAGCTTTTGAAACCCAAGGAGAGGTCGCTAGGAGTCGGGTCCGACTCGACAGCACATAACAACAACAACAAAACAACATCCATATCATTAAGGTCGTCTCTACTCTGAGGAGTCAGTTCTTCCCCAGTCAAATTTTTAGTGCCTTCCAACGTGATGGGCTCATCTTCTGGCACTATATTGGACAATGTTTCAGGGCTGTTCATAAAGTTTTCCAATAATATATCAGACAGTGTTTCTCTGCTATTCATAAGGTTTTCACTGGTCAATTGTTTGAGAAGTGGATGGCCTCTTCCTTCTTCCAAGTCTGTCTTAGCCTGGAAGCTCCACTGAAACCTGTCCACCATGGGTAACACTGCTGGCATTTTGCAACACTTGTGTCATAGCCTCCAGCCTCACAGCAACACACAAGCTACCACAAGACGACAGATTGACCGACAAGTTTGTCTCCCTTAGTTGTTCCTAACCCTTCTGCACCCCCTACCTTGGGCCCTGGCCTTAAAATAGAGCTGCCCCCAAGTGAAAAACAGCTGCAGAGCTCCGGTCCCACTTACCTCGGGCCGGCCTTAAAATAGAGCCACCCCCAAGTGAAAAGCAGGCCCTTACCCCTGGGCGCACCTACCCCGGGCCCTAGCCTTAATGTAGAACTGCCCCCAAGTGAAAAGCAGGCCCCAAGCCCCAGGCCCAGTCAATGTAATATACCATATTAATAGGATGAAGGGAAAAACAATACATGATCATTTCAACTGATGCAGAAGAAAGTCTAGGGTTAGAAATCAAGCATAAAGGGACTGAGCATAAATTTAGAAGTTACACTTGATCAAAATAGACTGAGATATAGCCTTGGCTCTGGGGGAATATGATTAGAAGCCAATCTACATTCTGCTTGACCATCCAGATATTCAGGGTTCTGGTAGAATTTATGGCTCTCATGATTTTCTAAGGTCACTAATACTTTGATAATTCAATATAAGATGTGGACTGCCCCCCAATACATAAATGCGTCTACAAAAATGTGCATATAAGTTTAGGAAATTCATGGACCTCCCCCTCTGGCATAGGTGGGTATTAATAACAATAATAACTAACATTTATTGCAACCACCTCGGAAACTCAAGGAGGGGTCGTTATGAGTCAGACCCGACTCCATGGCAGTGAGTTTGGTTTTTTCTCTCTCTCTCTTTTTTGTTTTTGGAACTATGTGGCAGACATTCTCCTAACTCATCTAATTACTTCCTCTTACTCAAATTCCATATTTAGTAAATAACTTCAGATTAAAATATGGATTCCTATTGAGGTCTGTCTACAGGGAGAAACTATACTGGTCACATGAACTTCAAATATAGTTATACTTTTTACTATCAATAAATTGGCCCTCTGGTGTTTTGTTGAGTCTCACAAGTTGATTAATGTAAGTCTGTCCCCAGAAGAAGGAGCTCTGGTAGCACAGTAACTAGGGCATCTGACTGCTAACCAGATGGTTGGGAGTTCAAATCCAACAGCCACTGCACCGAAGCAAGACTGGGCAATCTACTTCCACAAAGATTCATCACCTTGGAAACCCAATGGCGGTCACTATGAGTCAGGATTGACTTGATGGCAGTGGATTTTGGTTTCCAGAAAATGGACTGGTTCTCAAGAGGCTGACTAGATCAAATGTCTGTCTGCAAGTCTGAGGGCAGACCCTGAGCTGTGCTAGACTTGCCAGAGTGCTGGATGCACACACCCCTGCAGAGCATCAGCCCTACTGCTCTATAGTTTATGAGCTCTGGAGTTAGGCTTGGGTTCAAATCTGGCCCACCAGCCATGTGACTTCAGGAATACTGTTTAACCATTTTTAAGACTCTCTCTCTCTTGCTCTTTTTTTTTTTTTTTTTTTAATGTGGGATAATAACTGCACTTAACTGATAGAGTAGTTATGAGAATAAAATGAAATAATTCAGGTGAAGCACGGCACAGTCACTGCCATTTTTATTATCACTTACCTGCTTCACAATCGTCAGAAGTTAGAATTGACTCGATGACAATGGGTTTGGTTTTTGGGTGCGGCTTCCCTATTTCTGACTCAACCACATACTACCTATATTACTTTGTTCTAGTTATTGAACCTTTATGAACCCCAGTTTCTTTAACGTAAAATGGGAATAAAAAAGACTTTATCTCTCAGGACTGCTGTGAGGATTCAAGATACATTTCCTATAACTCACTGGGCGCTCACTATGTTCCAGGAACTGTGCCAGGTCATTTATATGCGCTGGAACCTAGGAGAGCCGAGCTGCCTTGTTTTTCTGGGTCTCAAACGTTTTCTGCCTTAGACAGGGCACAGTCTTTACCACTTCTCTGTTGCTCATTTCAGTGGACAATATTTGCATTTTCCTTCTGTGACAGGTTCCTGTTTTGGCAAGTTTTGCTGTCTGTTCTATGCTTCCAGCCAGCTGAACACACACGAGAGCTCATACACGCTAACTATCATTATTTAACGGAACAATTCCATTAAAACTGTCACTCTTTCAGTGAAATGTAGACCAGAAAACTTTTCTTGAAGTTTCTTTGACCTTCTTGAGTATTCCAGCAGCTAGAACCACGTTTTGAGGTGAAGTACAAGAAGGTGTAGTAGCATTCCACATTCTTTTGGAGGGCTTTAATTTTCTTCTATTTCTGACCAAGTAAAAGCAGCTTCAGAAAACCACCCACAGCCTCCTTTAACCTATTCTCTCATTTCCCCTTCTTTTATGTTTTCTTCTCCTTGTCTTTTCTCAGGGGCGGGGGAGTACAGTGAGAAGGAAGAAGAGATGGGGGTAGGTATTAGGAATAAAGAGGGGCTGGAAAACCTGCTTCATTCTCCCCCGCCCCAACTGAACAGAATACAGCATACTATGTTGTTGAGGGTAAAACCGGAATGGCCTGACCGCCAAACTTCAATTTAAGGTGCTGGGGTCATGATGTTTAGGGTTATGGTGATGATTCTTCGCAGGCTATGGAGACGGTCACGTAGGGCAGGTGGTATTTTTCTGGAGGGAGGGGAAGGTAGCACAGAAGGCTAAAAGATCATCAGGCTTGAAGCCAAACACCGAGGTTCAAATTCCAGCTCCCTGATTGTTTAATTGTGTGACTGGGCAAGAATTTAAGTTCTCTGAGCCTCACTTTCCTCCTTTAAAATGAGGAGCAATCATTATCATACCAACCTCAAATATCGTTCAGGGTGTGGACCTTGAGAAGCGTGGGACAGCTGGCACTCCTGGTGCTTTGGACCTGCTAGTGGGAGAAATTTACAGACAGGGTCTGCGGAGAAGAGAAAGGCTGAGTGAACGTGCCCAGGAGTGAGCAGGAGGTTTAGAGCCTAGGGGAAGACTGAGAGAGAATTCTGAGGAAAGACTAGACATGGCTTAAAAAAAAAAAGTATGTTTAATAAGTTTTGTTAAGTAACCTTCCTCTCTTGTTTCTTCCCAAAATATGCAGAAAAAGATACATATTTTTTTTTGTCAACACTTTAGAAGATGGAATTATTTTGGGGGGAGGTGGTAAGGGGATGCAATAACATATTCCACCAAAGGAACAGAAAGGCTCAAGGAACCTGAATCACATTAGGGTAACACGAGAGTTACACAGAATGCTGCAAGAAAGCACTTGGCACATGGTAAGCAGCCAATAAATACAAGTTCTCTTCCTTTTGAGGGAAGGAAAATGAAGTTTAAAGAGTTTAAGTGACTTGTAAAAGGTCACCATGCCAATGACCATGGTTCAGTGTTTCTCCTCTAATCACATTGCCTCTTAATTTATGCAAATGATGTTGCATCAGTAGGCCACGTTGTCAAAGAATAAACCAACTGCACATTTACATGACCGCAAACGTTCCAAGAAACACACAGAGTAGGTACCAACGCCTTGGTCTTATGAGTTGCTCATCTTATTTGCCCTGGTGTGGGGCTTTATAGGCCAGCACTTGGACTTTTTTCTTTTTAATTCCCAGGCTTCATCAAGTGGATCACTGCAGTTTTAAAATCTGTGCCTGCAAGCCTTGCCTAGGAGCTACCGCTCTGCTGCACCATTCAGCAGCTCCTTGCCTCTGTAATTTTGTTCCTTTTTAATACGATGTGCCATCAAGTATAATGCATGGGATATAAGCCTCAATTATTGTCAGCGTACTTGGGGACTCATACCAATTATAGTGATATTTCTCTGACAGGCCCCCGGCAAACTGCAACTTGGAGCTCCTCAACGCTGAGAAACAAAAGATATTTTCTTTATGGGCGCTTTTCTAGTGGCGTTTGAAATCCTGTCGTTTAAAGCTGTCCTGGTTTTTCTTGTTCATTTGAGTAGTTTATGTGCTTCATATGAAGACCTGCGTTAACTTGTATTTGTAACAAGTATAATTGTTATAATTCACTGTATTTCAGAATATGCTAATTATAGTGAGCCTTGTTTCCTTACAACTCTGCTAGGCAGAGGGGATGATGTTTCAAGCAGATTACCCAGCAAAAATACTAGCCTTTGCTACCTTCTCTGGCTCCCTACTTAGTTCCTATTAAGGCATTTGACTGCTAATTAGAAGGTTGGTGGTTCAAACCCACCAGCTGCTCCTTGGAAGGAAGATTGGGCAATCTACTTCCATAGTGATACCGCCTCGGAAATCCAAGGAGGGGTCGCTATAAATTGGATCCGACAGCAGTGAGGTTTTTTTTTCCTCCAACTTCAATCACTTCCTTTCTGTCACCCCTCTGTTTCTCCTTTCATTGTCTTACTGGAATCAATTCAGAACTGTACTACTCTTTTTGAAACTTTCTACAAATACAAGAAAAGAGCCCCCTCTGACCTAATTTCCACCCAGTTCCTTCGCCTCCTAACTCAGTGATAGTGTCAGCCTCTTCCCGGTTCCCTCCCCACACCTGAGGAAAGAGAAGTGCTCTTCACTTGTACTGCTTTATTTGAATGCAACCCACTTCCTCCCTCTGGGCCAATGAGTCATTTTCTCTTTTTAAAAAGAGCCTTAAAAATCTTCCATTTCTCTTTAGTTTAAAATTATTCTCCATGTGAAGTACTTCATGTCCTATGTCTGAAAGACACCCCATAGGGGAGAGAAGATTGCCTTAACAACTCAAGGACTACAGATCATGCTTGACCTACCAAGGCTTTAGAATTTTGAAATAAATGAACATTATTTATTTTTCTTTTTATGGAGGCAAGGATTTCTGTCTCTTTTGTTCATTAGTGAAATCCCAGAATCTAGATGCACGGTAAGGAGCTCTAGTGGCACAGTGCCTAAGGCATTTGACTGTTAACCAGATTCCTGGTTCAAACCCACCAGCCACTCCGCTGAAGGAAGATGGGGCAATCTTCTTCCATAAAGATTTACTGCCTCCGAAACCTAATGAGGGTCACTATGAGTTGGAATTGACTTGATGACAGTGGGTTTGATTTTTGGTTTTAGCTGCGTAGTGGATTTTGAATAAACACGTGTTGAATGAGTAAATGACTGTTTCCCTCCTCCTCAATCTTCTTTAACTTGGTCAACACCATTTGTGGAGTTAATATTTTTCACATTGGAATGTCCTATAATTAAATAGGAAATACTCCTAAAAAGGTAGTAAAAAGTGAAAGATTTATCAAACTGCAGATCAAATATAAAATTGCTATACTATTAGGGTTAGTTTAGAAAATGCCTGAAGAGAGCTACATTCAGTTCAGAACAATTTATACAGTTTATACTACCATAGCAAAGATCTTCTAATTTGCATGTCAGTGACTCATCTCATCTACTACTATATGGTGTATTACCTTGGTATTAAAGCAATGTCACTCTGTATCGTAGCTATCAGAGTAATTGATTTAGGCACGAATTTCTAGTGGATGTTTGCAGTGCAGTAAATTACTTAATATGACCCTTCTAGCCATAGCCTTTGTAATGTCCACTAAATGACTGGGTGGGACTATGCAAATAAGGTGATTATGGACCAACAAGGGGATTAGATGGCTTACTAATAAGGTAAATAAGGTGCATGGTACCCTTGTGAGGATGGGACCATACAAACAAGGTGTATGGAACCCTACCGTGGGGATTGGTCAGTTTTGCCATCCCACTAGGCTTAATATGAGTCATCCCAGAGGCAGAGAGGGGGACCTTACAACCACCAGAAGACCACCAAGAAATGGGAGTGGAGCACTCCTTTGTGCTTAGGGTCCCTGTGCTGAAAACCCCTTCAACCCAGGAGACAGAGAGAGGGAGCTATAACACTGGAGAAGGTGAGAGAGGGTGAGAAGCGGTGGCAGAGAAACACACGCAGCAGAACCAGGAGACCAGCAGGAGATTGTGCAGTGGGCTTCCCTGCCCACGGAGCGAGAAAGCTCAGTGTCTTTAGGCAGGAGGCTTGCTGGTGGAGCAGGGTGCCTCCATGCACTTGGTGGAGCTAGGTTTGCTGACCCAAGGAGCTAGAACAGAGTGTCTTCAGCTTAAGGCTTACTGGTGGAGTGGGGTGCCTCTGGGGACTTATCAGCAGAGCTAAAAAAGCTTTGCAACACTTGCCTGAACAGAGCAGAGGCCAGGCTGAGGGGCTGAGAGCCAGAGAGAGACCTGCCTGCACCCTGGCTGAGAAAAGGTTATCCTGATCAAAGAACTATATCCTGAGCATTCCTGAACCTGACTTGTAACCTGTCACTTCCCTAATAAGCCCTGTAACCGTGAATATGATAAGTGAGTTCTGTGTGGCCGTTGCAATGAATTATTGAACCCAGCAGGGGAGTAGAGATTGCTGTGGAAATAGATGGTTGGTGTCAGAATTGGTAAAAAGATTGGAGAGATGAGGTATGTCTGACCTCCACTTCATAGGAATCAGCCTCGGGTTGCTGATATTGATTCTCCTTCCCCCTTGTGAAGTTAGAGGAAGTCAAATGACTCCACATGCCATTTTTACAATGTTAAAACCAATGAGTGAAAGCATCTTGGGAAACAAGATATTTATACAGTCTTCAGGTATCACACTACACATTACTTATTAATTATAAAGGCAAAAAGATCTTTTACAATGGAGGAATCTTATGAACATCATCTTAATCACATGATCAAACTTAACATCACTAATAACGTAACAAGCTGCCATCATGTGCCTTGCCTGATACACTAAGAAGGCCATAATATCACTTGTGTAGTATTCCTGCCAAAAATGTTTAACATTTTAAATAATAATTAAAAAAAAAATCATACAACTCCAAACTGAGAGATGTTCTACAAAACATTTGACCTGAGTTCTTAAAAAATGTCAGTGTCACAAAAATCTAATCAAGGCTGGGGAGTTATTCTCATCAAAGGAGACTAAAGAGACATGACAACCAACACAATGTGTGATTCTCCATTGATCTGGAAGCTAAAACAAATGAAAAATATCTCAAGAACAATAAAAGACATTATTGGGACAATTGAAGACACTGGAATATGATTGCATATTAGGTAACAATATTATGGCAATGTTAAATTTCCTGAATATGATAATTGTATTGTGGTTATTTGGAGAATATTCTTGTTCTTAGAAGAGATATGCTGATGTATGTTACATTGTGGGGAATTGCAGTCAATGTCATGAAACAAAAATGTATATGAACTTCTGCATGGAAAATGAATTTGCAAACTTTCACCCAAATCACAAGTGAAAAAAAAAAAAGATACGCTGATGTACTAAGAGGTGAAGTGTCATGATGTCTGCAAATCTCAATGGTTTCAGAAAAAAAAAAAAAAAAACCCAACTCTCAACTGGTTCACACACATGTATGTATATGAGATATTTATAAAAAAACAAACCAAACTCACTGCCGTTGAGTTAGATCCTATTCATAGTAAAGTGACCCCTCCTTGGGTTTCCAAGCAATATCATTATGGAAGTAGATTGCACAACCTTCCTTCCAAGGAGTGGCTGGTAGACTGCCAGCCTTCTGTTTAGCAGTCAAATGCCTTAGGCACTACGCTAGCAGAGCTCCCCATGATATGTGTATATGAGTGTATCATATACACACATCATACACACATGATATGTGTATATGTATGTGCATACAATACACTCATATACATTGTTGTTAAGTTCTGTGGGGTTGGCTCCAACTCATAGTGACCCTGTATACAACAGAACGAAACACCACCCAGTCCTGTGCCATCCTCACAATCACAACACTATTTCTGAGCCCATTATTGAGCCACTGTGTCAATCCATCTAATTGAATGTCTTCCTCTTTTTTGTTGATCCTCTACTTTACCAAGCATGATGTCCTTCTCCTGGACATTATGTATGTGTGTGTGTGTGTGTGTGTCTATGGGTGTGTGTGTGTAGAGAGAGAGAGAATGTGGCAAAATCCTCCAACTGATGAACCTCAGTGAATGGTAGATGTGTATTAATTGCACTAGTCTGGCAACTTTTCTCTCATTAAATATTTTTCTAAGTAATATGTTGTTAAAAAAAGTCTTAAAAGAAGTGCTATCATGGATTCAAGGTTATTGTGATTGTTTATTCAGATAAATAATGCTCACATTTTTTAAAATGGCAAATAACCTTTCTTTGAGTTTTCTGTTCTTTCCATCCTACTTCAGCCCTCCCTGCCCTCTGTCCACTGCCAGGTATCTCTCAGGCAGAGCCATCAACAGCTGTATTACGTGCACTAATCCATCAACAGATTCTGAATGTACCTCATGTACACGGAAATGATCTGCTTCTTCAGACAGGCGACTTCTCTCATAGAGCGTCTTACATACACATCTCATGTCCACCATGTAGAGCAGACTGCTTTTCTGGTTTTAGGTGAACAGCTTATCAGTACAACAGAAGCCATTCGTTTATCTGGAAGATGATTTTCTAGTTCCCTAGGGTCTTTTTCTTATGTCCTCCACTGCTCCTTTAGTCCTAGACCAAAGAAGAGCCCAAAGTATCTCTGAAGATGGGTAAACTATTGCTTCATTCTGTAACAAACTTGAGAAAAATAGATTCTGGACAACAAATAAGTGATATTTGCAATTATGAAGTAATATGCACTATGCAAGAATGTGACTTGTGTGCCCACATTGAGACTGATTATTTTGAAATTATTTTCTGTCCTACCCTCTAATCCTCTTGGTATTAACCTCTATGAAGTACAAAAGCATAATATTGGGACTTACGTCATAGTTGCTCCTGGATCTGCAGTCATTTGATTGGTCACAAACACAGCTACATTATATTCTGCATTGAAAAATAAAATTAAGGAAGAAGAGGAGGACAATATAAATTAAAGTTCACTGTTTAGTTTCATAATTTAGGAATATTACCTCATGATTTTATTTCATAAATAGGCTCATAATACTATTTTTTCATTGATAATAGAAATTAAATTATTTAATAATAATAATTTAAAAAAGCAAACTCACTACCATCAAGTCGATTCCAACTCATAGAGACCCCATAGACTTTCCAAGGCTGAAAATTTTTACAGAAGTAGACTGCTTCATCTTTCTTCTGAGGAGCAGCTGCTGGGTTCAAACCACCAATCTTTTGGCTAGCAGCCAAATGCTTTAATCACTGCATCACCAGAACTCTTTAATTAATTTAAAGTTATTATTTAGATACCTTATAGTATTAGTACCGATATTTTTGGTCAATAAAAAGAGTTGTATTTCCATGAAGGTTATACTATTTTTCAAAAGTGTATTATCTCCTGCCATCTTCCAAGCTTCTCGGCAAAGCCTACTTGACAACATAGCCATGGATGCTATACTGGTAGCATTATTTTATTTAAAAGGATTACCTTCTGAGATTTTTTGGAGTCGTGACAACATCTGGGCCAGTTTTTGCTGCCGTTCAGCTAACTCCCCACGACCACTGAAATCCACTCGGAAAAGTGCCATTATTGAATCAATGATCTGCACAGGAGTCATGTGAAAATAAATATGCATTTAGAAATGGAAGGGAGAGGTTAATTTGAATAGCTATCAACAGAAGAAAAATAATATGCTAAATATTATTATGCGTTGTGAGAGAGCAAGACTTAAAAGCTTGTACCAACAGCTTGAAGATGCCAGCTTCCTCATGGAATTTTGCTGCTACATAATCGAGTAGCTCCATCTGATGTTCACCTGGTGGGAAAAGCAGTGAGACATGAAAGCTAGAAGCAGCAGCAGGTTAAGATCTGTTAAGCCAGGCAAAATCTGTGAAACTCTGGTCTTTGGGGGGGAGGAGGTTCTCTTAACAATCTATGACTTCATTAGATATGATTTCATACTCTGCCTTAGCATGCATGCACAATGCCACATTATCCAAAATGAATATCACTCTCCATTTCAAAGACTAAGAAATAATTTGAGGGCATTTAAATACTTAAGGACTTACTACTCATTCTACTCACTGCCATCAAGCCAGATCTGACTCATAGCTACCTCTCCTTGGGTTTCTGAAGCAATATCACCATGGAAGTAGGTTGCCCAACCTTCCTTCCGAGGACTTACTAGATGATAAAATTTGGGGACTGACTAAATTAATTTGGAGGAAAGTGACTAAAAAGAGAATAGTGCCAAAATGTTGTAAGCCTCACTCAAATAGTAAATCAGTGCTGCCAACCTTCAAGTAACCCATGCATCTGATTGCCCAGGGCTCTTACTAGTGTATGCACGTGCATAAAGTACGTTGTCCAGCACAGCATCATGGTCTACGTTGAAGCGATCAGCAATGTCTCGAAGGCGATCCGGACGGCTGGAGCACGCCGAGGTTAAGGATCCAATAAAGCAATTTAAAAAACATCAAAACAACAACGACCTTAAGGAAGAACAATGTGTCTGCACAGGTATTCTAGAGGCTGTCCTCTGTAATCATCTCAAATCTATCTAGGCCAGATTTTCTTTGTTGAAAGTGCCTCCATTTAGAAATATAAGTAGTGGAAATAGCTGTAGAAATGATGGGGCAGTAATGGATTTAAAAACTGTCTCATCAAATCTTTACAAGAGCTTTGGAAACTAGTTGTTATGGCCTATAGTACAGTTTACAAATGGGGACACTGACAAAGAGAGATTAAGCAAACAATTTGGGATTATGCAGCAAATCAGTTATAGAACAACTAGAAATTTAAGATTAGTGAGTCTCTTGTCCTCAAGAAAATAGATCTATTCTAGGAAGATAAACCCACCACTACCATAGAGTCCGGGGAGCTCTGGTAGCATAGTGCCTAAGGCACTTGACTGCTAACCAGAAGGCTGGCGGTTCAAACCCATCCACCACTCCTCGGAAGGAAGGTTGGGCAATCCTACTTCCGTAGTGATACTGCCTCGGAAACCCAAGGAGGGGTCGCTATGAGTCGGAGCCGACTCGACGGCAAATAACAACAACAACAACAACCATAGAGTCCATTCCAATTCATAGGAACCCTTTAGAGAAAAACTGCCTCATAAGGTTTCCAAGGCTGTACATCTTTGCAAAAGCAGACTGCCTCATCTTTCTCCTGCAGAGTGGCTGGTAGGTCAAATCATTGACTTTTTGGTTAGCAGCCCAATGCTTTAACCACTGCACCACCAGAGCCCCTATTTTCTAGCAAAATAGATAGTATCACTGAATTATAATTCAAGTCATTTCAAGGTGTATCAATTCACTTTTCATATTGCTCTCCTGTTCAATAAAAAATAGTTTAATATGCCATTAATCTTGTGTTGCCAAAAAATGACAAATTTGACTACATGGACTAAAGGGTCAATAAAGTAACTTCAAAGGTCCAGAAGGGCAATGCAGGGCTTTTGGTTTATTTAGGATTTAAGGAGTTCTGGTAAGATGGCAGAATAGGCAGAAAGACTGCACAGACCCTCTTCAACAAAGAAAAGGGGAATTAATTAACACAGACAGAGAAGATAATCCTGGATACTGGGCCTTGAAAGTAAGGATATAGAAGTGGACTAAACTCCAACTAGCAGAAGAATTTGCATGAAAATACCAAAAAAGGAGACATATGGAGCTGTGGTCTGGCAGTGATCCTGATGGCACAGACAGCTTGGATATTGCCAAATGGTGGTAGGACCTAAGAATTAACCTAAAAATCAGCCCTGCTAGCCAGGGACTGCACGGAGGACTGCTCTGGTGGCTGGGGAATAAAAGGGGAGGCAGTGAAACCAGTGGGCTGAGTTGTGGACTTTTGCCTGTCCGGAGGGTGCAGCCATTTTGAATGTTTACAAGTGGCTTGACCATTTTGGATATTTAAAGTGACGGCGTTCTCCCAGATTCCAGGGGCTTAAGAACAGGCTCCACTTGCCAGTAACCCCAAGGACATTCCGGACCTGGACGACTAGAAAGGTGTGACATTCCCCTTGTTACTCATATACCCCACACCCTCTTGGTGAATGGAGGTGCAGCCATCCCCCATTCCCACCCACCTTCTGGGCCCACAGGAACTCCATCCTGTGTGCTCTGACAGAGCCTGGGTGCCCTGCCCTGCCCTGATTTTTTTTTCTCTCTTTTTTCTGTTTTTTAGTTTGCTTGTTTTTGTCTGTTTTAAAACTACTACTACTATTACTACTTTTGTCCTTTTTACTATTATTCTTTATTCTTCCCCTTCCAGGTCAGCTTTTTTTCTTTTCCCTGTTCCTGGTTGCATTTTTTTTTTTTTTCTTTCTCGTGGTTAACCCTGTTCCTTGTTTTTCTTATTGCATTTTTCCAATTTTTTTCTTCATTTTTTTCCTTCTTTACTTTTTTTCTCTTATTGCCCTATCCCCAGATATTGCAGGGTTTTTTTCTTTCTTTCTTTCTTCTTCTTCTTTTTCCTTTTTTGGTTACTATTCCTGTGTGATTACATGGTGTATTTCTTGTCCATTTGCTTTTACTTTTTTGATGGTTTTTCAATTGTTCTTTTTGTCTAACTGAGTGGGAGACAGCAACAGTCCCCATACAATAGAACTAAACCCACACCTCCTGCAACTTCACTTACTGAGTGTGATCCACCACTTCCTTCTTCACCAAGGGCCAATGATAAAAAACCACCAAGAAGAGCCTGAATCACCCTTGGCTGCTCTTCACAAACAGTTAACAGAGATCTAAATACAACAATGCCACAATATCTCGGATACAACAGACCATCACAATCCACACAAAGAAGCAAGATAAAGTGGTAGAAACAAGGGAGCAGGATACAGACCCAGAACACATCCCGGAGGAAGAAGCAGCATTGGAACTCTCTGATAAGGAATTCAAAAGAATTATATTTTGGTATCTTCAAAGGATTGAGAGACAGACCAAGGAAAACACAGACAAAACCCTAGAAGAATTTTGGAAGAAAATACAAGAACAAAATGACAAAATAAATGAAAAATTAGAAATGATTCTAAATCTACAGATAGAAATCCAGAAGATTAATACTAAATTGTCAGAAATAGGTAACACATTGCAAGGGCAAAGGAGTAGCATTGATGCAATGGAAGACAGAATTAATGAGATTGAAGACAAATACCTGAATACTTCTTTGGAAAGGGATCAATCAGAAAAAAGATCAAAACAAAATGAAGAAAGCCTAAGGTTCATGTGGGATACAATCAAAAGGAATAACCTACGTGTCATTGGAATTCAAGAACAGGAAGAGAAAAATAAAACCACTGAGAAAATTGTCCAAGATTTGTTGGAGGAGAACTTTCCTGATATGATGAAAGATGAGAATATATCCATTCAGGAAGTCCAATGTACCCCAAACAGGATATTTAGGGTTTAAAATTCACCTTCTTCTAAAGAGATGCATTAGCTTTCTGAAACTAGTAAACTCATAAATGTACTGCCATCGAGTTGATTCTGACTCATAGCAACCCTACAGGACAGAGTGGAACTGCCCCATAGAGTTTCCAAGGCTGTAAGTCTTTACAGAAGCAGACTGCCTCATCTTTTTCCCACAGAGCAGCTGGTGGGTTTGAACTGCTGACCTTTCCATTAGCAGCTGAATGCTTTAATCACTCTACCACCAGGGTCCTATAAACTCACAGGAAGGCAAATTCAGTGTACTTACTTGCAAGAGTATCCTGGGAGATGCTAATGGTTACGTGCTATTGTTGTTGTTATGTGCCATCAAGTTGGACCCCTCCTTGGGGTATCACTAAGGAAGTAGATTGCCCAACCTTCCTTCCAAGGAGTGGCTGGTGGGTTTGAACTGCGGCAGCTTTCTGGTTAGCAGTCAAGTGCCTTAGGCACTAGGCTACCAGAGTTCCTATAACACGTAAAAGAGTAACGGACATTTTTCTTTAGGTCTTTGGTGATCTTGACAGTATGTCTACAGTATGCTTTAAAGTGAGGTAAGAAAATAAAATGCAGTCACAAAAGCTATATTGTCCAGTAAGAAGAAAAGTCATAATGGCCCTTTGTAAGTAATTAGCTTCAATTAAATGGCAACTTTAGAGTGGGGTGTTTTGATGACAGGATTTACACCTAGGGCTCAAACAATCTGGCGGTGTTGAGGAAAGTTAATGTTTCCCCTTTGCTGTGGTCACTGTGTCCTAAGGAGAGGCTGGGCCAATCTGCCTGCAGCAGGGTCAGCTGTAACCAAAAAATGACTCACACCATCCAAGACTCACAGGGTGAGGGGCTGGAAAGGACCGTGGAAAACAGCAAGTCCAACCCTTTCATTTTACAAGTGAACATGCATTTGCACATGCACATACTCTGGGAAGGAGCTCTGGTAGCATAGGGCCTAACACACTTGACTGCTAACCAGAAGGCTGGCGGTTCAAACCCACCAGCCACTCCTTGGAAGGAAGGTTGGGCAATCTACTTCCATAGTGATACTGCCTCGGCAACCCAAGGAGGGGTCGCTATGAGTCAGGGCCAAATCGACAGCACATAACAACAACAACAACATACTCTGGGAGCTGCTGAACGCTGCAACAAAAACACAGACCTGGCACGATTAAGAAGTAATGGTGGTGCCAAGTCTGAGACTCGACAGCAACTGGCTTTAACGGTGGTGTTGGATAAGTGCAGACCCCTGACGCCCAGCCTGGTGCTTTCTCAACAGCACACAGCACAGGAGCTGGCCTGAGTCCCTGCAGCTGCGGGACAAAGCCCCTGGACCAGAGGGCACTTACAAAGCAGCCTTCTTAGATACTGAACGGTCTAGAGTTTTCTAAACACAGCTGATTTGATTGCAGTCGGAAAAAATACTTTTCCAAAGACTCAAGTTGTTCTGAGACATCCAGCCTCTGATGGTTTTATCCCTGGGAGGCAATCCTTTTTACTTTTTTTTTCACATAACTCGTTGCCAAAGACCGGATGAAGATACAGCACCTCTTACACATAGGTCTTTATGCAAGAGCCTTAAACTAAAAAGGCAAAGCTGTGATTGTTTTCCCTCATATTTTGTTAGCTAATGAGAGTTCTCTTGGGAATAAAGCACCCACACGGGCCACAGCAAACACTCCCTTCAGCGCTACAGCACCTGTATTCATTTACCCAGAGCCTCTCGATATAGCCTTTTCAAACGAAAACTGGAGGCTGATTTAGTGCCTTCACCAATGTATTCTCTGACTTCTTAATATATTTAAATCTGTTCTTCTGCTCCAGCACCACGGTGCAAATGACCATTTCTATGTAAAACTGATGCTTGTTCTTATTCTAATAAATTTCTCAAAATAAAACAAAATAAAATGCACATCTGTGGTTGCATGTCATTTTGTTAACATTGTATACATAACACTGACAATACTACAAGTAACTGTAAAGCAAGGACCATTTATAATCTTATTTGTGACACTTGTAACTACTTCAATAAATGTTTAATTGAATTGTCTTTAGGACTTCCCACTCGTCTGTATCCTAATGCACTGTCTACGCTCTTCTTACGGTGTGGCTTTGCCTGTCTTCAGACCTCCAAGCTTCAGTGACAGCCACTAAAATCTTCCATTGCTGCTGAGTATACCCAGTGGATGTTTTCAAGTAGAAGAGGCAATAACTAAGTTTTTACCATGTTAGTTTCTATAAAATGTGGATACTATGTGACCAAGGGTATAAAAGTTGGGCTTAAACTGAAGGAAGTTCAAATCAGTCTACAAATATTAATTAGCCAATTACCATATAGAGTCAATTACCATAGTAAACAATTACCATCTTAAGGAGTTATGGAGCGTATAAGGAATCATAAGACAATCCATACCCTAAAACCTAAACTGCTGCTCTCAAATCCACTCATAGCAACCCTATAGGATGAGTAGAACTGCCCCATAGGGTTTCCAAGGCTATAATCTTTATGGAAGCAGAGCGCCACATCTTTCTCCCATAGAGCAGCTGTGGGTTTGAACCACCAACCTTTCGGTTAGTGGCCAAATGTTTAACCACTGCACCATCAGGGCTTGTTTTACTATGGAGACAAAACATAAACACATAAAAAGAAAAATATCAAGAGATAGTACTTTAAGTGTGAGACACTGAAGGCATGAGAATGTTTCACACGGCCCTCCAATATCCTTGTCCCTACAGCTGTTCCTCCCACTGCCTCTTGCGTATGACTTAGTCCCTAACTCTTCCTCTCTACCTTTCTTGATAAAATCCAAACATCTACTATATATTCTGCAAGAACAATTCCTCCCCCTTCTGAGAACCATCCTTGACCAACTATTTCCCAAACTAACAGAATCTCAGCTGAGCCCCTCTTGCTAAATACCTATAGAATGTTCCGCCTTCCTGGCCCAAGTTAGAATGCCCCTTCAGAGCCTTTGTATGCCTGGCATTTCCAATTAAAGTCTTCTGAGAACAGTGCTCTGTCGTTTTTCTTTCATGGTATTTTAAATAATATATTCTATAATAGAGGATAGAGAAAGGACAAGGTTTTCTAATTTAGGTAATAACTACCACCAGCTGCCCAGCCATTCAACCAGGTCCAGGCAAGCTGACACACAAACATAACCATCACAATCCCTTTCCTAAGAAGTATTGAGGTATTTGCCTTCAATCTCACTAATTCTGTCTTCCATTGATTCAATTCCACTCCTTTGCCCATTCAATGTGTTATCTATTTCTGAAAATTTAGTATTAATGTTCTGGACTTCTGACTGTAGATTTTGTATCATTTCTAATTTTTCATTTATTTTGTCATTTTGATCCTGTATTGTCTTTCAGAATTGTTGTAGGGTTTTCTCTGTGTTTTCCTCACTTTTGACAGTGTTTTCCTTGATCTGTCTCTCAATCCATTGAAGATACCTAAATATAATCCTTTTGAATTCCTTATCAGGGAGTTCCAATGCTGCGTCTCTGAGTCTTCTTTACGGATGTGTTTTGGGTCTGTATCCTGGTCCCTTGTTTCTCTTGCTTTCTCTTGCTTCTTTGTGTGGACTGTGATGCTCTGTTGTCTCTGAAGCATTGTGATGTTTTTGTGATTTAATTGGTGATTGTATGTTGAAGTGACTTGCCCATGATTTTTGTTTTCTTCATTTTGTTTGTATGTTATCTATGTAAGCAGGGTACTGTGCTGTGTTCCTCTATTTGCTCGTTGGCAGCACTTATACACTCACCACCTGTCTCCTTTCCCATTGTCAGCCTCCCATATGTCCCTGCCATCATTGTCAAAGAGAGCCTATTCTTAGGTGCCTGGGATCAGAATGAGAATGCTGTCACTTTAAAATCCAAAATGGCTACTGCTTGTAAACATTCAAAATGGCTGTACCCTCGGTCACTTTAAATATCCAAAATGGCCACCATTTGTAAACAATCAAAATGGCTGCACCCTACACACAGCTGAAAGTCAACAGCTCAGGTTGTCTCTCTCCTTGCTGTTTCCCTTCCTAGTCATAGGGCACCAACACAATTGTCCCTGCAGCTCTTGATGACCAGGGCTGATCTTTAGGTCAATTCTCAGGTCCCAACACCACCTGGAAATATTCAGGCTGTTGGCCCTGTCAGAGTAGCTGATAGTCCACTGCTCCAACTGTCTCTATGCTCACTGTTTTTGTTCAGGTTTGTCCACTAGTTGGTGCCTAATCCACTTCTGTATACTTCCTTTCAAAGCTCAGGGCTCCAGAATTATCTTCTGTATCTCTGTCAATTGGTTTCTTTTTTCTTTGTTGAAGAGGGTCTGTGTAGCTTATCTGTCTATTCCTCCATCTCACCAGAAGTCTCCTCTTTCTTCTTTTTTGATGTGTGCATTTGCTATAAATTGATCTATGATCACTGCTTTTGCTGTGTCCCAAAGATTTTGGTATGTTGTGTTTACATTCTCGTTTGATTCAAAGAATTTTTTAATTTCATTTTTTATTTCTTCTATTACCCAGTCATTCTTAAGGAGGGTGTTGTTCAGTTTCCATCTGTTTGCTCTTTTTCCATTGATTTTCCTATTGTTGGTTTCTAATTTGATAGCACTGTGATCTGAGAAAATGCTTTGCAGTATTTCAATGTTTTTATATTTGTTTAATCTTGCTTTATGGCCTAATATATGGTCTATCATGGATAATGTTCCATGTGCACTGGAGAAGAATGTATATTGTGCTGTTCTTGGGTGAAGTGCTCTGTAGATGTCTATAAGGTCAAGTTGGTGGATTGTTTTGTTTAGTTCTTCTGCATCTTTGTTGAGTTTCTTTCCAGTTCTATCTTTCATTGAAAGTGGTGTATTAAAGTCTCTATGACTATGGAGTTATCTATTCATCTATACAATTCTGTTAAAGTCTGTTTACAATCTTGTAAGCTTGTTTTACTTTGGATACTTCCATAGCTATGTTGGTTTCTGGGTTATGTCATCTTGTGTATTGATGGTCAGTTGTTGTTCTCCATTATTGGTTTTCTGTTCAAAGGACTCCATTTAGTATCTCTTGTAAGGTCGGTCTGGTTTTAACAAATTCCCTTAATTTCTGCTTATCTGGAAATCTCCTAATTTTACCATCAGATTTGAGGGACAATTTTGCTGGGTATATAATTCTTGGTTGGAAATTTTTTTCTTTCAGGGTTTTATATATAGCATCTCATTGCTATCTCGCTTGCAGGGTTTCTGCTGAGAAATCAGAATTTAGTCTTATTGGTTGCCCTTTGTAGGTAACTTTTCGTTTTTCCTGTGCTGCTCTTAGGATTCTTTCTTTGTCTTTGGTTTTAGTGAGTTTGATGATGATATGTCTTGGTGATTTTATTTTGGGGTCTATCCTGTTTGGGATTCATTGGACTTCCTGAATGGATATATTCTCATCTTTCATCATATCAGGAAAGTTCTCTTCCAACAAATCTTCAACAATTTTCTCAGTGGTTTTATTTTTCTCTTCCTGTTCTGGAATTCTGATTACGCATAAGTTATTCCTTTTGATGGTATCCCACATGAATCTTAGGCTTTGTTCATTTTGTTTTTATCTTTTTTTCTGATTGACCCCTTTCCAAAGACATAGTCAGGTATTTATCTTCAGGCTCATTAATTCTGTCTTCCATTGATTCAATTCTACTTCTTTGCCCTTTCAAAGTATTATCTATTTCTGAAAACTTAGTATTCATCTTCTGGATTTCTATCTGTAGATTTTGTACCATTTCTAAGTTTTCATTTAGTTTGGCATTTTGTCATTGTATTTTCTTCTGAAATTGTTCTAGGGTTTTGTCTGTGTTTTCCTTAATTTTGTCAGTGTTTTCCTTGATTTGTCTCTCAATCCATTGAAGGTACCTAAGTATAATTCTTTTGAATTCTTTATCAGGGAGTTCCAATACTGCTTCTTCCTCAGGGATATGATCTGGGTCTGTATCCTGTTCCCTTGTTTCTACTGCTTTATCTTGCTTCTTTGTGTGGACTGTGATAGTCTGTTGCCTCTAAGACATTGTGACTTTGTTGTATTTATATTTAATTGTTAATTGTATGTTGGAGTGATTTGCCCAAGATTTTCATTTTCTTTGTTGGATGTATCTGAGAAAGCAGGGTACGGTGCTCCCCTATTCATTAATTATGAATTAATCTATTAATTAATTTAGGCACTCACCACCTTTCTCCTGATGGATGTGATAGAGAATGAGAGTGGCTGCACAGATCTCTGTTAACTGTTTGTGAAGAGAAATTAAGGGTGAATCAGGATCTTATTGGTGGTTGTGTATTATTTTTTGGCCAGTTTGTGCAGAAGGAAGTGGTGGCTCTCACTCAGTAAGTGGAGTTGCAGGAGGAGTGGTTGTGGTCGTTGTATGAGCATGGTTGCTGTCTTCCACTCAATTAGACAAAAACAACAACAGAAAGACCGTCAAAAAAGTAAAAGCAAGCAGACAAAAAACACACTGCATAAACGCAGGAACAATAACCAGAGAGAGAGAGAGAGAAAGGCAATAAATGAGAGAAAATATTTAAAGAAATACTTTAAAAAGCAAAAAAAAAAAAAAAGTTCATAGAAAAGGGGAAAAAAAAGAAAAAGAAAAACAACCCAACTCTTCAATATCTGGGGAGGAGGGAATAAGTGAAAAGAAGTAGACTAGGAGAATAATGAAGAAAAAAATGAGAAAAAATGCTAACAGAAAACCAAGGAATGGGGAGAACCACAAGAAAGAAAAAAATGGGAACCAGGAACAGGGAAGAGAGAAAAAGCTGAACACTAGAATCTGGGAAGGGAAGGAAAAATAACCATAAAAAGAATAAAAATAATAATAATAATTCTGAAACCAACAAAAACAAACTTAAAAAAAAGAAAAGAAAAAAAAATCTGGGTTGGGCAGAGCCCCCAAGCTCCACTAGAGCACACAGAAATCCACTGGGATGGAATTCTGCCAGCCCAGAAGGTGGGTGGAAGTGAGGGATGGCTGCATCTTTGATCACCAAGAGGGTGTGGGGTATAAAAGTAACAATGGGAATATCGCACCTTTCTAGTGGTTCGTGTCCAGTATGTCCTTGCCGTCCCCAGCAAGTGGAGCCTATTCTTAGCCTGTTATCCGAGAGAATGCTGTCACTTTAAATATCCAAAATGGTGGAACTGCTTGTAAACATTCAAAATGGCTGCGCCCTCTGGACAGCCAAAGTGCACAGCTCAGCCTGCCTTCCTCTTCTCTGCTTCCCCTTTTATTCACCCGCCACCAGTGCAGTACTCTGTGTGGCCCTGGCTAGCAGGGCCAATTTTTAGGTTAATTCTTAGGTCCTAACACCACTTGGCAATATCCAAGCTGTCCGTGCTGTCAGGATCGCTGACAGACCACAGCTCCGTATGTCTCCTTTTTTGGTGTTTTCAGGCAAGTTCTTCTACTAGTTGGAGTTTAGTCCACTTCTGTATCCTTCCTTTCAAAGCACAGAACTCCAGGATTATCTTCTGTATCTGTGTTAATTGGTTTCTCTTTTCTTTCTTAACACCAGCCACTCCTCGCAAGGAAGGTTGGGCAATCTACTTCTGTAGTGATACCACCTTGGAAACCCAAGGAGGGGTCGCTATGAGTCAGATCTGACTCAACAGCAGTGAGTTTGGTTTGGTTTCTTTGTTGAAGAGGGTCTGTGCAGTTTGTCTGCCTATTCCACCACCTTACCAGAACTCATTCTCTTGAACTTTTAATTTCCAACTTCAGTGATGTTTCTCAGATTGTACCTTCAGACCTTCAACATTGCTCTCTATGCTGACCATTTTTTTCTTCTTGAAGGTTTTCTTTTGCTTGTCTTCCATGACATGATGTCCTGCTTCTTCTGCCTCTGTGAGTTCCTTTTTTTGTTCTGTCTTCTTAAACACAGGATACCCCAAAGTATGTTCTCAGTTCTCATCTCTTCTTTCCTAGTAAGCTCTCTTCCTCCCTTGACTATTTCATCCATTTCTATGGACATACCCTTTCTCAACCTGAGTCCAACATTTTCAGCTGCCATCTGGATGTCCTCCTATACCTCAAACTCAACATATTAAAATGAAATAGCACCTTTTCTCTGAAACAGGAACTTCCTGATCCTGTCATTAGCATCACTATTCTCCCAGTATCGATCTAGACAAAAAAACCTGACCGTGGTTTCTCACATCTCTCCCTAGTCTACCAAATACAATCACGTCCTCTCAGCTTTCCACCCTAATATTTCTTGTCCTTTTTCCTCCTGCTTCCCACCTAGATCAGGTTCTCATTACTTGTCCAGAATATTGCAAAAGTATTCCATTTGCACCCTCCTCTGGTTTCAAAGCCTTTCGTGTCTAAGACCCAAACCACCTTTCCAGCCTTGCATTCTCGGAATACCTTATACTTCACTTAAACTGCAATTCTGTTATCTAAACAGTTTCTGTCTATTTCTCTTCTGTGCTTTTACTGTTTCTTTCATACTTCCCTTTTTTGGGGGGACAATGAATTTCAGTAAGAAAAAAAGTCTAACTGTTAGGCAAAATCTTTGGATAATTAAGAGAATTGAAGATAACTAAAATATGGAGGAACTTTAAATGTATACTGCTAAGTAAAAGAAGCCAGTTTGAAAAAAACCACATACTGCATGATTCTAACCATTGGACATTCTGGAAAAGGCAAAGCTATAGACACAATAAAACAATCAATGTTACCCAGGTTTTATAGGGTATGGTAAATCAGGAATAAGTGAAGCACAAGGCATTTTTAGGGCAGTGAAATTAATCTGCATGATACTGTAATGGTAGACACTTGACATTAAGTATTTGTCAAAACCTGGAGGACTTTATAATACAAAGAGTGAACTATAATGTGAACTGCAGACTTCAAAAAATAATAATGTATCAATGTTGGTTCATCAGTTATAACAAATGCACCACAAGAAAGCAAGATGTCAGGAGAAACACTGTGTTGTGGGGAGGGAGCATATGGCAACTCTCTGTACCTCCTGCATAAATATTAAGTAAATGTAAAACACTTTAAAATATGTTGTTGTTGTTGGATGCCTTCGAGTCAATTTGTGACTCACAGTGATCCCACGTGACAGGGTAGAACTGCTCCATAGGGTTTTCTAGTCTGTACTCTTTATGGAAACAGATCACCAGACCTTTCTCTCTCGGAGCCACTGGGCGGATTCAAACCTCCAACCTTTTGATTGGCAGCTGAGCACTACCGGGGCTTCTTGCCCTCAAATATAAAGCATATATTGCAATAAGGTATATTTAGCAGCAATTGTGAGGATGGTGCAAGACCAGGGCAGTGTTTCATTGTTATACACAGGGTCACTATAAGTCGGAAGCGACTCGAGGGCACTTAACAGCAACATTAAGAAATAAGAATAATTTAATTTTATATATCATTTTGTCAATTTTACGCAAAGCCCTGTTCAAAAAATGAAACCTTATTAAATAAAAGCGATTTGAGAACTTGACCAGCAAGTGTTTTCCCTTTGTCTTTCCTCATTATTGTTGGTTTATGGGAAGGTTACAAGAATGATATATTTCAAACAAACTCTCCTTTGTAGTAACATTACTAATTCACTACTGTACTGCAACTTGTTTAAATAAAAAGGTTACAAAGTATTTTCTGTATCAATGAAGATAATCTTCCCTCCTTGGTAGCCACCTGCTCCTGGAAGTTGGGCTGTCACTAGAGAGCAATTTAAAAAGTAATTAACAGTAATAGAAGTGAATAAACTCTGTACAAATGAATATATAAATTAACATGGGATTTGTGCATGTTGCTACTCTTTAGTAAATTTAGCAAAGAATCATGATCCTTTAGTTTCAAAACATCATGCTCTATTTTCATATATTTCAGTGGTGAAAATTTAAGTGTTCTGCCAGCATAATAGTAATTCAACAAAGGATTTCAATATCTCTCACAATGAAAGATATTCATGAAAAGTTGTTCTTCCAAGGAATGGAAGTAGAATTTAAATATTACTTTCTGCCTGTAAAAAAATCACAAATATAGTTTATGCTATATAAGTCATTTAAGTAACCTATCAATGTATGTCATATTTAAAGAAACATGAAGACTTTACTAAGGAGTTACTTTGTACCAGGTACATTCATAATTTCATTGACTTTTCAAAACAACTCTAAGACTTGGCATTATTACTAATCCTGTTTTGCTGATGGGAAAAATTATAGAGGTGAAGCCACTTGCCCAAGGTCACTCAGGTATTCATGGTAGAGCCAACACTGGAACCAGGCATTTTGATTCCAGAATCTCCTCCTTAACCATATTGCCCTACTCCTCTACTTGGTTCAAAGAAATGCAGACAACCTTCTCTGTGGAAAAGGAGATATTTTTGTTTATTTGGTTTAGAAAAATTTGTTTTTAAGTTGTTCTTAGTGCCAATTTTACTCCATGGAAAGTAAGGGATTCAAGGCCTCAATAGATTGTATGGCATTCTTGTAAAAAGATATAGAAAAGAAGGAACGGGAAAAATTGAGACGATGAATCCCTCTCCCCTCCAACACAAGCATATACTCATACCTCGCCCCTCTCCCTATTTCCATTCAGGTGTTCGGAGTCCAGCATACACAACATCATCTCCAACATCACAAACTCAAAGATTAGCTTTGTTATCTGTGTATCCGTGGACAGTTTACTTAACCTTTCTGAACTTTAGTTTCCTTGAAAGTTTGCTCAGATCACATGAGTTATATGAAGTACCAGACACAAGCAGATGTTTGGTAAAAGACAGCTGTAATTATTGCTGTTATAAGTATTATTTTTGCTGTTATGTGTCCTTACCACAAAGGGTATGAGAGAGTTGGGTTTTTCCAGTACGAAATTCTGTGAAATATAGAAAAAATAATTAAAAAGCATGCATAGTTAATTTTTAGATATTTTTATAAAAATAATACATGGTCTCAGATATTGCTGGTTTTCTTTTCCAGCTGTCAAATCTCACTTATTAAGTACCTCTTGTGTCACAAATGGATTCCATATGTATGAACACCAGTAGTAAAAAATAAAAAAAGGTATTTTTCCACAAAACTCTCCTTTGGATAAAAATAAATTTAGACTAAGTTTTCCCCAGAAATAGTCACATAAATTAGAGTTTGAGACATCACTTCAGGAAGGAGAGCCCATACTAACCTGAGCTCCTCCAGGGGAAGCTGAAATAGTCTTAGGCTGGCTACCAGCAGAAGCAAATTCTCTCTGGAGGCAAGTTTCCCCACTCACCAATTTAGGCTCATTGAACTCCCACAGATTAAACTTAAGCAATAAGCTACAAGTATCAATAAATACACGAGAAGATAACTCACCAAGACTGAGAGTCAAAACAAATAATAAAAACCAGATATAGTTTCCAAAGAGTGCAATATTGGGATTTTCTGATGCAGTACATAATATAATTATGTGTGAATTGCTTAAGAAATCACAAAAATTGTGTTTTTTTTAATAAAAAGATTACATAGTTTAATTAGGAATGAACTAATGGTTCTTGGGGGGAGAAAAAAAAAAAAGACAAGCAGAATGCCTAGAAATGAAAATATATAATTACCGAAGTAAAAAACTCAGTTGATGAATTAAATAGACATGTCTTAAAAGAGAAACAATGAACTAGAATATTTTGGTGAAGAAATTACTCAGAATGCAGCACAGAGAGAAAAGGAGATGAAAAATATAAAAAAAGAACTGAAGAGATATTTAACTAAAATGACCTGATATAACAGAGGTCTATCAGGAAGCCCACAAAGAAAGAAGCAAGAAATTGAAAGACAGGCCACACAGAAAGAGAGAATGGTTGTAAAATTTCCAGAACTGCTGAAAAACACAGCTCCATAGATATAATAAGCATCACATAACCCAAGGGGATTAAAACAGAAAGAAATCCATGCCTAAGTACACATCATCAGTGAGAGTGCCATAGAGCAAGATAAAAATAAAGTAGCCAGAGAGAAAGGACAGGTACCTACACTGGAATGACAATTAAAATGAAAGGAGACTTTTCAACAGCAGCAATGAATACCCAAAATAGAGTAATATCTTCTTAGCTCTGGAAGAAAAACAGCTATCTACAATAACTAACTCACTAACTAGAATTGTCTCCCTAGCAAAATGTCTTTCAAGAATAAGAATGAAATAAAGACAATTCAAGTAAGTAAAAACTGAGAGTTTACTACTAAGAAACTTTTTTAAACCTCACTAAACAACAACAACAACAACAAAGGAAAATGATCCAAAATAAGAAGGGAAAGTGAGCATATAAAATGGTAAAAATGATTCAGAAGCCAAACCAACATTGCCAGTGAAGAAACAATGATGATAGTACATAATAATGCTTAATTGGTCAGGTTAAGAAGAAAGGAAAACCTAACTCTGATCATGTTCCTAGAACCAACTGCCAATTTATAGAAAATATGAAGAGAGAGGAACATGTTAAATTACACCACAGACATGCAATCAGAAAAATCCAGACTGTGGGAAACTCTACGGTCGAAACAATCCAGTTTTCTCAACAAATACATTGCAAGGAGGGAAAAAAGAAAGAGAGACAAAGAGAGAAAGATGAAAGGGGAAGTTCTAGGTTAAATGATTTAAAGATATATAACTTAATTGCAACATATAGACCTTATTTGGTTTTTAATTCAAACAAACTCTAAAATAAGAATGACATCTATGAAACAATTGGAAATTTATGCATAACTTAATATTTGAAGACATTAAAGAATTATTCGTTTGTTTGAGGTTATATTTTTTAAAAGAGCTCTATATTTTTGAGATATATATCAAATATTTATGGATGAAATAATATCTGGGATTGACTTCAAAATAATGTGGAAGGGATGAGATGGATGTCAACTGGTCAATCTTGGCTATAGATTGATGATTGTTGGGTCTGGGTAATGGAGTACCTAGGAATTCATTATACTATGATTTCTATTTTTCTGTACATTGGAAATTCTCTGTAAAAATAGGTTTCTTTTCTCTCTTTTTTCTTAAAGAAAAAGGAAGAACTAAAATATTGGTCAAGGAGTCCCTGGGTGGCATAAATCATTAAGTGTTCAAGTAGTGGCTGAAATTGGTGGTTCAAACCCATCCAGAGGCACCTTGGTGAACAGGCCTGGTGATGCGCTTCTGAAAGGTCACAGCCTTGAAAACCCTGCGGAGCAGTATGACTGCACACGTGAGTTGGAATCACTTGACGGCAACTAACAACAACAAAAAAAAATATTGGATAATATTATGTACCCGGACATGATAATGAACCCAGACAGAAGAACAATCAGCCGAAGGGATTAGGTGAGGAGGGGAAACTCAGGCCCGCCCAGAGTAGCAGGCCGGAAGAGCAGGAGAAAGGGGATAAAAGCCTTGAACCCAGACAGAAGAGCTGTCAGCCCCAGGGATACAGGTAAGGAGAGACAACTCAGGGACGCCCAAAGAAGCA
>NW_006921670.1:2471826-2481862 GCF_000298275.1 Orycteropus afer afer
ATTGATACGGTGGCTGCGATGATGGGCTCAAGTATAGCAGGGATTGTGGGGCTGGCGCGGGATCGGGCAGTGTTTCGTTCTGCTGTGCATGGGGTTGCTATGAGTCGGAAACGACTCGACGGCACTTAACAACAACAACAACAACATTATGTAAATCTGGAGGGCAGTGTTCTAAATTCTTTATATTATTTAAAAGAGAGTTTAAGATATTATTTAACTTTGGACTTTACATATGTATTGTTGTATACGCTACAACATGATGAATCTTGCAAATGTTTACTAAGTGAAAGAAATCAGTCACAAGAGACCACATTTTGTATGATTCTATTTGTACGAAATTTTCAGAAGAGGCAAATCTTTAGAAACAGAAAGTTGATAAGTGGTTTCCAAGCTCTGGGGAGAGATCAGGAGGAAAGGGGGTGACTGACTGCTAATGTGGATGTGATATCTCTTCTGGGTGATGAGAATGTTCTGAAATTTGTCATGATGGTAGCACAACTCTAAACATACTAAAACCCACTGAATGGTACACCTTGAAAGGATAAATTTTATGGATCTAAGTTATATTTCAATAAAGTTGTTAAAATATGTATGGTAAAATTCCAAGAGTGAGCACTAAAAAGAAAAATAAAACTCACTGCTGTGGAGTCGGACCTGACACATAGCGACCCCTCCTTGGGTTTCCGAGGCAGTATATCACTATGGAAGTAGATTGCCCAACCCTCCCTCTGAGGAGTGGCAGGTGGGTTTGAACCTCCAGCCTTCTGGTTAGCAGTCAAATGCCTTAGGCACTACGCCACCAGAGCTCCCAAAAAGAAAAATAGAAATTATATATTTGAAATAAGAGAGGGGAAAAAGGAATAAAAATTATTATATTTAAAGAAACAAACAACAAAAACAAAACAAAAAAACTCAATCCAAGAAAAGGGTAAAAAGCACAATAGGACAAATAAAAATAAACAAGTAAGAGAGCAGAAAAGTACAAATATATTAATAATGATAAATATAAACAGTTTACATTCATCAACTGAAAGACAGATTATCAGATTAAAATATCTGAATTGAAAATCCACTCAATGGTACACAACAACAATGTGGGCTGTTTACAAGAGACACAGCTATAGCATATGAATATGGATAGTCTGAAAGACAAAGCATAGAAGAAGATATACTAGGCAAATATTAACTTACAGCTGGCATCATATATTATTCTCAGACAAAATAGTCTTTAATACAAAAGCTTCATTAGGTATACTAACAAAAAAACAAACTCACTGCCATCAAGTTGGATCCAACTCATAGTGACCCCTCTGTTCTGGTTACCTAGTGCCACTCTGACAAGAATATACCACAAATGGGATGGTATGAACAAACAGTTTATTCTCTTACAGTTCGGGAGGCTAGAAGCCCAAGTTCAAAGTGCCAGGCTCCAGGGCCTGTGTGAAAGCCCCTCAACCGTGGGCTTCAGCTCTGCCTCCTGCTCCTGGCCCACTGAAACTAGAAGCATCTCTTCATTCAGGCAGCTACTGGCTGCTGAGGCTAACAAGCCCAAGGTCAACAAATAAAATGGCACAGTCCCGATGTTACCAAACAACACGGCAGGCCATTGATTCAAGTCCATTGAAAGTCCCAGGATCGGCAGAGCATGGCAGGCTGCTGAACAATACAGCTACATGCAGGGTTCAAGCATGCCATAAGCTAGAGACTGTTTCCTAAGGCTTCTCCTTATATACAGAAAGCAGACCACATCCCTAGGGCAGGTACTCAGCTGCTCACAGTAGATTCCACCATGGAGTTGATTACCAGTCTCATCATGGGGAATACTACATCCAGCTGCCCAGCCACTCAACTAGGCCTAGCCAAGCTGACACACAAACTTAACCCCTCCTTGGGTTTCTGAGGTGGTATCTCTATGGAAGTAGATTGTCCAATCTTCCTTTCGAGGAGTGGCTGGTGGGTTTGAACCACCAGACTTCTGGTTAGCAGTCAAATGCCTTAGGCACTATGCCACATATAGGAGGGCTAATGTATGATTAAGAAAAAAAGAAGCAGCTCAGTTTATTCTTAGAACTTAGAATTCTGAAGTTGAATTCATCAAACGAAAGAGATTTGAAACATAAAGTAGAAATTGACAATATGACAAAGAGAAATTGATAAAGCCATACTCTCAATTATGGATATGCCAAGAATATAAAATCATTAAAAATATTGAACTAATGAGCTTAAACTAATGAATATGTATATATAAGTCTGCACCCAAAAATTAGAGAATACATACAAATTTTTCTCAAGTACACAGGGAACATTATCACTAACCCCAATGAAAACAAGAGTGAAATCAGTAATAAAAAGATAAATCAAAAATTACCATAGATTTAGAAATAAAATAAAACTTCTAAATAACTCATGGATCAAAGATGAAATCATCATGGGAATTAAAAATACTTAGAACTAAATGATATGTCAATGCTAATATCAAAATTAGTGGGACTCTGTGAAGGTAATTCTTTGACGAAAATTTGTGGTCTTACATGCTTGTTTTAGAAAAGAAGAAAGGCTGAAAACTAATGAGTTAAGTGTTCATTTTAAGAAGTTAGAAAAAGATGACTAGAATAAACCCAAAGAAAGTAGAAGAAAAATAATAAAGAGGAGAAATCAATAAAATTGAAAGCCAACACAAAATAGAGTGGACTGATAAAGTAAAAAATTGTTCCTTTGATAGAACTGATAAAATAGAAAAACCCTAACTGCTCAAGAAAAAAGGAAAGAAGGTACACAATAAACAATATCAGAAATGAAAAAAGGGACATACTTCACATACAGCAAAGATTAAAAGGAGAGATAATAAGAATACAGTGAACAATTGTATGCCAATAAATTTGAAAACTTCAAATAGGCATATTCCAAGAAAACAAAGCCTAACAAAACTGATATGAGAAGAAATAGAAAGGCTGAATAGTCTTTTAACTAAAATAGCCTTTCTTATGAAACTCTTCCCACGAAGAAAACACAAGGCTCAATTTTTTTTTCAGTTATACTAAACTTTCAAAACAGTTAATCAAACTTATACAAATTCTTGCCCAACACAGAAAAAAGGACTACTGCCCATCCCTATGAGGCCACTATATTCTGATACCTAAACCAGATAAGAACAGTATAAGAAAAATTATAAGCCAATCTCATTTGTGAACATGGATCTAAAATTGCCAAACAGAATATTAGCAATACCAATCTAAAATGTATGAAAATAGATACTACCGATAACAAATCATGACAAAATTGAGTTTATTCCAGAAATGGTTTAACATTTTAAAATATATGAATGTTATTCAACACAGTAATAAAATAAAGGAGAGACCCCAAGTGATCATCTCAATAAAGACTGAAAAACATTTAATAGAATTCACCACTCATTCATGATTAAAGCTCTTAACAAAGCAAGTACAGAAGGGAACTTCCTTAATATGATAAAGGTTATCTACAGAAAGCCTACCCCATCATCATTCTAATAGGATACTATTGAAAGCATTCCCTTTAAAATTAGAAGGGAGCAAGGGTGGTCATTTTCAGTATTGGAGGCCTAGTCATCCTAGTAAGAAAAAAGAGATGAGAGTGGTAGTGGCAGGGTGTTGGTGTTGGTAGGTTAAGATAGAAACAGAGAAAGAAAGAACAAAAATTAAAGGCATAAATATTAGAGAGGAATAAACAAAACAGTCATTATTTGCTAGTGATGTGATTGTCCATATGGAAATCTCAGAAGAATGTATAGATACTATTAATCAGGGAAAAGAGAGCCTACTCTGCATTCATGGGACATGAACTTCCTAGAAATAAGATGATCAGCCTCATTGTTCAATTACCTACTGAAGGAATGAGAGAAAAAAAAAATTATTCTCTTCTATAGGATTCAGAGATAAAAAGATGAAAAATGCCAGTAAGACTCATCTCTTTATGCTGATATATATTTTAATTGTAGTGCTAACTGATCCTATATTATAATAATTGAGATTTAATAAGTTCCAAAATAGGTATAATTTACTATTGAATATTTATTTAAATATACAGATTTCATAGAACAAAATATTAAGGTTCTACTTACCTCCAAAAGCTTCTGTTATTGCCATGCTTTCAATCCCACCTCCTAGCAACTTACTAGAAAGAAAGTAGGCATTAGTAACAGGCACAGAAAAGAGACAGCAAGAAAGGGCAACGCTGAGTACCCACCTACCCAGGCATCCATCTAACATGTACAGGGAATTCTTGGCTGAACAAATGGCACCTCACCTGTTCAGATCATAGGTTCTACTGTGTATAAGCAAGTAAACCAGTAAAACAGTGTATAGGCCCTGCTGTTACTGCTTTCAGGTATCAACAGGAAACAGATTACGGAGGCCTTATGTCTCACTATTCTTAGAATTGGAGTTTGAATAAATGGTCTTACTTATTAATTGGGCCTTTAATATTGTGCTGGGACTATGGCTCCAGAAATCAACTAAATATCTATTTTTTAAAATATACTGCAAAACATATAAAAACCAGATATTAGGAGAAGCCAGTGATTGCCACTATAATTGGCTTATCTCACATAAATCTAATTCTAGATGAACAGGTGAGAATATGAAAATATTCAAAGCATGTTACAGGTAATGCTTGTAGCTAGAAGAACAACTGTCAGATTTTAATAGCATATATTTAATTGGACTGGTGTTTTAGTATATTTAATGTTCTTTATAGGAAAAGACCTAAATTTAAATCACAATATCATTCATTAAACAAATATTAATTGTGTTAACTGTGCTAAGACCTGGTAGGAGTACTTTAACACTTCTGTAGTTTTCTTTAGCATGACTTTTGAGACATGATCACATATCAAACAAAGCCTTTAAAGAGATACAGAAAATCCAATAGAAAGCCATAAAATTTATATAAGAGAGCAATTTAAATATCAATCAAAGCAATGTTGGAAGTTATCCACAAACTTAGAGAGGGTTGTAGACTTCAATAAGGAGAAGAAAAATCAAGATACTGACCTGAGTAACTTAAATCTGAAGATCATGGACTGAGAAACCACTCCATTTAGAGGGCATGCATTTGAAGATCCTATTGGCCTAGCTGTAGGAGCTCTGGTGGCATAGTGGATAAGGCATTTGGGTAACCAGAAGGTTGTTGGTTCTAAACCCACCAGCTGTTCTACAGGAGGAAGATGAGGCAACCTACTTCCGAAAAGATTTATAGCCTTAGAAACCCAATGGTGGTTACTATGAGTCAAAATTGACTCGATGATGGTGAGTTGTCTTTTTTTTTAATATAAGGTGGCTAAGTCAGAAATCAAAAACCAAACCCAATTCCCTCAAGTTGATGCTGACTGATGGTGACCCTATAGAACAGAGTAGAACTGCCCCATATGGTTTCCAGGGCTGTAAGTCTTTGCAGAAGCAGACTGCCATACCTTTTTCAAAGCAGAATGGCTGGTGGGTTTGAACCACTGTCCTTTTGGTTAACAACCAAGCACTTAACCACTGCACCACCAGAGCTCTTTGGTTATAGGCCTAACAACTATTAAAAAGAGATTTACGTGTCCCTCTTTATCTTGAGAAAAATCACTCTGAATGCAGTTAGCTATAGATCTCCCAGATAAAATTTCCAGTTGATATGCAACCTCAATTAGTTGAAAAGATAACCCCAAAATTTACCTGGGAGAGTACCCTAAATTATTTGGAGTAACATAATTGCTTTCTTTGTGGAAGTAAGGACAATTTAGAATTAAGTATAGAAATAGTGTTTTTAAGTCTAGGGAGATTTAAAAATAAATAGAGACACAAATCAAACCCACAGACTACTATTTTTGTATTAAATTTGGGAATTGTGCATCTTTGGTGTTCTGAGAACTTTTAAGGTAAGAGAATTAAGCCTTGTATAATAACAGATTAGTCTTTGATTGATTAAATGATTAGACCTGCAATTTTTAGGTTTCTAACTAAATTTATAAACATTATTTGAACATTTAAGATACCTAAGACTAACTATACTAATAAGCATAATTTATTAAACCTACAAAAGATGTTTAGGTAATTGGGAAGATTTTGCTTGGTAATAAGATAAAGTTCTTAAAAGGAATATACTAAATTTATAAATATAGCTCAAAATGTTTAAGGGAATTTAGTTAGCCATGTTATAAAAGCTCCTATAAAATTTGTTAGACTTATAAATGTACTTAAAGCTTAAGGAAAAACATGTAACATTTTAATGAATCAAATGTTCGTTTTAAAAAAATCTAGCTTCTGAGTGATCTTTTCTGTGCACAAAAGCCACCATCAAGGACACCAGAAAGTTCACAATGGTAGTAATAATTTCTTCAGCACAATGGTTGTTAAATCACCATGTAGTAGAGCCACTGGAGAACATCAAGTTGTCATCTCAAGTTGTTTTGCTGATAACCAGATTTTGATCAATTTGTCATGTGGTAGGATTCCCCAAAGACTATTCCTTAGCTGATATTCGAAAAAAGAGTTCTGTGATTTTAAAAATTTGGGGAAATAGGGCATTGTTTCACTGCAGGATTTCTCCAGGAGGAATATATAGTATATATATATATGAACATTTAACCATATGTGGGTGAAGGGTGCACAAAGTGCATCAAAGTAAATGATATCACTAAGAAGAAAGAAAAAAGGACATTTTTGGTAAATGCTATGATGTATACAGCTGTGCAACAGCTAGAAAATAGGAGTGTGGTTACATGTGTATATATGTATACATGCATGTGTATAGGTATGCACATGTGTGGAGAGACGTGGTCATATATAGATATAACCATATCCAGGTATATACATGTAAGAGCAATGCATCCCTATATATTCATATAAACAATAAAGTACATGGGGGTACTAACACAGATACTTCTTACACTTACCCAAACACCTTGCAGGATTGGTTTTTGGATATTAAGGCTTAGGACCATCATCTCATGGGTCAGCTCAGTCAACTGGCATAATATAGTACATAAAGTTTATGTTCTACATCCTAGTTCGGTGCATAGCATCTGGGTTCTAAAAGCTTGCAAGCGGCAACCATCTAAGATACAACTATTGGTCTCTACACATCCAGAGTGAAAGAGAAAGAAGGAAACCAAAGACTCAAAAAAGAAATCAGTCCAAAGGACTAATAACGTGTATGAACCATGACTTCATCTACCTGTCACAAGAAAAACTAGATAGTGCCTAACTACCAACGCCAACCTTCCGATCAGGAACATAATACAGGTAATCCTTGACTTATGATATATTCAAGTTACGACAATGCACACTTAAAACTGTTTATTTTTTGTTTTCTTTTTTGTACACCTTATCATTAGTAATATGTACTATATACAATGTTGCAACATGTAATTTGTGGATGTTATCATTCTCAGATGTTCACTGGCAGATATTCAATTTTACGATTTATTGTTCAAAACACTGCCATATAGATTTAGCTTTCCAAACAAAATCAAGGGCTTGTGTTGCTTGAAAACATGGACCCAACCCAAACTCTGGTTGCTTTGCTAAAGTTGACAGGCAGATTAAGAATGCTTCCTGCAGTGAGAAGTTACCATGAAATATATGAAGAAAAAAAGAAAAATTATACAGTCGACTCTCACTAATTTTCTGACTAGAAATGTCATCTCCATTCCTAGGGATAATCCAGATGATCCAGAACCTTCCACAAATGAAGTTATTATCGCAACTGACAAAATGCCAACATCCTCTAACTCTTCTTCATCTTTTATGATTTGTGTATTATTTTATGTATGTATGTATGTATTAAAATATATCTGTAAGTCTATATGTAATGTTTCTAACTCCCAAAGACAAAGATCAGATTTGTAAAGATACTGATAATAAAAGGCAACAACAATGAAAACTGAAAAAAAAAAAAAAGAAGGTATTCAACTTACGTCAGAACTTACTTATGCTAAAGCCACTGGAATGAACCCCATCATAAGTTGGGGACTACCTGAAGATTGATCTTGACAGAATGGGAGCAAAATATGGAACAGAATGCAAATTCTTAAAAGCCCAGGCTTACTGGACCTGTTGAGGACTCCCTGAGACTATCATCCTGGGATACTCTTTAAACCTTGAACCAAAAGCATTTCTTGAGGTCATCTTTCAGCCAAACAATAGAATGTAGAGCATGAAATAAATAATATCATCTGTGAGTACCGTGCTACTTAAAAAAAAATCATACATGTGAGACCAAATGGCAGTATTTACTCAAAAACAAAGATGAGAGGGCGAAGGGGGAAAGCTTATTAGTGGAAACAGAACCACCCAAACGGAAATGAGAAAGCTGACGCACTAAAAATGTAACCAATGTCAAATCGAACAAATTGTGTAGAAATTGTTAAATAGGAACCAATTTGCTGTGTAAAGTTTTACCAAAAGCACAATAAAATAATATTTTCATTAAAAAAAATAATATATAATATATTATACAGTAAATCCTGTGAGAGCAAGAACTCAACAGGACTACATTGTTTTTCTGGGTCTTGCAAGCTTTCTGCCTTCAACAGGTGCAGTCCTAGCATTTTTCTACTGCTCTCTATTAGTGGGAAATATTTTAGTTTTCCTTTGCTGACAGGTTTCCACCTTATACAGGTTCCAGCTTTCACAGGTCTTACTATATATTGTTACTTCCCAGACTTATTCATTCAACATTTGTTTATTAGTGTTTATTAGTTCAGTCATTCAAGAAATATTTATAGACTACCTAGTTTGTGCTCTGGTGGCATAGTGCCTAAGGCATTTGACTGCTAACCAGAAGGTTGGCGGTTCAAACCCACCAGCCACTCCTCAGAAGGAGCATTGGGCAATCTACTTCTGTAGTGATACTGTCTCAGAAACCCAAGGAGGGGTCTCTATGAGTCAGATCTGACTCGACAACAGTGAGATGAGTTAGTTTGTGCTACACTTTATTCTATGCATTTGGGATAAAGCAGTAAACAAAAGAGATGGAAATCCTTATCTCATGAGCTTACATGTGAGTGGGAAATCATATAATAAATACAAACAAGTAAAATATGTGGTAGGTCAGATATTATTAAATGCTATGGATAAAAATAAAGCCAAGAAGGCAGATAAGAAGTATAGGGAGGTTGGCCAGCAAGATGGTGGACTAGGCAGAAAGACTGCACAGACCCAATTCAACAAAGAAAAGGGAAACCAATTAACACAAACACAGAAGATAATCCTGGACCCCTGAGCCTTGAAGGGAAGGATATACAAGTGGACCAAACCCCAACAGGCAGAAGAATTTCAGTGAAAATACCAAAAAAGGAGACATATGGAGCTGTGGTCTGGCAGCGATCCTGAGAGATCCTGACAGCACAGACAGCTTGGAGATTCCCAAGTGGTGGTAGGACCTAAGAATTAACCTACAAATCACCCTGCTAGCCAGGGACTGCACGGAGGACTGTGCATGGTCACTGGGGAACAAACGGAGAAGGTGAAGAGAAAGGTAGGCTGAGCTGTGGACTTTTGCCATCTGGAGGGTGCCACCATTTTGAAGGTTTAAAAAGCAGCTTGACTATTTTGGATATTTAAAGAGACAGCACTCTTGCAGATTCCTGGGGCTTAAGAACACGTTCTGCTTTCCAGCAACCCCAAGGACACTCAGGACCTGTAAGACTGACAAGGTCCTAGTTTTCAGCATTTTTTCTTTTCCCTGTGCCTGGTTGAATTATTTATTTATTTATTTTAATCTAAGGGGTCCCCCTCCTTTTTTCTTGTGGTTAACCCTGTTCCTTGATTTTCTTTTTGCATTTTTCCCATTTTTTTCATTTATTATTCTCCTTCTCTACTTTTTTTTTTTCTTAGTGCCCTATCCCCAGATATTGCAGGTTTGCTTGTTTTTTCTTCTTTTTTTCCCTTTTTTCTTTATTTGGTTACTGTTCCTGTGTGATTACATGGTGTGTTTTTTATCCATGGGATTTTAGTTTTTTGATGGTTATTCAATTGTAATTTGTGTCTAACTGAGTGGGAGACAACAACAGTCC
>NW_006921670.1:2484276-2486371 GCF_000298275.1 Orycteropus afer afer
AGAGGTAACTATGGAGAGGAAATGGGAGGGGAGCTGTTGCATTGTGGTAAACTGTGGTCAATGACATGAGACAAAGTATATGTGAACTGCTATATGGAAAGTGAATTTGCTCTGTAAATCTTCACCCAAATCACAATAAAATAAATAAATAAATAAACCTTTCAAAAAAAAAAAAGAAGAAGAAGTATAGGGAACAGGGGTAAGGAGTTCACATTTTCAAAGAGGGTGATCAGGGAAGGCCTTGTTGAGAAGTGGACATTTTAGAAAAGACCTGAAAAAGGTGACATTGAATCATTCAGATATATGAGGAAAGAGTGGTCCAGGCAGATGGAATAGTATGTGCAAAGGCCCTGAGGCAGGAGTGTATCTGGCATGTTCCAGGAATAGCAGAGGGCCAGCGGTTGGTACATAGTAAGCTAGAGGAAGAGTGAAAGCCAAGATTAGCGAAGGATGTAGCTCTTCCTCTGAGTGAGAAAGGGAAGCGGTAGAGTGTTTTAAGCTGGAGTGTCATGATCTGGCATATTTTAAAAGGATCATTGTTTCTGCTTTGTGAAGAATAAACAGTAGGGGCACAATCTGAAGGAGGGAGATCACTTAGAAGTTGTTATAAAAATCCAGGGTAGACATTAATAAGTGTTTTAGACCAGGGAGGTAACAATGGTGGTGAAAAATAGTTGAATTCATACTCCCTCCTCACTCTCTTTCTCTCTATATACAAATATGCGTATCACCCTTTTTTTATTATGGGAAATTTCCAACATAAACAAAAGTAGACAAAAAATATATAAAGAACCATTATGTGCCTGTCACGTAGCTTCAGCAATCATCAACTATTGACTCATGGCTAATCTTTTCCCATCCAAAACTCCTCCATCCACTTCCTTCTCTTCCTATATTATTTTATATGTATCCTGGACAACATGCAATTTCATCATAAATATTTCAGTATGTATCTCTAAAAGATGAGGAATCTTATTTTTAACATAACCACATTACCATTACCACACTTAAAATGTTAGTAATTCCTTAAAATCAACTGTCTATTAAGTGTTCAGTTTTCCAACTGCCTTTTGTACATGTCATGCCCTTCTTGGGTTTCCAAGGCTATATCTATGTGGAAGTAGATTGTCCAACCTTCCTTCCGAGGAGTGGCTGGTGGGTTTGAACCGCTAGCCTTCTAGTTAGCAGTCAAATGCCTTTGGCACTACACCACCAGAGCTCCTCATATTTTTTATAATGTATTTGAATCAGGATCTAAATGAGGTCCATATTACTGTGATTAGGTAATAAGGCCCCTTTGCTCTCTCTCTCTCCCTTGTTTTTCCTTGCAATTTATTTGCAAGTAATTGAGTGGTGGATTTTGTTTGAACATATTTTGAAGGTGGAACAGACAGATTTGCTAATGGATTAGAGATGAGGAGAGATGGAAGGGAAAAAAAGAGTTAAGGATGATGTTATCGAAGTTTTAGATCTGAGAATCAGGAAAAAGTCAGATCTGAGATGAGAGAGACTGTGGGAGGAGCAAATACAGGGGAAAAGATCAAAAGTCGGTTCTGTGAGGTATGAGCTGCTTATTAAATATCCAAGTGGAGGCATATTTAACTCCAAAATCCTTTTGTCCTGGAGTGTCAGGGGAAGCCAGTGTTTTGAGGAAATACTGTTTTTGTTCATCTTTTTCTTGAAACTATTGTTAACTTATGAAATACTAATTCCGCTGGTAAGGAAGAACAAAAGGAGCTCTACTGGCACAGTGCCTAAGACATTTGACTGCTAACCAGAAGACTGGCAGTTCAAACCCACCAGCTGCTCCATGGAAGGAAGATGGGGTGATCTACTTCTGTAAAGATTTACTCTCTTGGAAATGCAATGGGAGTCGCTGTGAGTCTAAACCAACTCGATAGCGGTGGGTTTTGGGTTAATGAAGAATGAAAACCATTCTAGTCCATTTGCATTGGGAAGATGATGATTATGTCTCAGGAATCATACGGCAGTGACTGAAAAGGAAGTTAAACCTGCTGCTGTTGAAGAGCAAAAACAACATTGGATTATTTTTTTCTAAAATATCCAATTGAACAACTGATTTTTTTTTTTTTTT
>NW_006921670.1:2490351-2498459 GCF_000298275.1 Orycteropus afer afer
GTCATCTATTTGGCTTTTCAACTCTTTTAACGTCTGATTTATGTATTTGGGGGCTCTTTCATTGGGTCCATAAATATTTATTATGGTTATATCTTCATTGAACAACTGATTTTTAAGTAAAACCAAAAGATGAAATGAAATTTCCTTTATCAGTGGAGAAGGAAAGGAAATGAAAAGTTAAGCTGATTTTTTTAGAAAATCCTTTATAAATTAATACACACTGATTCTGAAACTACCTGTGTGTAGGGTCTGAATTTCTTGTAAGAAATTTAATCCTATTTCTACAAGTAGTCTAGAATTTCTGTTTGCTTCAGTTTGCCTCTTAGAAAAAAGAAAGAAAAAGAAAAATTCTTTCAAAAGAAGACATATTCTTAGTAGAGATAACCAGACAGAGGGAAAGAAATACAGTATTCCAAAGATTGTGTTAAGATTGTGTTAAAATAAATACCAGGTACTCACTCAAATTCCTGGCTCCCAGTAGTGATACGGAAAACCATCTTCCTCTTCTCACTGTACTCAAATGCAGTCAAGAATCCTGGTTCCTACAGAAACATAAAAAGGAAGCTTTAGAAAAGGTGTAAGGTGATGTTTTTTATTTCAACTGTTGCCAAAAACTATTAACCTGATTATTGGGTCATTATTTGGCAAAAACTACAGTTTAGTTGTCTTTAAAGATAGCACATCATCATCATGGCTAACAACACAGACACTGGAGCCACCTTCTCTGAGTTCAAAATAGGCCTCCACTACTTTATTAGTTGTACAATGTGGGGTAAAGTACTTAATCTTTCTGTACTTCAGCTGCCTCTTGTGGGTAAAATGGGGATAATAATAGTGTCTCTCTCATAGGGTAGCTGTGATGATTAAATAAGATGTATGAATGAATTTGCTTAATAAAGCCAAATGGTATTTTACTGAAAGACTGAGTTGATTTTATTGAACAGCATCATTATTCCCCCCCAGGTCTATAAATTGCAAAGAGCCCAGAATATTCAAATATGCAAATATTCCCAAGGCAATATTTTTCCAGATGGTAGGTATACTATTTATTTGTTGAAGTAATGAGCTAAAACTGATGCAATGGTATAATTAGTGAAAATGGTCCCTGATGTGGGCTAATGTGTTTCTCTCTTTGTTGTTTTATAATACAATAGATCATAGTTCCCAAACTTTGAAGAACTTTGGCAGGGAGTGGGTTGGGGAACCTAGACTGTATCATACTTCAATAGCCTGAGCCTCTGTGTTCATTATTAGTCTACATGGGTGATTCTGATACACACAGATGTTTTAGAACAACACTAGAACATTAACTTCATTTCTCTCTCTCAATCTCTTCAAGAATAAATAGTTTCAGTTAAGAAAGAATAAGACCCTGAGTGTAGTAGTGGGTGCTTTAGAAGGAGTGGGGTTCTTTTCTTTGGTGATGGAATTGAGTTTACCAAAGAAAAGATTAATGCCTAGGAACTATGACACAGGAAAGTTTTCCAAACTCTGGGTGCTGCTCCAAGGGCTTCCTTAGATACCCTGGCAGCTGTGGAATTGACCTTGATGACACACTGCCAGAAGGTAGAGCAACTGAGCTGAGTTCAGGTTTGTTCAGTGGGGTCCTCTTCCAGTTGAGGACATCACTGCCACTTGCATCATTCTCCTGTCTTGACTGGTAGGGAATCAAATGGCTGTCAGTGAAGAGAGACCTTCTAGGACTTGCTGGGAATAGACCCTCACATGCTCGTGTAGAAGTAGAAAAGTTTGCTCTTCTGCAAAGAAATGGAGCTGGTGACTTCCCTTCTTCACATTGCTATTTCCCAGACTGTATCCAGTGGCATGCAAAAACTCTACACAAAAGTTTGGGTCAAAGCCTCTGCTTTTGCCTGGCAGCCTCCCAGCTGAATGGGTCCCTCATAGTCTACGGGCCATCTGCAAAGTATGGGTTACTTTAGGTCAGCTGCCTCAGTGAGACTATTCTTGATCATAACTAACTCTACTGTTCACATGTAGACCCAACCACCATAAATCTTTTTATACTCCAGTGATCTCTTATCCATTGGCTATACCAGGAAAGTTTAACTTTTTTGGTACTGAGGGTTTTGCAATAGCCATATTTAATATTTGAGGAGACAAAAGAAAACTAAGGAGGAAGAAGGTAAAAAAAAAAAAAAAAAATTAAAAGAAGGAACATACATACAATGGAATATTATGCAACAATAAAGAATAATGAAGAATCTGCAAAGCACCTCATACTGTGGATGAACTTGGAGGACATTAACCAAAAAACCCAAACTCACTGCCGTCAAGTCAGTTCTGACTCATAGCGACCCCTCTTTGGGTTTCCAAGGCGGTATCTCTATAGACATTATGCTTAGTGAAATAAGTCAATCACAGAAGGACAAATACTATATGAGTTCACTATTATAAAAAGTCTGGGAAAGGTTTACAAGGAAGGAAACTTTCTTTGTTGGTTACCAGGGGTGGGGGTAGGGCAGATTACTAGCTAGGTAAGAAGCATGTATTGATTTGGGTGAAGGGAAAGGTAATATACTAAAAGCAGGTGACCAGCACAATTCCACTAAGGAAAAAAGAAGACATGGAGAGGTGTACAAGAGGTAGAGACACAACAAAGATAAATACTATTACATACACAATACTGCATTATCAACGATAATAACAAACATTAGTCTATAGGTGGGTACTTCAGTAGACAGTCAAGATGATCAGGTATGGGTAGGCAAACAGGTATATACTCATGACCTTATATAGGTTTGGCAGATGATATTTCTATATATGTTTTTGTATGAGCTATAAAAATGTCCATATATATAATCAAATATATAATAGAGCAAACAGAATAAAGTTATGATAACTTCCTAGCCACAACCAAACACCTGGAGGGAGGGAGTCCTTGGGCCTGCAGGCTCAGGACCAGGGTCACAGGGGACAAAAGCTCAATTGGCATAATATAATAACATTGTGCCACATCCTACTTTGATGAGTAGCAACTGGGGTCTTAAAAGCTTGTGAGTAGCCATCTAAGATGCAACTATTGGTCTCCTCATCTGGAGCAAAGAAGAGTGAAGAAAATCAAAGATGCGTGGAAACAATTAGTCTAAGGGACCAGTGGACCATGGGAACCTCAACCTACACGACCCTAAAACCAGAAGGACTAAATGGTGCCCAGCTACCATGCCAACTACTTGGAAAGGGATTGTGGTGGTTAAGTTTGTGTGTCAACTTGGCTGGGCCTGGTTGAGTGGCTGGGCAGCTGGATGTAGTTATTCCCCATGGTGAGATTAGTAATTAACTCCATGGTGGAATCTATTGGAGCAGCTGAGTAGCTGCTTTGGGGATGTGGTCTGCTTCCCATATATAAGAAATAGCTTTGGGAACAGACTCTAGGTTATGGCATGTTTCAACCCTGCATGAGTCATGTCATTGTTCAGCAGTCTGCCATGCACTGCCGACCTTGGGACTTTCAACGGACTTGAACGAATGGCCTGCCACATGGTTTGGCAACATTGGGACTGTGGCTTTTTACTTATCAACCTTGGGCTTGTCAGCCTCAGCAGCCAGCAGCTGAGTGAAGAAAAGCCTCCAGCTTCAGTGGGCCGGGGGCAGCAGGCAAAGCTGAAGCCCAAGGTTGAGGGGCTTTCACCCAGCCCCAAGAGCTTGGCACTTTGAACTCAGATTTACAGCCTCCAGACTGTAAGAGATAAACTCTTGTTTCTTCAAGCCATCCCATTTGTGGTACATTCTTGTCAGAGTGGCACTAGGTAACCAAAACAGGGATCAAACTTGGAGTTCCTGAATAAAGTAGGAGAAAAACATGAAACAAAACTCAAAATCACAAAAAAGATTAGACTTACTCATCTCATAGAGACTGGTGAAATTCCGAAGACTATAGCCCCTAATCACCTTTTGGGCCTAAAATTAAACCCACTCTCGTGGCTCAAGTAAGCCAAATAATAGGCCTATGAGATGAACAATTACACCAGGGAGGTGCACTCCTAAGAATAATCAACCACAGGAGATCAAAAGGGCAGCATTTGCACGGGGAGAAAGTTCAGAAGGCAGGAATGCCTAGGAAAGGACATAGGGAAAAGTTAACCACAGGGAGGAAGTAGGAAGAAAGCTGTTATATTGTGGGGATTGCAATCAATGTCATGAAACAAAATGTGTATGAATTGTTGAATGGAAAAGGAATTTGCTCTATAACCTTTCACCCAAATCATAGTAAAAAGTTAGAAAAAAAAAAAAAAGTAAAGGCAGAGAAACAGAAAATGAGAAAAAAAATAAATAAAGAGATGAAAAGGAAAGTTTTGATGAAAAAAAATTGCCTTCAATTATTTTTTAGTTGAAGCAATCAGTTAATTGCTATTGCTTTGAAACTAAGGTGATAAAAAGGTACCATGTGGTAAATAGTGATCTACAGGAATTCAGAGTTCCCACAACAGCCTGTAGTGTTCATAATGAGAATGGCTATAAAGAGCCACAAGGCCCTTCTAAGGTAAAAATAGCAAAGAATGGATTTTGCTCACAATAAGTTTGTTGGCTGCCTCTTTAATTTTGTCCACTTTTGCTTCGGAGAGCCCTTTAACATTGCATAGGGCTCTTCTTGTTGTCATCTGTATCCCTTTGATGGTACAGATTCCCACTGACTTCAGTTTCTTAATGTCAGCCACGTTCTGCAAGTAGAAGAATGAGCACAGATTGACAAAATGCCAGCCGGAAAGACTCCCATAAGTCATGTGCTTTTGTATCCATCTCCTTCCACCACGATTCCAATTTTATACAAGCAGCCAGGTGGAACCCACCCACCATGTAGCCAAATGTTCTGGAAATATCTGAGTAGAACATACCCAGCAGGCTGCCAAATGTTCTGGCTGTGCCCTGATTTCCCAAGAATGTTAGTGGGACCATGGCAATGTAACAAGAAACTCAAAAGAAAAGTCTGTTGATGGAAAAGCTAACAAACACATCACACAGTCACCCACTCAGTTTAGCTCCTTCCTTCTACAGAACTTCATTACCAATATGTTCTTTTCAAAAAAAAAAAAATTAAGATTTTTTTTCCCTCTGCCCTTGAGAAATGCAAATAATGACATCACTAAGGGACTGGGATTTTCTCTTGTTCCTATTTTCTAAAACCAACAGAAAGTAATAAATGTGAGGACTTCAAAAGATAATGTCAGAGAAGTTTTCCTACCAACTGATTGCCACTGAAACGAATGCCGTTTGTTACTCAAAGTCTGGATTTCTGCCAACATCATTCATTCCAATCACCTGACATACAGACAGAACTGAATTTTCTGTTAATGAGGACAGTAAATATATAGAGATAAGGACATGGAGAAGGGGTTCAGAGGTAGTTGCAAACACCTCCAGTTGGCCAGTGGTTCTCAACTGGAGGCGTTCTTGCCCCTGCGGACACTTGACAAAGTCTGGAGATATTTTTGGTTGTCGTAGCTGGGAGGTGCTACTAGAAGGTAGGTAGTGAGTGGGTAGAGGCCAGGAATAATTCTAAACACCCTCCAAAACACAAGATAGCTCCCACAACAGAGAATTATCCTGTGAATAGGTCTATGCTGAGAAACCCTGACCTGGAAAACTTAACACTGAATGGAAAACTACTTACAATTCCATGTTTTTGTAACAGGTCAATGTCTTGAAACAAAGATTCCTAAAGGAGATAAAATTTTTTTTTTAAACTTTTCATGTCCAATTGTTTCATGTATTTTAAAGAGTTAATAAAATAAGTCACTCTAAAATGCCTCAGTGATAATGAGGTAGGATAAATGTTTTTTCTAACAGGTTGTTACATACTCTAACATGTTGTCACACAATTTCAGTTCCAACACTTAAAGAGTTAGGAAGTTCTGTCCTGGTGTCGAACAAATTTTAAAGCTTTTATCCAAAGCAGTAGAACAGTGTTTAACCTATTTTTAACCATTTTCTTCATTTTTCCCCACCACACTTTAAACTCATTGCTCTAGAACCAGGCTATCCCTGGGTGGTACAAACGGTTAAGCACCTGACTATTAGCCATAAGTTTGGTGGTGTGAACCCACCCAGAAATGCCTCAAAAGACAGGCCTGGCAATCTACCTCTGAAAGTTCACAGCCTTGAAAACTTTATGGAGGACTTCTGCTTTGAACACATGGAGTTGCCATGAGTCAGAATTGACTCAACAGTAACTAAGAACAACAATGTATAAATACTAGTATAGCCATACCAGTTGTTCAGTTAGTAACTTTCATGCCCCCTCACATACAATTGTTACATATCTTCAATGTTGCCTCTCTCTAGAACTATGTTTTATTTTTACTTAATTTCTAAAAATAGTAGCTAACAGAGAGGGAACTTAATTTTTGTGCCATACTTGAATGTCTACTTATTGTCTGACATTGTAACATACTTCATCATCTTGGAATCCTGTTTCTTCCAGCACAACTTGATCCTCCTTCATTTTGCAAGACGAGCAGCAGAATACCAATTCTAGGAAAATAAGAAATTGTTTCAGAGGCAGTCATAGATCATATAGTCAAAAATCTTTTACCCAGAGCCCTTCTTGATTTAATTTCAAAGTCATCAGGACCAAAAGAAGAGAAACATTTAGTTTGGAAAGACCAGGCAGATCTATCTTCTTTCGGTTGAGCAAAACAAAACAAAACAAAACCAACCAAACTCACTGCTGTCAAGTCAGATCCAACTCATAGTGACCCCTCCTTGGGTTTCCGAGGCAGTATCTTATGGAAGTAGATTGCCCAACCTTCCTTCCGAAGAGTGGCTGGTGGGTTTGAACCACCAGCCTTCTGGTTAGCAGTCAGGTGCCTTAGGCACTATGCTACCAGAACTCCTTTCTGTTGAGCAGGTGACATTATTTCTTCTGTGTGTGGGTGGGATGGGGTGGGGGTATGTCTTACTTGGTTTCTTATCTCCCTTCTTAATACTGCTCACTTTTTGTCATGCTTTTCATTTCCTGGTAGCACAGTGCCTAAGGCATCTGACTGCTAACCAGAAGATTGGTGGTTCAAATCCACCAGCCGCTCTGTGGAAGCAAGACTGGGCAATCTACTTTCATAAAGATTTACTGCCTCAGAAACCCAATGGGGGTCGCTGTGAGTCGGAATCAACTCGACAGCAGTGAGTTTGGTTTTTGGTCTATGGCACAGTTAATCATGCCCATCTGAGATCTTTATTGTTGTCTTAGAATGTTATTTAAAATTGCCTATTGCTATTTAACCTTTCATGTTTAACATCACTGTAATAACCTTGACCTTATGTCATTCTTCCTTGTATTCTCCCTGACACCTAGATCATAAGTCTATCCTGAATGAACAGATATTATTTTTCTCATATATGATATACGCCTTCCTGCTTGCTAACCATGAATGGGTTCTCTTGTATCTTTTTGTTTCATAAAGCATTGGATATAGGTTCATTGTTTTATAATATTTACCAGTTGCATGATTTTTTTAAAGATTAAAAATATGGTGGATACCTATCGTATAATATAATAATATTAGGGCTAATCAGCTGTTAAATAGTCTTTAACACTGTGGCAGTTTTAAATCTCAGGAATCTACATGACTGTGTTCCTTACAATAAAATGTCAGCTTAGTAATCAGTTTTCTTGGTCTATGCCATCTCCTTACTTAATACCAAAGTCAAGGGTCAGAACTCAGCAGAAAAGGAACAAACTATAATGTACAGGTATGGTCCTACCAACTAGTACTTTTAAACAGCAAGTTATAGGAAGCCAATGTGGATACAGTTTAAATGAAATCTTCTAGAATATTGTCCCTTAGATAGCTGCATACATACATGCATATATATATGTATCTATGCGTGTGTATATATATAACATAATGCATATGTATGTATACATATATGTATGTATGCATATGTACATGATTATAGTAAATTCTACATTGACTATTTTCATTGAATTGAAGCAAAGAATATATCCTGCATTTTTTCTCCCCTTGATGAAACGAAAAGATTGTTCGTTTTTTTAAGTAGCAATTGATGGATTGAACACGTCTCTCTACTGGGCTCCCAGACATCCTGGTTTCTGCCGTTTTATGGCCGGCCTCCCACTCGGTTTAAGGGAA
>NW_006921670.1:2498609-2502816 GCF_000298275.1 Orycteropus afer afer
GTTGGGGATGGTGGTCCAGGCCACCTTGGATGTCACCGGTGACAGCCCACCGGGACCTGGCAGCTAGAGCACCTGCGGACATTTTCCTGACCCTCGATTTCAGGAATCGGGATACAGAAGGTAGGCCGAGGAAGCCTCTTTGGGCGTGAAGTCCGATTTTATAAGGATGGACTCCCTGGAGACTACTGCGATTCCTTCCCGGGGTTGGGAGAAAAGTCCACAGGGCCACAAGCCCAGGCCCCAGCCACGGACCAAATATTACCAAGAAAAGGGACAAGAAATTGGACTGTGCCTTCTTAAAACCTTGAGTTTCCCCTCAGTTTCTTCACCCGGTCTCGCTTTTGCCACACACCTCTCTTCCCGAGGTTTTCAAGGTGAATGAATCCCTTCCGCCCCCCCGCCCGCGCTTTCGCGTTCTCAGCTCACGAGATTCGGCCTCGGACTTAGACGCCGAGAGAGGCGACCTGCGAGTCGCTGACCTGAAAATTTGGCGCCAAATGACAAGGGCCGGGCTGCGAGCTCAGCGTGCGCAGCGTGAGGGCTGAACGGCGCGAGTGGACCCAGACACGGTGGGCGGGGCGGGGATCGAGGGGCAAGGGGGCGGGGATCGAGGGAAGAGGGGGCGGGGACCGAGGGTCGAGGGGGCGGGGCGCTACGTGTTGCTGCCAGAGGAGCCTCCTGGGGGCGACTCCCTGAACTGGGGCGGGCTTACTGGGCTGAGGCAGGGGCGCTGAGGTGGAGGAAGTGTACCGAGTATAGAGGCCTTGATGGCAAGAGAGGCTGGAGAGCCTCTTGAGCTGAGGGAGATGCCGAACTAAGGGAGAGGACTCTGAGGTGGAGGCGCTGAGGAGATGCGTAGATATTAGAGGGTGCTGGGTTGGGCGCCAGGGCAGGCTGCTGTGAGAAAGAATGTCCTAACGTAGGGTTGCAGGGCTGTTCCGAGCTGAAGAGAGGCGGCTGGGAAGCGGTTGATTTGGGGAAGGGCACCACTGAGGTGAAAGGCCTTGAGGGGAGGGAGTGGTGTTGAGTGGAGGAGTTGTTGTTGTTGTTATGTGCCGTCGAGTCGGCCCGACTCATAGCGACCCCTCCTTGGGTTTCCGAGGCAGTATCACTACGGAAGTAGGATTGCCCAACCTTCCTTCCGAGGAGTGGCTGGTGGGTTTGAACCGCCAGCCTTCTGGTTAGCAGTCAAGTGCTTTAGCCACTATGCTACCAGAGTGGAGGAGAGGGCGGTGATATTCCCAATGCTTCTCTTAACGCGAACCTTCGGGTTAGAGAGTGGAACGGTAAGGGGTCTGTCCCCTTGTCCAACGCTTTTCTTTTCATTCCAAGTGTTTCAGGCTGGCTTCACAGTCTGTCCCTCAAACCTCAGTGTTCCAATCCACACCCTTCTCCTTGACTCTGCTACCATTTACCACGCTCTTTTCTGCAACTGAGACATGGAAGGCCCATTCAGGCTGGAGAGTAATTTTTCTTCATTTTAAATAGACAACAGAAGCCAAACATATTTAGGTCCAGCTTTTAAACAGAAAATTTCGGCCTGCCTTCATGCCAGCAGAGCCATCTCTGGCAGCGTCACCCTCCTCCCTTTAGATGGAGACTGACTGTTGTTGAAGAGTCATGAATATTTGAAAGAGCATCTGTTGAGGTGGAGGCTGTGATGGATCTTGGATGAATATCTATGCAAACAGTTCTTTGAGTTCAAGACCTAGTACAGGGTGACCCTTTTTCCTCAGTATCTGAATCATTTTGCTGGAATAAATAGCAAACATTTCCCACAATAGCAGCTGGCATTTTGTAGGACTTCTTCCCCCCACCCCCCAGGTGGATTGTTTAAACAGCCAATAGCTAACTGCCATAGCTCTTCAAAATCTGTTGTTTTCCTGCAACATCGCCTGTCCTCCTCTTGTTCAATGGAAATTAATGGCCATTTTTGGGATAAACTAGGTAGTGATGATAGGCTTTCACTTGGAGGCCTCATAAAATAATTATAGTAACTTCTGAGCGGTGTTAGATGAAGACAACAGTCTACAGAAGAGCTGCAAAGAGGACAGCAAGATGATTTAGGGAAATATAACATATGTAGTTTGGTGTAGTGACAGCTGGGAGGGAGAAATGTTCATAATATTTGAAGGTTGTGTGCAATACACTTAAAGAAAGAAACTGAAATGAGCTTAGTAATGACATATTCATGAAGTGAGGATAAAAATCTTGTTTGGATATCATAGATGATTATATACAACTTTAAATTTTTTTTTTTTTAAATTAAAACGCTTGAGGTAGTTAAAAATTGTACATGAAGACCTTTCCACTCAAATAAGACCAACAAAACAGATGAGTCTTTCAAGTCACAGAATTCTGAATATGATGAAGGTGGCATTTCAAACAGGGGAAATGATGAATGGAGTAAATGGTGTTGGAACATCTACATAGCCATCTGGAAGAAAAATAAACTTGGAATCATACCTCACACCTTACAACAAAATAAACTGCAGATAAATCCAAAATTTTATCTGAAGAGTAAAATAATAAAATTACTAGAAGAAAACATGATAGAATTTTTTAAAAAATATATTTTGGAATAGGAAAAGTCCCTTTGAGAATGACAGAAAACTCAGAAGCCATGGAAAACTGACAAATACATCTTTAAAAAAAAAAATTCTGCAAGAAAAAATGTCACTTTCCTGTCCTAGATAGAGAGCATGGCCAAATCCATTAATAACTGGATAATACCATTTGTCCAATTTTTCAAATTCTTCAGGGACTCCACAAGTTCTCCATAAAATTTTAAAATTTTGTGTCATATTTATGATGTTCCAAAATATAAAAATAGGCAATGGGATTACAGTCAGGTTCTAATTTTTTAACCATTACACTTTACTGCCCCTTTGTGGACAAACACCTTATAACCAAATAGAAACAGGTGATTTCTGTGCGTACAATCGATTTTTTCAAATTGATGCCTGTAGCACATATTCTTGGAGGTTTCCAAGCTCAAATTTAAGAATGGTTTTAGTGGAGAACTAAAGAATGAAGGTTCATCACAAAAAAGAATTCCATTGGGTACATCTTCCTTTAAACGTATACAATTAATTCAAAAATGCCTACTATTTGTTTGGCACCATGCTAATCATAGGAGCTCTGGTAGTGTAGTGCCTAAGGCATTTGACTGCTAACCAGAAGGCTGGCAGTTCAAACCCACCAGCCACTCCTTGAAAGGAAGGTTGGGCAATCTACTTTCATAGTGATACTGCCTCGGAAACCCAAGTTGACAGTAGTAAGGTTTGTGCTAGTTGTAAGGAGCCCTGGGGCACAGTGGTTAAAGCACTCAGATGCAAACCAAAAAGGTCAGTGGTTCAAACCCATCAGCTGCTCTGAGGAAGAAAGATGTGGCATTCTGCTTCTGTAGGATTTACAGCCTTGGAAACCCTTTGGGAGCAGTTCTGTTCTGACCCTGTAGGGCTGTTATGTGTCAGCATTGACTGGACGTCAGTGAGTTTGGGTGCTATGCATTGGATGCTAGAGATTCAACAACAAGCAAAATACAAACCCTATGGGGTCCACAGATAAGCATATAAGCAATCATAGCAACTGCTAATTTAATAATATATGGTAACCCTAAAGTCTGCCTCTCTTGTTGACCTATAATCTCCATGAATATTTTTAATGCATTTTATTGAAATATAATTTATGTACACTGAAATACACAAAACTAAAGTGACATGAGTCAATGCTTTTTTTGTGTGTGCAGTGTTCCCTCTCCTCCCCTCCCTTCCCCTCCCACCCCCCACAACCAACAAAGAAAGTTTCCCTCCATATATAAACCTTTCCTTGACCCTCCACAACAACAAATTAATACTATGTTTGTCCTTCTGTGATTGACTTATTTCACTCAGCATAATGTCCTCCAAGTTCATCTGTATTATGGAGTGTTTTGCGACTCTACATTATTCTTTAGTGCTGCATAGCATTCCATTATGTGTAGGTACCATAGTTTGGTCATCCACTCTTTTGCTATAAATCTTAGAGATAAGTCCCTTGCCGGATATGTAATTATCGGCTAATATGAATTGGTTGCTGTCATTTTTGCTATGTGCTTTTTCGTGGTGTCGATTTCCTTGTTCCATGTAATTTTCTATGCTGAGCTCATTTTGTTTATGAATCATGTTATCACTTCCTTCATTGCTATTGTTTGCTGAATATTTAT
>NW_006921670.1:2503748-2508966 GCF_000298275.1 Orycteropus afer afer
TGCATCAATTCTACTCCTTTGCCCTTCCAATGTGTTATCTATTTCTGACAATTTAGTATTAATCTTCTGGATTTCTATCTGTAGAATTTGAATCATTTATAATTTTTCATTTAGTTCTTGTATTTTCTTCTGAAATTCTTCTAGGGTTTTGTCTGTGTTTTCCTTGATCTGTCTCTCAATCCTCTGAGGATACCTAAATTCTTTTGAATTTCTTATCAGGGAGCTCCAATGCTGTGTCATCCTCAGGGAAGTGTTTTGGGTCTGTATCCTGGTCCTTTGTTTCTCCTGCTTTATCCAGAGCTCCCAGGTTTTCTGTTTCTAGTGGTGTGAAATTTCTGTAATTAGATAGTGGTAAAAGTTGCTATTATGGATTTAACTGTAAGATATGGTCCCTGTGACTGTGGAAATAGGGTGGGTCCTAATCCCATCTGAGTGGCGTCTTATAAAAGAGGAGACCAGGCAATGGAGAGCGAGACGGACGAGGCACAGCCATGTGACTCAGGAGGCAGAGGCAGTGCAGCCAAGGGATGTCGAGATACCTGGGAGCCACCAGGAAGTAGGCGACAGCCATGAAACTTCCTTCCTCTCAGCCCTCAGAATCCACGTGGCCCATTCCCTGACTTGACATCTAGTCTCCAGAACTAGAAATTTCTGTTCTTTAGAGAGCTATCCTGGTTGTGGTATTTCATCACAGCAGGCCCAGGAAACTACGTTGCACACCACGAATGGCCACAATAACAGAGTTGCACATTTCGAAATGGTTACAACGGTAAATTTTATATGTATTTTACCACAATAAAAAAGAATAAAAAGCAGAACTACAGGACTTTACTCTCTTTTAGTTCAACATCTGAATTTCCCTTCTTCCATTCTAATACTAGTTCGTGAAAACACCAGGAATGAGTGAATTAGAATATCATGCAATTACTCACTTGCTTTATCCCACATCACCAGTAAATGTTTTAAAAACGTTAGTTCCCTTCCATGTTCTGCCTCTCCCCTTGTAAAGGGCAAATAATTCTTCCCCATGAGTTTCCCTTCTAATATTCACAACATGGAGAGACAGGTCTTTTCATCTTTAATTTCCTGAGAGGCCTGTGGTTATGAGTCCTGAGTAACTTCTGAAAAGACTCTGTCCAGACCCAAGCTGTACAGAGGACTGCCTTAGCAGACAGCAATACCATCTGCCTTGGGCCCAGAAAATCAGGAGGCCTTTTTCCTGTGTGTGTGGGCTAGTGGTACAGACAGATGAATGAATAGGCAATTAAAACCCACCATGAACTCTGGTGGTGGAATGCCTCAGGCATTTGATTGCTGGCCAGAAGGCTGGTGGTTCAAACCGACCAGCCACTCCTCAGAAGGCAATCAGCTTCTGTAGAGATACCACCTTGGAAAACTAAGGAGGGGTCGCTATGAGTTGAATCAACTTGACTGCGAGTTTGGTTTTGGTATGGTAACTATTAGCAGTTTTAAAACCAAACACCAAACTCACTGCCATTGAGTCAATTCTGACTTATAGCAACCTCTGTTGGGCTTCCAAGGTTGTAAATCTTTTTTTTTCTTTTTAATTTTTATTGTGATTTGGGTGAAAGTTTACAGAGCGAATTCATTTTTCATACAGCAGTTCACACACTGTTTCATGACACTGACTGCAATTCCTTATAATGCAACAGCTCTCTTCCTACCTACTCCCTGTAGTTACCTCTTTCCTGTGTCCTTCCCTCCTATGCATTCCTGCCCCCGACCTCCAGCTATCTCCCTGTGCAAACACTGCCCTTCTGTTCTCCCAGGACTGACTGATAGCTCTAAGGAGTGTATTTGCCTGATGTAAACGTTCATCTAATATGTCTATTGTTTGGCTGGAAGCCATGGCAGTGAGTTCAATTCCAGACCTGAAGGGTAACCAGGGGCCAAAGTCTTGGGGGTATCACCAGGCTCTATCAGACCAGTAAACTTTTTTTTTTTTTTTTTTTTTTAATCATTTTTGAGTTTTTTCCACATTGTTTTACCACTCTATCTAGGATCTCCTGCATGCATCCCTCTCCGAGTGGCTGACAGTGGTAGCTGGGCACCATCTAGTTCTTCTGGTCTCATGGTCATATAGGCTGAGGATCGCATGGTGTACCAGTCCTCTGGACAAATTTTTTTCCATGAGTCTTTGGTTTCTCCATTCTTCTTTGCTCTGGACAAGGAGAGATCCATCATTGCATGTAGATGGCTGCTTGCAAGCTCTCAAGACCCCAGTTGCTTGCTAATCACCAAAGTAGGATGTGGAACAATGTTTTGGGTAGTATGTTATGCCAACTGAACTTGATGTCCCCTGTAACCATGGTCCTGAGCCCACAGGTCCAACTACTCGCTCCCTCAAGGTGGTTGGCTGTGGCCAAGAAGTTATCATAACTTTGGCCCTTGTTAGCTCTATTACATACTTGGACATTCTTACAGCACATACAAATGTCCCAAGGCTGTAAATCTTTACAGAAGCAGACTGCCTCATCTTTCTTCCGTGGTGCAGCTGGTGGGCTTGAACCACTAAACTTTTTTGCTTAGCGGTCAAATGCCTTAGCCACTACACCACCAGAGCCCCTTCCTAGTCGTTCCTCAGTGGTGCAGAAGGTTCATGTGCCTGGCTGCTGACTGAAAGGGTGGCGGTTCGAGTCTGCCCAGAGCTGTCTCTGAAGAAATGTCTGATGGTCTATTTCCAAAAATTCAACCATTGAAAATCCAGAGTTCTACTCCGACACAGAGGGGACAACCATGAGTCAGAACTGATGCAGTGGCAACTGGTTTATAACTGCTCCCACCACGGAGGTGCATGAAATGCCCTGGGAGCACACAGGAGGACCTACGTGCCAACCTTGGTGGAGGTGTGTCATGGAGGAGACTCTAAGGGGGTCCTGTAGGAGAAGCAGTATTACTGATGTTGGGAGTTAATGGGGAGGAGAAAGGAGAAAGGAAAAGCTTTTCAAACATAGAAAAAGTAATCAGCCTAGAGATAGGAGGGGCATTGGCTCCTTAGAGGAGCTGCAGATGAAGAGCTGGTTGTGGGGAAAAAAAGCAAAGAGTAGCTGCTAAGGCTGTTTATGTACAACAAGACCCCTCCTGGGATTTGGGTTCTTAGTTTGGAGGTTTAGGGTCATGGTTTCATGGAACATCCCAGTTAACTGGCCTAAGAACGTGTTTAGTGCTTCTGTTCTACCTCGTGATTGGTTGCACAGTGCCTGGGACGGCTTGCAGTGGCCATCCAAGGTACAACAATTAATATCTACTCACCTGGAACAACAGAGGAAGGACAGTCAAGAACAGGAGGAGGAAATGGATATGCGGCTGATTGCCTCCATGAACAACTGCCTCTTTTGTCATAAGACCAGAAGAACTGGGTGCTTGGCTACCATTACGGAACATTTTGATCAAAGATTCCATAGAAGAATCTTGACCAAAAGGGAGGAAATGCAGAACAAAATTCCAAATGCTCATGGAATCCAGACTTTATGGAGCCATTGAGGCTGGATGAACCCCTGAAACTATTGCCCTGAGATAATCTTTAAACTTTAAACCAAAAATACCCCTGAAGTCTGCCTAAAACCAAACAATAGTTGAGCTTTACTAGTTTAGAACGGGAACTCTGGTGGCATAGTGCCTAAGGCACTTGATTGCTAACCAAAAGCCTGGCAGTGCAAACCCACCAGCCATTCCTCAGAAGGAAGACTGGGCAATCTACTTCTGCAGAGATACCGCCTCAGAAACCTAGGAGGAGTTGCTATGAATCAGATCAACTCGACGGCAGTGCGTTTGGTTTTTTTAGTATAGAATAGTGAATAGTATGTCTGCCTGAGCACTGTGCTCTTTTAAGATCTGTCTATAGGGGATCAGAGTGACAACAGCAACTCAAAAGTAGTTAGGAATCTTAGGGGGCAGGGAGTTTACACTAACGGGGGAGGAACAGCTCGGACAAGGAGTGCACGAACGGTTGCACAACTCACAGAATGTCATCAGTGTCCCTGAACTTGCCCTGGAGAAACTGCTGAGATGGTGTATGTTTTGCTGTGTCTATTCTCAACAACAGCAAAAATAAATTATTTAAAAAATAAAGAGAATAGATTATGGCTGGGGGAGGGGAGAGTGTTCTGCTTTCTGCACCGTATGCTGCTTTGTCCATGGTAGGGACTCAATGTCCCCTGGTTTCAGGAGCAGGGCATGCCTTATCACAACAAGAACTGCTGGTGGCAATTACCAAGTGAAATCCACTGTGCCAGGAACTCTGCATAAGTCATCTCCTTTAACCATCACAGCCACCCTGCTAGGTAGGCATCCCGCTTCTGCACTCAGGAAAGCAAGTCCAGGAAGGTCAAGTCACACAACTACTGAACACACGGTCCTGCATCTGTCAAGGAGCAGGGCAGGGATGCAGAGCTCAGAAGCTTCCGGTGCCAAAACCTGAGCTCCTTCCCTATCACTCCTTCCTCTGTTCCTGGGCCATATTTTCCAAGGGGGGCACCTAGAGTTAGACTCAGGGTTCACGTGAGGCTGTGGATCTGTGGGAGGCGCTGTATGTCTGAAGAATGTACTTACCTGCTTTTTCGTTCAGGTTAGCAACCGTCCACAGGGCCTTGTTCCTCTTGGCTGTGCCAGATGGGCTGTTCTAAAACAGACCAGGTCACACTCCTGAGCCCTGGGGCCCAGATGACAAACCCCAGGCCCCTCAGCGGGCACAGGCCCTCCCACAAACTGGCCCCAGTGCCACTGTCCCTCTGGGAAGTCTCTCCGAAAGGGCCCCTGGGCACACTGGCTTTGCATGTCATGTTTTTTTTCAGATTCCACACAGATTTCTACCCAAGTGCTAAGGTGTTTGATGGTTGTCCTATCCTTCTCCCTCTTGTAGACTGTGAGCCCCTCAAAGCCAGGGACCATGTCTTGATGACTCGTTTCCACATCCACAGGGCCTGGTACAGAACAGACCTGTAGTGAATACGTGCTCAGCCTCTCCAAGCCTCAGTTTCCTCCTTTGAGAAACAGAGGCAGCAATTCCCATTCAGGAGGCTGCGAAGAGGGTTAAAGGAGATGATGTCTTAGACAGATTCAGCAGAGCACCCAGCACCCAGTAAGTCCTCAATAAAAGGAATCTCTTACGATTGCCACTATTATGTTATCTAATAATGTTGAATATTCATTGTGTTATTATTAACCATGAAGTGAGTGAACATAACAAGAACAGATA
>NW_006921670.1:2510471-2512954 GCF_000298275.1 Orycteropus afer afer
AAAAAAAGAAGTGAGTGAAAGAATTAGTAAATGAATGAAGTGACTGAACTCCAACTAAAATCCTGCCTTTGGCCCAGTAGGAGTGAACTTTAATATTCTTTGTCTCATGGACTTGGAATGTAGAAATGTGTCCCTACTAGCAATACTACATTTTGTGGTATAGTTTCTTTTGAAGATTAAATTCCACAACACGTGTAGGCTCTACTGTAAGGCTTCTCCCGGTCCTCAGGCCAGGGTTCCAGCGGGTGAGCTAGGAGATGAGAGGACAAAGGTGATGCCCCCTTCCTTCTGCACTCTTTTTGACTTCTTGGTGGTCATCGCCTCTCTGTGGGGGAACCACAAGGACACAAACAGAAACAGGTTAAGAAGCCAGTGTAATCGAGAGAATGAAGAATGGGCATCCAGGCTCATGTAAACCATCTAAAGCTCAACCACCCACCGCAAAGCAGGTCAGAAGGCAGGGAGATGAAGGTGAAACCAACAGACTGTATGTAGTGTCTGAAGGCACTGGGAGGAGATTTACACAACCAAGGGAGAATCTGAGATAAATTGTGAGAAGTACCTAAGGAAAACCAAAACAAAATGAAAACAAGAAAACAGACAAATGAAACAAACAAACAGAAAAGACTTAGTTCCAAGGGTAGCAAAAACTTCTGCAGGAAAGAAAGATAAAGAAAAAAACCACTAAAATGACTCCCTAGTTCAGCTGACAACAGTGTTGATGGTGTCATAATACAAATGCTGATTAATGACTGGATCAATGTTACAGTATAAACACATCAGGAGGATGGGGAACAGTATCCACCAGCCACTCCTCGGAAGGAAGGTTGGGCAATCTACTTCTGTAGTGATACTGCCTTGGAAACCCAAGAAGGGGTCGCTATGAGTCGGGTCCAACTCAATGGCACATAACAACAACATGTATGTGAGGGAGCCCAGTCCTCGCCTTTCCTGCTGAGACGCCAGCAACAGATCATGTCCATCGCTGAGAAATCAAGGATACTCAGCTATGTGGAGAAAAACAGGTATCAAAGAATCAGTTAAAAATGGGGAAAGCATTATTGTTGAGGAAAGGGAAAGGGGGTCCATGGAGGTGTGATTTTTTTGTAATAATCTTTGTAGAGCTATGAGTTATTTAATTTCCAAACCAAAACCAAACTCACTGCCATCGAGTCAATCCCAACTCATAGCGACCCCCCCTTGGCTTTCCGAGGCAGTATCTCTACGGAAGTAGACTGCCCAATCTTTATTTAATTTAGTAAGTACTAAAATTACTCTCAGTAGGTTTCAGCAGAGCTTTCAGACCGAGACAGAGTAGGAGTCTACTTCCCAAACTCAGCCAGTGAAAACCCTGTGGGTCACAACGGTCTGGTCTACCAGGGTTTTGTTCAGTTGTGCTTGGGATTGTCAATAGCCAGGGCCAACTTGGTAGCAGCTAAAACCAAGAATGTTATGTTGACTATACATTAGGTAAGGTCCCTGGGTGGCACAATGGTTTCTGTTAGGCCAGTAACCTAAAGGTTGGTGGTTTGAACCCACCCCGAGGTGACAAGGAAGAAAAGTCCTGGAGATGTGCTTCCAGTGCTTCCAGTAAGATGACAACTCCGTGGAGTGGTTCTACTCTGTTAACACATGGGGGCACTATCAACTGAAAGTCCAGTAACATTACAACCCTGTGGAGCGTTTCTACTGTTAACACATAGGGGTGCTATCAGTCAGAAGCAACTTGACAGGAACTAACAACAACTGAAAATGTTTTAAATAAGATAAGTAAATGAATTAAAAACTAACTGCGTGAATAAATGCAGTGACCCAAGTACAAAACTCCCCACTCCTGCTCTTCACTTAGCCTACAAAAAACTATAATGGAATCCTCCTCCTCTTCTGGGAAGAAGTATTTCTGTTTCTCAGTCTTCAGCATGTTTTTTTTTTTTTTTTTTCCTGGTGTTGTTACTCCATCCCACCTGGTAGCGGCCATCTCATAGACTTCGTAGAGATCTTCTGGATCCTCAGGGCTTGACATGGAGATGGGGGAGTTGTTCAACCCCCGCTGCTCTCTCATCTCCTCCACTTCCCTCCTGTGGGGAAACCAGAAGGACATCAATAAAAACTGGCTCAGAACTTCAGTCTGATTTCAAAGGTGTCCCTGGAATCTAGACAGCTGTTGTGTGTAAGAGTTCATGTGTCTATCACTGTGTGTGGTAGTTCAGTTTGTGTGTCAGCTTGGCTGGGCCTGGTTGAGTGGCTGGGCAGCTGGTGGTAGTTATTCCCCATGATGAGAATGGCAATCAGCTCCATGGTGGGATCTACCACAAGCAGCTGAGTAGCTGCCTTTGGGATAGGGTCTGCTTCCTGTATATAAGCAGCAGTTTTGGGAATGGTCTCTAGCCTTTGACACACTTGGACCCTGTATGTAGCCGTGTCGTTGCTCAGCAGCCTGCTATGCTCTGCCGACCTTGGGACTTACAGTGGACTTAAATTAA
>NW_006921670.1:2513760-2519954 GCF_000298275.1 Orycteropus afer afer
TACAAATAAAAGAAAGTGGGCATGCTGTTCCCATCTGATAGGAAATCACTCATGCCATGGACTGAGCCCCACTGTCCCCAGCCAGAGAGCCACTCAGGCCTAGTTAGCCAGTCATAGCACTGCTTCCTCCTGAACACAGTGACTGGTCCAGATGGATGAACAGAGCAAACAGTGACTCCTATGAGGCTTGGTTTATAGGGGCTGAGAGGGGGTGTCCTTCTCCTTTTGATCATAGTCTATAAGGGGACGGGCTTGGGCTGTCCATGGGCCTCTCTCCTTCTCTGAGGGCAGAGGCAGTTTGAAAAAGAAGCCAGCACACAGAGGGAAAGAGGGTTGAGAGAAAGAATGAGAAAATAGCATTGATGCCCTAGGTCCAAATGTGCCTGTAGCCAGCCTGTCTGTGACCTTCCCAGTTACTTAAGCCCCTAGATTCTACTTCTGCCTAAGCAAGTTTGAGCTGGCTTCCCAGGACTTGCAACCAAAGAGCTCTGACTGGCACAGTTGTTTTTGTAAATTGTGATTTGGGTGAGAGTTTACAGAGCAAATTTGTTTTCCATTCAGCAGTGCATACACATTGTGTTCCAACTCGTATAGTCCTTCAAGTACTTAGCCCGACGTGTGGCAATAATAATAGAAGAACTATGGGAGTTGAGTATCTGCATGAATGGAGTGGCCTGAACACAACCTCGTGACACCAGACTGCAGGTAAACTTCTTTGTGCTTTTTCCTACGTACTAGGAATTCTTTCTTAATCATATTTTATCTATTTTTACTGGCAATATACACAACCAAGCATACATCCATTCACAAGTTGTACACAAACAGTTTAATGACACCAGTGACATACTTCGCACTGGGTCACCATTCTGTCTCTACCCGTAACGCTTCATTCATCACCACTAGTGTAGGCTCTCGGCCCCTTCAAGTTCTCGTCTGGGCTCTAGAGTAACTGCTGTCAGTTTAGGAACTAGGCATTCTTAAACTGGACGCAGGTCTAGTTTCTCCATGGTTTTGGACTGAACAAACCTTAAAAGAAATTCTGCCTCTTTGTGTTGGCTTCCTCTGAGCTTCTTGTCAACGGGGTCTCCAGTGAAGGTAGAAGGTGGGAGCAAAGTGTGGTTTGTCTTCCTTTTCTCGGCTGCTTTTTCATTGATGATGTTTATCTCCCTGGGGAGAAAGCACGAAGACGTACATGGAAAAGACCAGTCAGTGTCATCTTGCAGTGCTTCACTCCCACTGTCACGTTGCTGTAGTTGGCAGTGGCTGTCAAGTCCGATCTGACTCATGTGTGCAGAGCAGATCTGCCCCATGGGCTTTCATGGCTGTGACCCATCAGAAGCAGATCGCCAGGCCTGTCTTCTGAGGTGTTTCTGAGTGGGTTTGAACTGCCCACCTTCCAGCTAGTAGTCAAGTGCTTAACCAATTGTGCAACCCAGGAACTTCTTCATATGTACATACCCCAAACCAAACCCACTGCCACCAAGTTGATTCCAACCCACAGAGACCCTTAGGGCAGAGCAGGACTGCCCCATGGGGTTTCCAAGCCTTTACGGAAAGCAAACTGCCTTATCTTTCTCCTAGAGAGCAGCTAGTGGGTTTGAACAGCTGACCTTTTTAGTTAGCGGCTGAATACTTTAACTCCTACACCACCACACCAGAGCTCCTTATATGGACAGGGAGGTAAATATTTACAAATTCATTAATCACATCTGTCAAAAGCAACCGACTGCAGGGAAGTGCTGAACACAGAACCATGACTCAGTCACTGAACCCAAGGTGCCGGCTGTGTGCCAGGTGTACCTGTGTGCCCTGGGCACACAGAGGACTGAGACGTAGTCACAGCCACCGAATTCAGGGACTACACAGGCACTCTTCAGGTGATAACTCCTACCTGTCCTTTAGTGTCATGTAAATCTGCCCTCACTTTGAAATGAATGGACCAACCCCTGTTGTTGTTGTTATATGCCTTCTAGTTGGACTGACTCATAGCGACCCCTCTTTGGGTTTCCGAGGCAGTATCGCTATGGAAGTAGATTGCCTCATCTTCCTTCTGAGGAGTGGCGGGTGGGTTTGAACCTCCAGCCTTCTGGTTAGCAGTCAAGGGCCTTAGGCACTATGCTACCAGAGCTCCCACTCACAGCAAATTTATTCCAACCACCATCACTTGTTGCATGTGCAGCTTTTAAATCACTGAAAAGCCTTCAAGGATTTTCTTGCACTAACCTAACCTACTGTCATTGAGTCGATTTTCGACTCATAGAGACCCTATAGGACAGAGCAGAACTGCCCCCATAGGATTTCCAGGGCTGTAAGTCTTTATGGACGTAGACTGCTTCATCTTTCTCCTGTGGAGCACCTGGTGGGTTTGATCTGTTGACCTTTTGGTAGGCAGCCCAATGCTCGAACCACAGTGCCACCAGAGCTCCTTTCTTGCATTAACACGAGGCTAAGTAAGAACTGTACACACCTCTTTCAATTTACCTACAATTTTTTAAAAAAAATTTTATTGTGATTTTGATGCAAGTTTACAGAGCAAATTCATTTTCCATACAGCAGTTCATACACATTTTGTCTCATGGCATTGACTGCAATTTCCCACAATGTAACAGCTCTCTTCTCACTTCCTCCCCATAGTTACCGCTTCCCAGTGTCCTTCCCTCCCATGCACTTCTGCCCCCTGAGCTGTCTCCCTGTGCATACACAGCCCTTCTATTCTCCCATGATGAGTATCTCCAGAGTTTATCTACCTAATGTAAATGTTCAGCCCATATGCCTGTCTATTATTTGGCTGGAAGCCACAGGAGTGAGTTCAGTTCCAGACCTGAAGGGCAGCTAGGGGTCATAGTCTCAGGGGTTACACCAGGCTCCATCCGACCAGCAAACCTGGTCTCTCTTTTTCATTTTTTTTTTATTTATGATTTTGAGTTTTGTTCCACATTGTTCTCCCACTCTATCCAGGATCTCCTACATAGATGCCCCTCCGAGTGGCTGACAGTGGTAGTTAGGTACCGTCTAGTTCTGGTCTCATGGTCACATAGGTTGAGGATCACATGGTCTACCAGTCCCTTGGACAAACTGTTTCCATGTGTGGTTTACTTCATTCTTCTTTGCTCTGGATGAGGTGAGACCCATCATTGCATGTAGATGGCTGCTTGCAAGCTTTTAAGATTCCAGTTACTACTCACCAAAGTAGGATGTGGAACAATGTTTGGGGTAGTATGTTATGCCAATTGAGCTTGATGTCCCCTGCGACTATGGTCCCAGGCCCACAGGTCCAACTACTTGCTCCCTCTGGGTAGCTGGCTGTGGCCAAGAAGTGACTACAACCTTGTCCCTTGTCAGCTCTACTATATACCTGGCCATTCTCATAGCACACACAAATACATCTGTAGAAACATAGTCTGCCAACCCTATACATGGTCATGGGCACACTCTCCCCTGTATAGACAAACTTGATCATTCAGCCTGTCCACCCATCTATCCACCCATAGATCAATGTTTGCCATCACTGACAATGTAGTACTGTATATGCAAAAGGGTTCATCTTTGTTGTCTGTAACTCCCATGTGCCTCTCTCTGTCTTCCTCTTCCTCAATGCCACCGTGTTGATCACTCACATTTGGTATATTGCCCTTCCCTTCACCCAAATCAACCTATCTAGCAGTGTTCCCTCCTTTCCCCTCCCACCCCAAGTAACCAAAAAAGAAAGTTTCGTTTCATATATAAACCTTTCCTTGACATTTTACGATAGCATACTAATACAATGTTTGTCCTTCTGTGATTGACTTATTTCACTCAGCATAATGTCTTCCAAGCTCATCCACATTAACCTACAAATTCTTAAAGACACAGTTAGGATCTCTGTACTCTGGGGATGACCTATAAACTCAAACCAGGGAGATACATTGTTTTGTTGTTAGGTGCCATTGAGTCATTCGGCTCATAGCGACCCTATGCACACCAGAATGAAGCACTGCCTGATCTCGTGCCAGCCTCATGATCTTTGCTACACCTGAGCCCATTGCTGCAGCCACTGGGTCAATCCACCTCACTGAGTGCCTTGCCTTTTTTCGTTGACCCTCTACTTTACCAAGCATGATATCCTTCTCCAGGGAATAGTTCCTTCTGACAACATGACCAAAGTAGGTGAGATGAAGTCTGGCCATTCCCACTTCCAAGGAGCATTCCAGTTGTATTTCTTCCAGGACAGATTTTTAGTCCTTTCAGCAGACCATGGTACTCTTAGCATCCTTCTCCAACACCACAACTCAAAAGCATCAACTCTTCTTCGGTCTTCCTTATTCATTGTCCAGCTCTTACATGCGTAAGAGGTGATTGAAAATACCATGAAATACCATGGCTTGGGTTAGGTGCACTTTAGTCTTCAAGGAGACATCTTTGCTCTTCATCACTTGAAAGAGGTCTTTTGCAGCAGATTTTCCCAATGCAATACATCGTCTGATCTCTTGACCACTGCTTCCATTGGCGTTGATCACAGAACAAAGTAATATTAATTTCTCAACGTCAATCTCTTCTCCATCCATTGTGAAGCTGTTTATTGGAATCAGTTGTGAAAATTTTTGTTTTCTTAGTATTGAGGTGTAATCCATATTGCAAACTGTCTTTAATCTTCATCAGTAAGGGCTTCAAGTCACCCTCACTTTCAGCAAGCAAAGTTGTGTCATTTATGTATTGCAAGTTATTAATGAGCCTTCCTCCAATTCTGATGCCACGTTCTTCTTCATATAATCCAGCTTCTCAGATTATTTGCTCAGCATACAGATTGAATAAGTATGGTAGAAGGATACAACCCTGACACACTCCCTTCTTTATTTCAAACTGTGCAGAATCCCCTTGTTCTGTTCTAATGACAGCCTCTTGATCTATGTACAGGTTCCTCAGGAGTACAATCAAGTGTTCTGGAATTCCTATTCTTCTTGATGATACCCATAATTTTTTATAATCCACACAATCAAATGCTTTTGCATAGTCAATAAAACATAAGTAAACATCTTTCTGGTATTCTGTGTTTTGAGCCAAGATCCAGCTAACATCAGCAATGATATCCCTTGTTCCACATCCTCTTCTGAATCCAGCTTGCATTTCTGGAAGCTGTCAATATACTGCTACAACTATTTTTGAATTATCTTCAGGAAGATTTTACTTGTGTGTGATATCAATGAACAAGAAGATTAAAAACATAAGGACCAAAGACAAGAATGATGATAATAGTGATTAGGGGCCCTAAAAGGGAAAGGAACCCCATGAACTTGGAGAGAGTGGCTTTAATTTGGTTCAAAGTTAAATTACTGTCAGGTTTATTTGATCCATGTAGCCATCTGGCTTCATTATAAATTTTCTGGACGTTTAATTCTACTACCCCAGATGAGTTAATGTAGGTGTATCACAAGCTGTTGGCCAATGTCTGCCTTGTTCAGCAAGAAGGAATTAAAGAGTTAAGTGACAGTCCACTACCACCTTTGCCAGGGAATCTAACTGTCTCTGCTTCAACTGTTCCTGCCATGGACTCAGCCAGAGCTCCAGCTGAGCAGGTCAGATTCTCGGGGGCAGCTTCATGATAAGTGAAGCCTCCCTTGGGGGCTAAAAACCTTTCGGTGGCTCTAACTCCTGCTGTCCTGAGGCCAAGACCTCGCTTTGGTTGGTGGAGCTGGGAAGGGTGTGTGTCGGGGCTGCTTTAGGGTTTATAAACCTGGACAGAGGGTGCAAACTGTCCTAGGGTGCACAATGCCGCTACAGACCAATCATTGAGGCAGGGGCGGGCAAAACTTTCTGTCGTGGGTTGGCTTCCCAGCCAATGTGACTACTAATCTCGCACAGAAAAATATATCCTATGTGTGCACAGGGAGCCCCTTTCCCTGCAGTGGCATCAGGGAATGGAATGGAAGAGTTAGCTCTTTGCATCCGCAGCTGAGAAGTTTGGCATTGACCAGGATAATGTCCAAGAAACACTTCTTTTAAGGCCTTGCCTAGATTCTGGCAAATAGGACACTCTTTCTGAGTTAAACTGGAGTAAAACCTGGTTGTTTGGGTGCTGATTAAAATGTGGGAAGAGTTGAATTGGGCTATACCTTCTATTTGGTTTTTTCTTTGGGTCAGTGGCTCCAGTCCCTCTTCTATATCAAATATGGGTTAATCTAATGCAAGAGGTGCTTGCTGAAAGTGAGGATGACTTA
>NW_006921670.1:2520789-2523017 GCF_000298275.1 Orycteropus afer afer
GCTACGAACTGCACTCAGGTTAGTCACTACTTCTGCCCAAAACTATCTTTTTCCAGGCTGGCTCTCGGGTGACAAATCCAGCCGTTGTGCTGATGATGTAATCTGTGACAGCTACATGAGAGTATCACTCTGCCGCCCAGGGGATGAAGTCTAAGTAAAGAAAGTAGCCATATAGCAAAAAGACCCTGGGTTAAACGAGTGACCATAGTTAAAAATGGCACCGGCCACGTTATGTACCAGGGGTTAAAAGGTTAAGAGAAACTATTCCACTGGCAAGTAAAATTATTTGTTCCTGTTGGCAGTAAACAAGTCACTTAGAAACCGATAGGTTGGAATGGCTACCACCAAGTTACTAATACAGGAAAGCCCATGGAGCCCACGGAGGTTACTCATCTGGGCAAGTGATGAGTGTTTAGAAAACAAGTACTTGAGGTCTCCTGCTGGGGTTCAAGTCCAACTCTGGTGGTTCTGCTGTGTTCACTCTTCCATGTCTGGGGCCAGAATTTTCTTCACACACGTGTGATGGATCCAGGCACTAAGTCCACTGACTTTCACAGCCGTTGGGGTGGTCAGAAGCACTTCAAAAGGTCCAGTCCACTTCTCCTTGTTGGACCCAGCTTTCTGGGCTGTAACTAAAACCCAGTCGCCTGAGTGTGTAAAGTGGGCCGGCACTTCTGGGTCTGGATGGTAACCTTGGATCACAGTGGATCTGTGAAGAGATTCTCACACGATAGGTATATAAGTTACCCACTGCCACTCTGACAGGAATATATCACAAATGGGATGGCCTTAATAAATAGGAGTTTAGAGGCTTTAAGTCCAAGGTCAAAGTGCCAAGCTTTAAGGGCTGGGTGCAAGCCCCTCAGCCTTGGGCTTCAGCTCTGCCTCCAGCTCCCAGCCCCCTGAAGCTAGAGGCTTTTCTTCACTCAGACAGCTGCTGACTGCTGGGGCTGCCAAGTCCAAGGTTGACAAGTAAAACCCTATAGTCCCAATGTTACCAAACCACACAACAGACCATTAACTCAAGTCCATCGTAAGTCCCAAAGTCAGCAGAGCATGGCAGGCTGCTGAACAATGACACAGCTACATGCAGGGTCCAAGTGTGCCATATGCTAAAGACTGTTCCCCAAGGCTTCTCCTTCTATACGAGAAGCAGACCACATCCCTAAGGCAGCTACTCAGCTGCTCCCAGTAGATTCCACCATGGGGTTGACTGACAGTCTCATTATCATACTACATCCAGCTGCCCAGCCACTCAACCAGGCCCAGCCAAGTTGACACACAAACTTAACTACCACAACAGGTAAAGACTGCAAGTAATTTTGAATGCTTTTTGTCCTAGTTCTACAGGCTCCATGTTATTTGTTATCACTCCAACTCGTTTCTGCTCAGTTAACATCTCTTACGGGGAGTTTTGGAGAAGCAGGTGACCAAATATAAACTCAAAAGAGCTTATTTTTAATTTGGACCTTGGGGCAGTGCATAGTGGAAGCAGAGCCATGGGTAGAATTTTAATCCATGTTAGTTTTGTTTCTTGGTGTTGTTTTAACTTTTTTTTCTTGGTGTTGTTTTAACTTTCTTGGTATTGTTTCTTTGTGTTGTTTTACCTGCTGATTGATCCTCTCAACTCTTCCACTGCACCGTGGTCTTCAGGTGACATGAAGGTTCCATTGGATATCAAGGATTGAGGCCACTTGAGGTACTAGAGCAGTGAAGTGGGGTTCACTGTCAATGCCGATGGACCTGGGTAAACAAACCTAGAGACTGTTTCTTCTAATAAGCTTTTCACTACCTCTGAAGCTTTCTCAGTATGACAAGGAAAAGCCTCAACCCAGTTAGTGGACATACTGACAAAAACAAGTAGGTATTTGAAGTTCCCAGGTGTCTTAGGCATTTCTGTGAAATCTGCTTGCCAGTCCTCTCCTGGTTGTGTTCTCTTCAGGGGTCAGTAATACACCTAGTGAATGGCACAATCGGTCCCATTTGGATTGTGAGTGTGAAAAATGGAAGAAAGCAAATTATACGTCTTTTTAGGGTCTTCTTGGTACCCTGGAGTGTCAGTCTTCTGATTATAAAGATCACCAGTGCTAAACGGGACAGGTACCCACAGCATGGCTGTGTCTCGGGGCACGAACTGTCCAACCTGATGGCTCCACTCAGATTCCAGCCCATATGGGGTCGAATCAGGGGCTCTGAGTGTGCGTAGAAGAAACCAAGGGAGGGTGGTC
>NW_006921670.1:2523852-2525317 GCF_000298275.1 Orycteropus afer afer
AGTCAAGTGCCTTTGGCACTACGCCACCAGAGCTCCTATACAGTAGCTGCTTAATAAATGTTGGCTGCTGCTGCTATTTTTGTTAATAAAGTTACAGCGGAGTGAGTTCAGATAAACTCAGGACACACAATGGGAACGCTGAGTTGGGAGCTGAAGACAGGGTGGAGGCAATACACTAGCTGGCTTTTGAAATATATGTATTTCGTCCATGAAGAAGCAGGTTACAAGCATTCCAAGAAGGCAAACAGCGTTACGTATACATGGCAGTAACTCGAGCTGCTGTCACACACCTCTCTGCTGCCATACGCTACACGATGCGTGCAAAGGGACTGCAGTCAAACACTAGCACCGAACTCTACTTAAACCAATGGTTATTCCAACACTGTGCATCTTTTCCCGATTCAAAGGAAAAATTGTATTGACATAACACTATCACGTTAGTATTACCGAGAAAAACGGGTTGCTAGGCAAGACTCCCTGTGCGGCCAAATAGCTGAGGTCGAGTCGAGGTGGGCGAAAGGCAGTGTTATTTCTTTGGCCCAAAGGAGGGCACAGTGTGACTGCCCTCCAAGGCTGCTCCTGCAGGACAGGCAGTGCCGCGTATTATAGCGGGCTTGCAAACAAAGAAATGGCATGCGCATGCGAGGCGGGAACCACTGTGGGCTTTGATTTAAGGGTCCGCGCGCTACAGCGAGTTGGAAGGGGGCGTGGTTCCCGTGGACCAACTTGCTTCCAGTGCTAGTCCTGGCGTTAATGTGTCTTTTGTTTCCACTGAAGGGTGACTTTAGTGCCCGTTGGTCTGAAAAGTCACTCACGGTATGAACAAGGCATCTGGAATCGGTCTTGTTTGGTTTTCTTGTTTTTCAGTCTGTAGTTATCCACAAGGACTGCACTGGTGGCCGGTGAATAAATGGGGAAGCAGTGAACAGGGAGACGGGTGAGCTGTGGACTTTTGCCTGGCTGGAGGCACAGTAGGCAAAACAGTTTGGTATTGGTAAAAGACAGACACATAGACCAATGGAATAGAATTGAGAACCCAGAAATAGATCCATCAACCTATGGTCACCTGATCTTTGACAAAGGGCCGAAATCCATTAAATGGGAGGAGAATGTTTGTTTAATAAATGGTGCTGGCAAAAGTAGATATCCATTTGCAGAAAAATGAAACAAGATCTGTACTGCACACCATACATAAAAACTAACTCCAGATGGATCAAAGACTTAAATGTGAAACCTGAAACTATAGAGTTCCTCAAGGAATATCTAGGGGCAAATTTAGGGGCCCTAATATATGGCATAAATAGACTCTCAAGCATAATCCAAAATACACAAACAGCAAAAGAGAAACTAGATGAATGGGACCTTCTAAAATTTAAATTTTTATGTGCTTCCAAAGACTTCTCCAAAAGAGTCAAAAGAGAACCTACAGATTGGGAAAGAATATTTGGCAATGACATATCTGACA
>NW_006921670.1:2526882-2528153 GCF_000298275.1 Orycteropus afer afer
GCCCCTAGCTACCCTTCAGATCTGGAATTGAACCCACTCCTGTGGCTTCCAGCCAAACAAAAGACAGGTATATGAGCTATATGAGCTGAACATTTACCTGAGGTAGATACACTCCTTGGAAAGAACAATCATGGGAGAACAGAAGGGCAGTATATGCACAGGGAGACAGCTCACGGGGCAGGAGTGCATGGAGGGATGGACACAGGGAAGAGTCAACTATGGGGAGGAAGTGGGAGGAGAGCTGTTGCATTGTGGGAAATTGTAGTCAATGTCATGAGACAGGGTATGTGAGCTGCTGTATGGAAAGTGAATTTGCTCTGAAAACTTTCACCCAAATCACAATTAAAAATTAAAAAAGGAAAGAAAAGAAAGCAAGCTGACTGTGCTTAAGGCAGTGACAGGGCCAGGCAGCCTCTGACTGAAGATGACAGTGATGTGCTACAGCAAATGCTGAAACAAGGCCATTCCCTGAAGCCCACCTTAAGAAGTGCTCTTGCTGCTCCTTCAGGTACTCGTCGAGGTAATTCCACTCGTTCCAGTGGAGCCGGCTCAGCTGACGGAGGTTGTCCTTTCGCTTCTTCATGCTGCTCAGGGCCTGGACGATGATGTCAGCATACGTCAGGGTCGACTCGGTGGTCTTCAGCGTCAAGGAAAACCCCACACTCTCTGACGGTGTCGACCCTTGGCGTTAGTGGAATGTGCTCAGTGGGTGAGGAGAGGGAAGAGAGGGCGAGGGGAGTGGGGGAAATGAGCCGTGTTTCCAGATGATGATGGAAATCTGAGGGGGAATGACACCTTCTGCTCTTTGACCCCAGCCTGCTTGGGAAAGGAAGAGGCTCTCCTCTGTGGCTCACCCCTTCCCCATCTTTATTAAAGCCCTTCTCTCCTTGTGGTGATGGAAGGGCTATTGTCATGTGCCACTAAGTCGATTCTGACTCACAGCAACCCACGTCCCAGAGCAGAGCTGCCCCATGGGGTTTCCTGGGCTGCAGCCTGTACACGGGCAGCTCACCAGGGCTTTCTCCCACGGCGCAGCTGGGTGCGTTGGAACCACCAACCTTTCTGTTAGCAACCAAACGCTTAACGGATTGTGCCACCTTGGCTCCCTAGTGGAAGGGCTAGAAAACACTTTTTTAGGTAAGTCACCTGTATTTCTCTGTGAATAAGAAGGAGATTCAACCTTCCTTTCAGGCCCACAGCCTCTTTCCCCATCTCACGATTATATGCCTGTTTTGGTTCCCTAGTGCCGCTCTGACAAGAATATACCACAA
>NW_006921670.1:2528415-2531118 GCF_000298275.1 Orycteropus afer afer
ACAAGTGAAAGGCACAGTCCTGATGTTACCAAACCACACAGCAGGCCATTAATTCAAGTTTGTTGAAAGTCCCAGGGTCGGCAGAGCATGGCAGGCTGCTGAACAATGACACAGCCACATGCAGGATTCAAGTGTGCCATAAGCTAGAGACCGTTCCCCGAGCCTTCTCCTTATGTATAGGAAGCAGACCACATCCCTAAGGCAGCTACTCATCACAGTAGCTTCCACCATGGAGTTGATTACCAGTCTCATCATGGAGACTACTACATTCCAGCTGCCCAGCCACTCAGCCAGGCCCAGCCAAGCCGACACACAGACTTCACCACCACAATGCCCAAACATTCCCCATACCCCCCCACCTCCCTAGTCTCCTTAACTTGGTTAGAATCTCAGATACACGGGTAAGGAGTTGCAGAACCTCAGACAAGATATAAGTCACCACTGATGTCTCTGCTTCTCTCTCTATAAAATAGGGATAATAATATTGACCTTATAGGGTGTCATAAGGAGCCCTGATGGCACAGTGGTTAAAGTGCTTGGCCGCTAACTGAAAGGTTCAAACTCCCCAGCCCCTCCGAAGGAGAAAGGTGTGGCAATTTCTTTCTGTAAAGATTTATAGCCTTGGAATCCAATGGGGCAGTTCTACTCTCTCCTATGAGTCAGAATTGACTGGACAGCAGTGGATTTGGTTTGGTTTGGTATATAGTGTCGATAAGAATGATGACACTTTTTATTTTAGTATCAGTTGTATGCCACTAAGTCCTAGTCACAACACTACTCGCTTGGTATAACTCCCCTTATTTCAGAGATGAGCAGTTCAAAGCACGGAGCCCTGGGGACAGGCCAAGTGCAGGAGGTCACAAGGTCAGTGGGCTGCTGAGCTGGACTCAGACCCTGGGCTGTCTGTCCCCAAACCAGGCTTTTTCTGTTACACTCTCTTTACAGAAGAAATGAAGTAAACTACAGAGCACTTGGCAGGTAATAAGGCACTAGGAAAGATGAGTTGTTAGTGCTCTCTGCTCATAGACAGTTTTTAAGTCTGTGGATATCAAGCTCTGATTATCAGGCAGGAGATGCCAAGTTCTGCCCAGTCTGTCACAGATGCTCCTCCTGGTGCGGGCCCACCTACAGACATGCAACATTCAAGCGCTCGTCATCAGCCAGGCGCTATGGGAGGCCTTTACCTGTGTTGTCTCTGTGATCTGCACAACAGCCCTATGAGGCAGGTACAGTCCTCCCTGTTTTACAGATGAGAAAAATGAAGCCCAGAGAGAAGATGGAACTTATCTAAGATCACTCAGCTGGTAAGTGGTAAAGCTACTCTCTGAGTCCAGGTCTATTTGATTCCAGCCCCCCTAAGGTAACCTCCGTATACCTACGATTTCTCTGATTTATCCCAAGGCTCAGGCATCCACATATGCCCTGTTTTCTCAAGAGTTGAGCTTTTTCTTCTAAATCAATACATGTCATCAGGGCCAAGAATTTGCTGATAGGTATGAAGGAGGGGGATGTGGCACAGTGGTTAAATGTTAGGCTGCTAACCCCAAGGCCAGTGGTTTGAAGCCACCAGTGCCTCTGTGTGGAAAAGACCTGGCAACCTGCTTCCATAATGATTCCAGCCTATCTACCATGAACTGAACGTTTTCATCAAAGATTCTATTTACGAATCCTGATCAAAAGGAGAAAATGCCAAACAGAATTTCAAAGTCTCATGGAATCCAGACTTTCTGGAGCCATAGAGGCTGGAGGAACCCTTGAAACTTTGCCCTGAGATAACCTTTAAACCTTAAACCAAAAATATCCCCTGCAGTCTTCTTAAAACCAAACAATAATCCAGCTTACCTAGTAAAAATGTCTGCCCTGAGCATTGTGTTCTTTTAAGATCTATCTGTAGGGGATCGAACTGGCAAAAGCAACTTGAAAGATGAGATCAGAACCTTAGGAGGCAGTGAGTTCATGTTAGTGAGGGGGAACAACTTAGAAAAGGAGGGTGAGAACAGTTGCACAACCTGAAAAAGGTAATGAATGTCCCTGAATTGTTAGGTAGAAATGGCTGAATTGCTGTATGTTTGCTGTGTACATCCTCAACCATAACAAATTTTTTTTTTTAAAAAAAGAGGAAGATTGCAGCCTAGAAAACACCGTGAGTCAGTTCCACTCTGTCCTACAGGGTTCCTGTGAGGCAGAAGCAACGCGACAGCACACACCACCCCACCACACAGGAGGGGCACGTGTGAAGAGGGTGAAAGATGTGAAACACACGTGGGGGGACCAGAGTTCCTGATCAGTGGGCACTCGAGGGTCATTCTGAGCATCTAGGAAGCATTATTTAGCTTCACAGAATGTGAGAGTACCTAGTTACCCCATTCATTCTAATTCAAATCCAAAACTAAACCCATTGCCATTGAGTCGGTTCTAACTCATAATGACCTCCATAGGGTTTCCAAGGCTGTAAATCTTTATGGGAGCAGAATGCCTCGTCTTTTTCCCAAAGAGCAGCTGGTGGGTTCAAACCTCCAACCTTTGGTTAGCAGCCCAATGCCTTACCCACAGTGCCACCAGAGTCCATTCGCTCTAGTCAATGGACAAAGCATGATTTTGCAGGTAGGGAAATTGGGCTTGCCAGGAGCTTTAGTAGCATAGTGCCTAAGGCACTTGACTGCTAACCAGAAGGCTGGCAGTTCAAACCCACCAGCCACTCCT
>NW_006921670.1:2532053-2533005 GCF_000298275.1 Orycteropus afer afer
GGTTCAAACCCACCAGCCACTCCTCAGAAGGGAGGTTGGACAATCTACTTCCGTAATGATACCGCCTTGGAAACCCAAGGAGGGGTTGCTATGAGTTGGACCTGACTCGATGGCAGTGAGTTTGGTTTGTTTTTTTAGGGTCCCACAGCCAGTTCATGAGGCAGATTTTGCAATAAAATGAGCAAGACTCTGACCCTCACACTCCTATTGGTGGTGGCTCCCTTTGACCAGTCCCCACTATGTGCTGGGTGCTCTGCAGGGGGCTGGATCCCTCTCCCCCACCCTGACTTCTGGGAAGGGGCTGCAGGGGCCTGGAGCAGCAGGGGCCCAGCTCGCAGGGGGCAAGGATATGGGATGGTCTTGGTCTTCTCCCTCCTGACCATCAACACGTCCTGGCCGTGCTGCGGCAGAGTGGCATAGTTGTGGAGGAAGTACACGATCAGAGGGCTCTTCCCGTAAATGTTGAAGTAGTTTGCAACCATCTCATGGCTCTTGCAGGCAGGGTGAGACTGGGCAGGGGAAAAAGAGGAACCAATAAAGGACGCTGTCATTTCACAGCATGTATTAACAAGCATAAAGGCCCTCATACCCCGTGATCCAGTAACTCAGTTAGGATGCTACCCTAAGGAAATCACCCAAAATAAAGAAAACGGTATAGGTGCTCAGATGTTTACCACAGAGATAGTGACTACAGCAGAAGGTCAGAATGACCTACATGCCAGGGAGAAGTTATCAATGACATGTCTACCCAGAGGAATAATGCTATTATTAAGATGCTCTTGTGGTAACTTAGAAGATGTTTCAGACATAACAGCAAATTTAAAAATCAAGATAGAAAATTGGGTGGGCAGTAGTCTGTAGTTTACATGAAGTAAATACAGGCAGTCCCCAGATTATGAACAAGTTCCATTCCTAGGTCTGTCTTTAAGTTGAATTTATACATAAGTTGGAA
>NW_006921670.1:2533511-2534808 GCF_000298275.1 Orycteropus afer afer
ACTGCAAGAATATTTACCGAAATGTTAACAATTCATTCAGTAAGTGTTTACCGAGTGACTACTATGTCTATGGAGCCCTGGTGGCACCGTGGTTAAGGGCTTGGCTGTTAATGGAGAGGTCAGCACTTCGAACCCACCAGCTGTCCATGGGAGAGAGACACAGCAACCTGCCTCCGTAAAGATGACAGCCTTGGAAACCCTCCGGGGCAGTTCTACTCTGTCCTACAGGGTCGCTATGAGTTGGAATCAACTTGACAGCAGTGGGTTTGGGTATTTTTGGATTATGTATACACACCGTTCTGCATACTAGAGATCTCTTCAGAGTTCAACAGAGAATAAGTCAAAGTCTAGTCTTCATGGAGCTTGTGTTATAATTGAGAAGAATACAGTGAACAAATCCATAAATAAAAGAGTAACAACATCATGGAATAGTAAGTGCTACAGATGAGAGTTAAGCAGGGAAGAGGATGTAAGGTGGGAGGGTGGGAGATGACAGGAGGGAAGAATTTTCAATGAGGTAGTCAGGGAAGGCTTCTCGGAGGAGTTAGGACCTGGCAGGTCCTGAATGGTGTGAAGTGAGGGAACCCTGGGAAGGTCTGTAGGGAGATGTCCTAGCAGAGGGACCAGCAACTGCCGAAGACCCTGAGGCGGACACAAGCCTGGTGACTGAGGACAGAGACAAGGCTCTGGTTCCGGTGGGCGTGGGAGGTGGAGTGTGAGAGATGCGGCTGCAGGGGGAGCCAGGGGTCTGTGGACCGCGGCAGTGCGGTTTCCTTCTAAGTGTGATGTGAAGTGCTGGGAGGCTTTGAGCAGGGGTAACAAACAATCTGATTCAGTTTTTAAAGATCCCTTTGACCGATGTGGGGAGGAATGAGTGTGAGGGATAAGAGTGGACACAAGAGGAGCAGTTAGGAGGCCCCCGCAGTGGTTCAGAGAGAGCAGCTGAGGCCTGAGACTTGGGAGTTTCAGAGAGAGTGAGCTGTGATCAACTTTACAATAAATGAAGAAGGCAGGATTTGTTGATGGACAGGATGTGGGTGTCAGAGAAAGTGAGCCGTTAGGAATGACTCCCAGGGTTCAGGTGCCAGTTGCTCACGTGGGAAGACCTGGGAAGGACTAGCTCAGTGGGGCTGATGGGTGACCGAGCCAGCTCCCCTCTGCCACATCCCTTCCACTTTTCCCTGCCAGGCCCTAGGCTTCCAGCCACTTCCCCTTCCTATTGAAAGTGCCACCCTCCAGTCCATTGCTGGGTTCCCTCTCACCAGACAGCAGTAATACACAGTAACCTGTCTCCTTT
>NW_006921670.1:2535893-2536483 GCF_000298275.1 Orycteropus afer afer
ACTAGGGAAGAGCTGCCTCCTCAAAGTAGAGTCAACCTTAATAATGTGGATGCAGTAAAGCTTTCTGAACAGTCATTTGCTGATGTGACATGACTTAAAATGAGAAGAGACAACTGCAAACATCCATTGATAACAGGAACATGGAATGTATGCAGTATGAATCTAGGAAAACGGGAAGTTGCCAAAAATGAAATGGAACACATAAAGATTGATATCCTAGGCATGAGTGAGCTGAGATGGACTGGTTTTGGCTATTTTGAATCAGCAAATCGTATGGTCTATTATTCCAGCAAGGACAAAGAAGAATGGCATTGCATTCATCATCAAAAAGAACACTGCAATATCTATCTTGAAGTAAAATGCTGTTCTTGTTGTTGTTATGTTCTGACGAATGAGCCCTGACTCATAGCGACCCCTCCTTGGGTTTCTGAGGCAGTATCACTACAGAAGTAGGGTTGCCCAACCTTCCTTCTGAGGCGTGGCTGGTGGGTTTGAACCGCCAGCCTTCTGGTTAGCAGTCAAGTGCCATAGGCACTATGCTACTAGAGCTCCTAAAATGCTGTTAGTGAAAGGATAATATCCATACACCT
>NW_006921670.1:2538843-2549038 GCF_000298275.1 Orycteropus afer afer
CATTGTGGTAAACTGTGGTCAATGACATGAGACAAAGTATATGTGAACTGCTGTATGGAAAGTGAATTTGCTCTGTAAATCTTCACCCAAATCACAATAATTAAAAAAAAAAAACAACATGTTTTAAAAACCCATGTCCTGGGAATTATTTTCCTCATTTTATAGAGTGGGAAACTGAGGATCAGAAGAATGAAGAAATTTGAGCAACAAAAGCTGGCAGTTCTCCCCTTCTCTCTCCATTACATCCCAGCTTCTGAGTTTCAAGCAGGCAATTTAAACCCCTGAAGAAATCCAGACAAAATTCTCTCTGAACTTGTACTGACCTTAGTCAGGAATTACTCTTGGGAGATTGCTTGACTGTATCACCTTGCACCTACTATCAGAAAACACCTCAGTTCTTACCCTGACATCGTCACAGAGCTAGCTTTTCTAGCCACATCCCCCAGACTGCGGTAGAGTTTTAAATCACTTCTACTGTTAAGTTTCCTATCAGGTGCTCACCTTTTTACGTAACATAGCCTCATGGTAGCTTGCTTCTGATACTCTGTTGACTTGACTTGTACCTTTCTTCAAGAGCAGTGTGTGAGAGTGACGCTCTGTCAATAGAATATTAGCAGAAATAAATACAAGATAATTGGAGCTTTTCAGCTGTGATGGGAAAGAGCGTAAGATAGATCTCATCTTCCTAAAACAAACAAACAAACAAAAAAACCAAACTCACTGCTGTCAAATTGGATCCAACTCATAGTGACCCCTCCTTGGGTTTCTGAGGTGGTATCTCTACGGAAGTAGATTGCCCAACCTTCCTTCTGAGGAGTGGCTGGTGGGTTTGAACTGCCAGCCTTCTGGTTAGCAGTCAAATGCCATAGGCACTATGCCACCAGAACTAGTACAGGTAAATTCATGCACTATCACTTGCATTTTAACCAGACATACACTTGTAGCCATGTTTGCCCATTTTACTTATTTATCTGTCCATCCTCCTATCTGGCCATTCATCCATCCATGTATGTATTCATCCATCCACAAATATTTACTAAACATCTGCTATGTGCTAGGCCCATGCTAGGTGCTGGAAATAGACTATCTTCAGGGAACTCACAGTTTAGTAAGAGAAAAAGACATATATGCAGTAAGTGTAACACTGACTCAGGTGCCATGATAGAATTATCTGCAGGATACAGTATAAACAAAGAACAAAGAGGAGAGATCTAAAGGCTTTTGAAATGCTGAGCAATATCAGGAGGGGTGGTGTATTAAAAAAATAAAAAATAAAAAAGATCCAACTCTTTTCTTTAGATAAAAGTATGGTTACTTAAAAGAAAGGGTTAACAGGGAAGATGTTAAAGACAAACAGAAAACAACAGATCACTTATAAATGGATAGCAATTAGAATGACAGCAGAGTTCTCCACAGCAACAATGGAAGACAGAAGACAGTGGAATAGTATCACAAAAGTTTTGAGAGAAAATAACTGTCAAGCTAGATTTGGGTACCTAGCAAAACTATATTTCAAGAGATAAAGATGAAATAAAGACATTTATAGAAAAACAAAAACTAAGGCAATTTACCAAGAGGCCTGTGATAAAGGAAGTGGAAGGAGATTATAATATCATTTTTGTTGTGGGAGGATGTCCTGTGCATTGTAGGATGTTTAGCAGTATCTCTGATCTCTACTCACTAATTGCCACTAGCAAACGATCACTTAGAAGTGACGATCAAAAATGTCTCCAGACACTACTAACCATCCACTGGGGGGAAAATCGCCCCTGCTTGAGAACCATGACAATAAAAATACATATATATAGCTTTTTAAAAAAGAGAAGGGAGTGAAAAATAAAAGAAAGAGCAAGAGGACTCTCTCAGCGGTCCAGTCCCGGTTAAGATGGAGTAAGCACATTCCACCCTGTCTCCCAGTGAATGCAGCTGAAGCCTCCTGGACAGACTACATAGAGTCACTATTTGAGGGCTCTGAAAAGTAAATGGGAACAGGTAAATTGAGGAAGAAAACCAGAATTCAAAATACAAATCATTGGCAGTGAGTTTCCTGGATTGTTCTCCTCCTGTATCTCTCAGGAGGAGCTCTGGTGGTGTAGTGCCTAAGGCACTTGACTGCTAACTAGAAGGCTGGTGGTTCAAACCCACCAGCCACTCCTCAGAAGAAAGGATGGGCAATCTACCTCCGTAGTGATACCACCTTGGAAACCCAAGGAAGGGTCGCTACGAGTCGGATCCGACTTGATGGCATTAAGTTTGGTTTGGTTTTGTATCTCCCAGGCTAAACCCAAAGGCAACACGAATCCCAGAACTTAGCACCAGGCACAGCCAGAAAGAGACCAACAGAAGCCCTGTCCTTGTGGACCAAGGAATGGGAAGGAAGACCTCCCATGGGACAAGACTGGGGGAAATCCTATTTTGTTTTCCCTCCCACCCATGCCCCTCAGCAACCCCGCTTCCTGAAGCTGCAATCCTGTGATGGTAGCATCAGCAAGAGCAGTGGCGATGGCTAGATAGGCACCTAAGATTTGGAGGGAGGGAAGTCCTTCTCTGGGACCAGAGGAATTGTGTCTTGGAAGATTACTCTGAAAGCAGAAAGAAGGAAAGATAAAGGGAAGGACAGAAGTGTGTGTTGGGGTCAGTCTGAAGACAGAGAGAAGAGGGAGGTTTGGACAACGACTCCATGGATAGTGGTTTGCTGTGGGTTCTGCCTGACTGCCCTGAGTCTGAGTCCCGGACCCACCATTAGTAGCTACACGATCTTGGGGAAGATATCTGTGCCTCATTTTCTCCATTTGTAAAATGGGGGTTATAAATAGTACCTACTCGTCCAGTTGCTTTAAAAGGACCTCATGTTTGGTAAAGTAGAGGTCAGTGAAAACCAGGGAAAGCCTTCATGAGATGGACTGACAAGATGGCCACAGCAATGGACCCAAACACAGCCGTGATGAAGACAGCCCAGGACCAGGCAACGTTGCGTTCTGATACACACAAGGTCTCCAAGAGTCGGAGCTAACTGATAGCAACTAACACCACCAACAACCTCAGAGAGCTGCTGTGAGGATTCAGTGAGGTTATACATGGGTGGAGCAAGTAGTAGCTTTTAAAACAGTGTGGACAAGGAGAAGGGTCAACTCTGAGGAACCTGGGGGAGGCAGACTGAAGAGGACAGCGTACGTGATTGGACAGGTCTCAAGATGTTAAGGACAGTCCTAGACTTTCGTGTGGATGACACGGAGGCCAATGGTGAGACCTTTACCTCTTCTGGAATCTCTCTCTCCACAAAGAGCAGGAATCTGTGCTGGTATCTAGGAAGTACAGGGGCTTGGAACACTAGTTAACAGATGGAGGTACCATGCCTGACCGGCCGCAGGAGGCACTAGGAAGGGAGGCAGAGTGGACTTCTAAATTCCACTTCCAGCTGTGCCTCATACCACTGGGAAACTCTGGGGAAGTTACTAACTTCTGAGTCTCCATATGAGCTCTGGTGGTGTAGTGCCTAAGGCGCTTGACTGCTAACCAGAAGGCTGGTGGTTCAAACCCACTAGACACTCCTCGGAAGGAAGGTTGGGCAATCTACTTCCATAGTGATACCACCTCAGAAACCCAAGGAGGGGTCGCTATGAGTCGGGTGCGATTCAACAGCATATAACAACAACAACTGAGTCTCCATATTGCCCTCAAAAGAGAGCATAGTTGAATTTTTTTAGAATATTGATGACATGTGTGAACTGCCTTGAATGATACTTAAAGAGCTTCTACTTCAATAAATGCTGGTGTCTGGTGGGGGAGGAGAACAGGAATCATGTCGTAAATATATTTTCTCCCAGTCCCAATAGCCTCTCTTCCCTACAGATCTGAGTCCTGTGCTGAACTCATCATCACCAAAGCAGAACGTAATCAGTACTTGTTGAACTGTAAGGACAACTGCACCCCCTCAGCCCTTGGTACCAAGGCTCACGCTGGAACCACCTGTGGAAACTAGGGTGGTGATGTTACGTTCAAACACACCTGAGGGACTAGAGGTTTTGAGACAGTAAGAAAGTCAGAAGCCTTCATGGCCCATTTTGGTAGCCACTGTACCTTTCGTAACCTTCTGCATTTGTGAGGTTCCTTCTGAATTTTTCTTACATGAATGGTTCATCTCATGGATATAAGAAGGCTCAAGAGAAGAGAGAAAAACAGAAGAGAAAGTTAGTAAAAACTAGTAGTGAGAGGGTGAGAGGAATACAAAAAATGAATGCAATATCCTCCATGTTTCACCTTGCTCCTGGGAAAGGTCCATGCAGACAAAGACCTCTCAGGGCATAGCTTGAAAATTCTACCTCCACCTGGGAGCACAGCACAAAGAAGGGGCTGATGTGGAAAACTCAGGGGCCAGGGACTGTGGCAGACTGGGGTTCAGGTTCCAGCTCAGTCACTCAACAGCTGGTGACCTTGAGCAAGTCTTTGAACCTCTTCACTGCCTTGGTTTCCCTGTTGGACTCTGGCGAGGATGAAGTCAGCTAATGCATTTGAAGCATAGAGAAGGGTGGCCACTCATGGTAAAGACTCCATGAACATTACTATCCTTGTTCATGCAATTGCTCACCATGCCTCCTTCAGTAAACATTTAATCAAGCAACTACTAGTGTGCCTGACACTGGGCAGACACTGGCACCTAGTCCCTGACCTGAGGCTCCCAGGCTTGCAGGGGAAACCGTGGTATACAGACAATTGCATTGCTGTTTTTGGCTGCCTTCAAGTTGATTCTGATTCATGGTGACCCCACGTGTGCAGAATAAAACTGCTCTACAAGGGTTTTCAGGGCTATGACCTTTCGGAAACAGACCACCAGGCCTATCTTCTGAGGCACCACTGAGTGGGGTCGAACCACCAACCTTTTAACTAGGAGTTGAGTGCTTAACCATTTGTGCCATCCAGGGACTCCTGATGATCACACTAAGGTGTGGAGAGTATAACCCATCATTAGAGCATTAATATAAGAGACTCAAGAGTGGCTCAAACTAGGTAGAAACTTCTCTCCCACATCAATCCAGGCTCATATCATGGTTCTACTGTGCTAAGTCCTTAAGGACTCTGACTTTTCCCAGCTTATGGTTTCACCCTTCCTAAGGTAGGACCCTTGTCCTTAGGGTCCAAGATGTCAACTAGAACTCCAGTCATCACATTCACACTCCAGACAGCAGGATGGAGGAAAGGACAGAGATGAAAGGTCCACACCAGTTGTCTTTTAAGGAACGTTCCCAGAAATTGCCACATGGCTCGTGGAGTTTTGGCTCATTCACTGGATCTTAGTTGCGTGGGCATACATAGATGTAGAGAAGTCTAGGAAATGTTGTCTGGATCCTGGCCATGTGTGTATCCAGCTGAAACACAGAGGTACTCTTTTTTTTTTTAAATAAAATAAAATAATCGTGTTTAAGGTGAAAGTTTATACAACAACAAATTAGGTTTCCACTTAACAATTTTTGTACAGATTATAACACAGGTTATAATTTTTGCAGTGTGTCAGCATTCCCATCATTTCCATTCCATTTGTAGTGTTTCCATTGATCTAGCTTCCCTGCCCCTCTTTCCCTTCTCACCTTCGCTTTTGGGGAATATTTTGACCATTTGGTCTTGTAACCCACTGACCAAAGCCACTGCCATTGAATTGATTCTGACTCATTGTGACCTCCATTGGTTTTCCAAGGCTGTAGATCTTTATGGAAGTAGCTTGTCTCATCTTCTTCCTGTGGAGCAGCTGGTGGATTTGAACCACCAATCTTCTGGTTAGCAGCCAAATGCCTTACCCACAGATATCCTTTTGTTTGGTCTTATATAGCTGATTTTTTAAGGAAGAACATTCCTCAGGGACGACATGGTTTATTTTATAAGCTAATCTATTATTTGGCTGAAAGATGACTCCCAGGAGTGGCTTCAGTTCCAAGTTACAAGGGTATCTTAGGGCAATAGTCTTGGGGGTTCCTTAGACTCCATCAGTTCAGGAAGTCTGGTCTTTTTTTTAAGGAATTTGACTTTTGTTCTACATCCTTCTCCCATGCTATGCAGGATCTTCTATTGTGTCCCTGGTCAGAACAGTCAGTAATAGTAGCTGGGCACTATCTAGTTCTTCTGGTCTCAGGCTAGATGAGGCTGTGGTTCCTGTGGACTGTTAGACTGTGGACTAGTTTCTTCTTTGAGTCTTTGGTTTCCTTCATTCTCTTTCATCCAGATGTGAAGAAACCAGTAGTTGTATCTTAGATAGTTGCTTACAAGTTTTTAAGACCCCAGAGCTACTCATCAAACTAGGATGTAGAACATTATCTTTATGGACCAGTTTATAAAATTGACTGAGTTGTCCCAGGAGACTATAGTCCTGAGCCCTTTAAACTAGGAAAGCAATCCTGTGAAGTGCTTGGGTGTGTCTAAGAGGTCTCCATAACTGTGTCCTCTGTGTGCTTTATTATCTATCTGAATATAGACACAGCACCCCCACACATGTATATACTTAGATCTACAAATATGCCTACATGTGCACATGCCTGTACTCACATATACCCTCCTATATACACATAAGGAGCCCTGGTGGTGCAATGGTTAAGCGCTCATCTGCTAACCAAAAAATAAGTGATCTGAACCCGCCAGCCACTCTATGGGAGAAAGATAGTCAGCTTCCGTAAAGATTACAGCTTAGGAAACCCTACAGGGCGGTTCTTCTTTGCCCTACAGGGTTGCTAAGAGTCAGAATTGGCTCAACAGCAATGGGTTTGGATACCACATGGCATGCTTGTCTTCCTGTGTGATCACACACAAAGCTTTGGTTGTCATTCCTGTTGCTGCAGAATTGTGTATGTTAGAACATTTACAGTCACTGTCCTTAATTCCTGTGTACCTCTCAGTGTCTTCGTTTTCCTGGGTCACTCTGTGCTGACTCCCCCCACATGGCGTTTTGCCTTTCCCATCACCAGAAATAATGTCTACTATCTAGCAAGCGATGCTCCCCCCCCCACCTCCCTGGTGACCACTGGAGAACGCTGCTTTCTGTGTGTGTCCTGTTCTTCAGCGAGCTGCTCTTTCTATCAGTGAAGGGGAGAGGAGGTATTGAGGGACAACTGAGGCTCTGCCACGAGCAGTTCTGCTCTGTCACACAGGGTCGCTGTGAATCGCAAAGTGACTCGAGGGCCCCTCAACAACAGCGCCAGCAGTATGAGGAGAATATCATGGGAAGCCAGAGTGGGGAATGTCTGACTGCCTGGGGGAGAGCTGGAGGACCTCCAAGGAGAGAAGACACTTTGGTGCCGTCTTCAGGGACGAGTGGGAGTTTGGCAATGTCAAACAGATGGCCCACTCAATGGCAGACAAGCAGTCCACCAGCCTCAACAACCACCACTTTGTTTTTATAACAAATGTAGTGCTTGAATGGGCGGGAGAAAGCAGAAAGGGCTCCCATACATCACGCAGCTGGCTGTCCAAAGGCTGCTGATCTTTGAAGTGTGAGATGGTGACTGGGATTTGTTAGAAAGCAAACATTCCCGGGGCTCAATGAAGCCTCAGAGCTACTCTCAACAACAGGCGTCAGAGAGATCGGTAGAAGAGCTGAGAAGAAACACAAGGAGATTGGCGTGGGTTTGCTAACAAGCCCTCCTGTTAGCTGGAGAGGCAGCATCATGACGCGGAAAGAGCCTGGACTGACAGCTTTCTGATGTCAGCTGAAGTCAGCTATGTAGCCTTGAGCAAGTTACTCAGCTCTCTACTTCATTTGTCAAATAAAGATAATAATTACTGAGCTTGCAGGGATGTTGTAAGGAATACCCATAGCCATGGAGTGGGTTCTGACACCTGGCAACCCTACAGGACAAAGCAGAACCACCCCATAGGGTTCCCAAGGCTGTAAATCCTCACAGAAGCAGACTGCCTCATCTTTCTCCCGCAGAGTGTCTTGTGGGTTTGAACCACTGATCTTTCAGTTAGCAGCGGAGTGCCTGACCCGCATATCACCAGGGCTCCTCTATAAGGACTAGAGAGGATCTATACAAAGAAATCAAGCAGGGCCTGCACCTGGTGGCCTCTCCATAAAGACCTCTCCCATCCATCCTGTCACGTGTGCCCAGCAGCCTCCCAATGGGTGTGTGAAGCAAGGGTGACTATCGTTGGGTTGGGGGGTAAAGGAAGATTGCTCTGGGGTCCCCCTGACCCACCCAAGCACAGAGGAAAGGGAGCTGTCCTACCCCACCCAGTCACCCTGATGCTCAGATCTGGCATACTGAGGGTTCAAGTAGGATGGGGGCAGAATAGCAGAGGGAGGTACCGGGAGACGTCTGGAAGGGAGTGGGCTTTGCAGATCTGGTATCAGCAGGTATGGAAATCAGCTGGAGGAATCTGAGTCATTGTAGTTAATATTCTGCAACTTGGGAAAATTCTGGTTACAATTTATTAAACATTATGGTAAGATAGGACTATACAACCACCTATGGGACACACAGACTACAGCTCCGATAATTAACACGACTGTGATGCCCATTTTGCAGATAAGAACACAGAGGCTGAGGTTTGCTTATGCCTACTCAACTGATAGGTAGCATCGCTGAGATGGAGGCTCTCTGGCACCAAGCCTAGTGTATTTTTCTGCCTTGGCTTATGGCTCCATTGTGGCCATTCAGTCTGAGTTCCCACATTTTATCACAGGTCTATAAAGCTCAGGTAGAAATTGTTCCTCTCTCTTACCTAGACCTTTCCTCCACAGTCTGATCTTGTGTATCTTAACTAACCACTTGGCCTATTTGCATGCCACACAGGATCTTACAGTTAACAAGTTCAGAGGGCTTCCCCTCCCCCAGAGTCTATGCTTTCCCTCTCAGGAAGTGGCACCATCCAGCGGCTTAAGCCACAAGACTGGGACTCATCCTTGACACCTCCCTTTACTTCCCCACCTCTCCTGCCCACTCCCAAAGCCTCCCCATTGGCCAATACTGAAAGAGCAATCTCCAAAAAGCATTTCAGTTGGCTTCTTAGCACCTGCCACCACTGCCTCTACCTCGACTAAGCCTCCTAGCTGGTCTTCTATCACTCTCCAATACATTCTCCAGACTCAGAAGCCAGAGTGATCTTCCAAAAACCTACAGCTGATCATGTCATCTCCCAGTACCACTGGCCTTCTCTCTGTTCCCTGAAGATGCCAAACTTTTTTTTTTTTTTTGGCCTCAGGGCCTTTGCACATGCTGCTCCTTCTTCCTAGAGGCTCTTCCACTCACTATTCTAATGACTGACTCCTCATTCTTTTTTCTCAGTTCAAATGTCACCTTCTGGAGTGGATATTTATCACATGCGTGACCTGCTGTCTTAGTATTGTTCAGACATCCCTCCTTTCCCACATTATGAGACCTACGCTTCATGGTGGAAGACTTAAGTCGTACTTCCAGCTTCCCTTGTGGCTAGGCTGCAGACATTCGACCCAGGCTCTACCAGATGCACGGCACTTGCATGAGACTTCAAGATGAAAACGAGCAAGGTAAAACAGTGGGCGCCATGAGGACTCCAGTTCTTGGAGAGACTGTTGGCAGGAAGAACTGATTTTTGAAGGAAAGCAGAGTGGAGTTTTAGCACCAGTTCCCAATGACATCAGTGCACAGCAGTGTACCTGCACAAGGGCCTCGTAGTTTGGACATCACTCCTGGCTCCAGGGCCTCTGAAGCTTATGGCTGATGCACCACCAATATCCTTTGGTAAGTTTCTTTCTGCTTAAGTCAACTAACGTGGATTCTGTTGTTGCAACTCTGATGATGACCCCTCCTTATATGGGACTTCTTTGACTACTCCAATATTCGTTAAATGAACAAGTGACTCAGTCTTTAATAGGTAGGGGCCCTAGTTCAACATCTGGGCCTCACAGCATAAGCCAGATATACAGTTAGATACTTTTTCACTCCTGCTGTGCGAATCTCCAAACACTTAAACCAGAGAAGGGCAGACAGACGCAGGTCAGAGGCTTAAAGTCACTGTAACTCATTCCCATGAATTGCAGACCCACAAATTGTAGAGTCCACCAGGTGCAAACCCAGGATGGCACGATTCATTTTGCATTTTGAAAAGACTGGTGGGGTCTCGGAGAGGATGGGGGAGACCAGTTAGTCGACTGCAGGAGTTATGGAGTTCCAACCCGGGTGGGGGGCGTGGAACGGGGACAGGTGGAGGTGCTAATGAAGGGCCCTCCTCT
>NW_006921670.1:2550308-2558201 GCF_000298275.1 Orycteropus afer afer
AAAAAAAAAAAAAAAGATTTACTGCCTTGGAAACCCAATGGAGGTTGCTATGAGTCGGAATAGACTCGCTGGCAGTGGGTGTGGTTTTTCTGGTTTACTGTGTACCGAGCACAGGGCTGAGGGTTTATGGGGCCTATCTCAGTTATTAAGAAATATTTATTGAGCATCATCTGTGCATTAGGTCTTTCTAGATGCTGGAGACAGAGCTGCAAAAAAGGGAAGAACAGGTTCCGTTCTTACCAAGTTTGCATTTTCATAGAAGGAGACAGACACTAAACAATGGAGATGTGAATCCCACAGGAACCATAGCAGCTCCTGGTAAGCACTATGGAATTAAACAGCTCCAATTCATGACAACCCCACGTGTGTCAGAGCAGAGCTGTGCTCCAAGGTTTTTCAATGGCTGGCTTTTCAGAAGCAGATTGCCAGGCTTTTCTTCCGAGGTGCTTCTGGGTAGACCTGAACCTCCAACCTCTCGGCTGGCAGCTGAGCATGTGCAAGGTTCACACCACTCAAGTATAATGAGCACTTCAGATATAACTAACAGAGGAGGCTCAATAGACAGTGGCTGGGGCACCAGGGATGGCCCCTCTAAGGTGATGATGGGGAAGCTGGGACCGGGAGAGTGAGAGGAGGCAGCATTCTCTGGAAGAGCGGAAAGCACACTCCAGGCAAAGGCACAGCCAGGGCAGAGGCCCAGGGGCCACATGCTTGGCGGGTCCCAGAGGCTGGAGGAAGGCCAGGGGCTGATGCCTGGTACTGAGGGGTGGATGCCAGGCACCTGGAGAGCAGTGCTGGCTGGACTGCAGGCTATTTCAAGTCAGGTGAGGGAGGCCGGCTTCATTCGGAGTGCGCTGGAGAAGCTGTTAGGGGTTTTAAGCAGGGAACAGCCTCATCTGATGAACGTTTGTAAAACATCACTCTGGCAGCCATTGGAGACTGGGACAGGGGGCCACGAGTCAGGCAGGAGCCAGGTAGAAGGTGACTGTGTCATCCAGATGAACTGTGATGCCAGGGTGGGGTGGTGCCAGGAATCAAGCACTGTCCTCATCCTGTTGAATCTGAGGTGCTTACTGATGAGGCCAAGACAGGTTTAACTTTTTTGCCAAACCTCGCCCATTTATGTTTCCCTGCTTTCCAGGTAAAAAACATTGGCCGTGATTTGTAGTGTTTGGCTGATTTCAAGCTACCAACATGACTTCTCTAAACTTGGAGTTGGGAAGAGCTGCTGACAATGAGAACGGCAGTGGTGCGCGAGGCAAGAGCAGCAGGTACGGAGGCCACGTGAGGGGCGGGCGTGTGGCGCGTGCGAGGAACTGAAAGGCGGAAGGCCAGGGAGGTTGGATGCAGCTGGGCCAGGTGGGTCGGGGCCTTTTCCAGTCTGCCTTATAGGCAGCAGGAAGCCGCAGAGTCTGGGAGGGGCTGCTGAGGGTGAAGTGAGCAGGGAAGGGTCAGCTGGTAATAGGACGGCGCAATTCACTTTGCATTTTGCAAAGACAGGTGGGGTCTCGGAGAGGATGGGGGAGACCAGTTAGTTGACTGCAGGAGTTATGGAGTTCCAAGCGGGTGGGGGGCGTGGAACGGGGAGAGGTTAGGGGAAGTAGGAAGAAGGGAGCCTCAACAGGGCACAGGGGGAGGTAGGTGTCAGGGGTGACTCCCAGGGTCCAGGCTGGCAATGAGGATTAACTGAGAAAAAATCATATAAAAGCACCTTGCGATGCAGCCTACACTTAAAGTCGGCTCCTCTCCTCCCACGGGGGCGTTTCTGTGTTGCCCCTCAGGGTGCCCTCGTCCACTGCCCATCAGAGCCTTGCCACTGAGGGGTGGAGGGGCCAGACCGACTGCAAGCATCTGTGTTCCAGAAGACCCCAGGATTTCTGGAGTCTATGGGGCTCCCAGGCGCTGGGTTTGTGCCTCCTCACTCACCTGAACGTGGTAGAACTTCTTTTTACAGACTGACTTCTGGAAGGACAATCTCCTGCGAATGTACAAAGAAAACTCTCTTCCTAGGGAAGAAAAAAGTGCTCTTCAGTTCCTTCTTACTGGGGGGAGGAGGGGGTGACAAAGAGCGCAGACCACCAGCATTCCCAGAGGAATGCTTCCCCTGTGGGGACAGCCTCCCACCCACCCACGCAGGGTGACGACAACAAGAGTGGCTGGAGGACCGGCTCAGCCACACCAGGGCTCCATCTCCACTCCTGCTGAGTGACTTAGGCAAGTACCTGACTTCTCTGATTCAGTCTCACGCCTGTTAAAGGAAGCTGAATATGCTCTACCTCTCAGGCCTGATGAGGCCATTAAAGGGCATAACGTAAGGAGGGCCCCAGCACAGGGCAAGTGCTCTACCCATGAGAAGGGGGAAAAAAAACACCTCAACACCCTGTGACATTGAAACGAATAAATGTTAGATACCAAAACCAATCCTCCGTGGTCAAGTTGAATCCGACTCACTGTGAGCCTGGAGGACGGAGTAGAACTGCCGCGTCAGGTTTCCCAGGCTGTCATCTTTATGGAAGCAGACTGCCCCATCTTTCTTTCCCCTGCAGAGCAGCTGGTAGGTTCAAACTGCTGACCTTTGGGTTAGCAGCCAAGTGCATAAGTACTATGCCACTGTTGTTGTTATGTGCCATTGAGTCGGACCCGACTCATAGCGACCCCTCCTTGGGTTTCGGAGGCAGTATCACTACGGATGTAGATTGGCCCCATCTTCCTTCCGAGGAGTGGCTGGTGGGTTTGAACTGCCGGCCTTCTGGTTAGCAGTCAAGTGCCTTAGGCACTATGCTACCAGAGCTCCCTATGCCACTGTTGTTGTTGTTTGCCATCGAGTCGGCCCCAACTCATAGCAACCCCTCCTTGGGTTTCCAAGGCAGTATCACTACGGAAGTAGGAATGCCCAACCTTCCTTCCGAGGAGTGGCTGGTGGGTTTGAACTGCCAGCCTTCTGGTTAGCAGTCAAGTGCGTTAGCCACTATGCTACCAGAGCTCCCCTCTGCCACTAGGGCTCCTTAAATATTAGATAAAATGTTTTTGCTTTTTTAAAAAAACTATCTCTCAACCTCATAAGGCATCTTAATATTCATTAAAATGTCATTAAATTTGAAAACAATTCATGGGTCAGATTTTTTTCACCCATGTGCCCGGTGAGTACTGGGGAAGCAGAGCACACCTCCTCGGTGAGTAAAAGCTCGTGCTCAGAAAGGAAACAGGAAAGTCTGCAGAGTCTGCCTTGGAGAAGGGGCAGCTGGTGTGCTTCCCGAGGAGCCCTGGTGACGCGGTGGTTAGGTGCTTGGCTGCTGACTGAAGGGCTGACAGTTTGAACCCACTAATGGCTCCTCAGGAGGAAAGACCTGGTGACCTGCTCCTGCAAAGATTAACCCACAGGCATCAAGCCAATTCTGACTCATATAGGACAGAGTAGAGCTGCCCCATAGACTTTCCAAGGCTATAAATCTTTACCGAAGCAGACCGCCTCATCTTTCTCCCACCAAGAGGCTGATAGGTTTAAAACACTGACCTTCTGGTTGGCAGCTGAGCACTTAACTACTGCACCACCAGGGCTCCTCCCATAAAGATTACAGCCTTGGAAACCCTGTGGGGTAGTTCTCCTTTGTCCTGGAGGGTCGCTATGAGTTGGGATCGACCCCCCAGCACACGACAACACTATACAGTTGACCCTCAAACAACACTGGTTTGAACTGCGCAGGCCCACTTATATGCAGATTTTTTTAAAGAAAAATCGATCAAGATACGGATCTTGAAGAAACTCAAGAGCTAAAACACATCAGAGCAGAGGAATGAACAGAAGACGACTTGATGGATGACTGCTTCCCAACCCGTGCCGGACGGTGAGGAAGATGCCGTAAAAGCAGCAGTGCTGGAAAACAAACTGACGTCAGACAGTCCGGCAGAAGGGTTCAATGATCTGAGACAGCTTCAGACTTCTTTTACGACATGGCCCTTCTATGATACAGGTACCGAAATCAAGGCAAACGATGGAAGAACCGGTACCATACAGACACATTTTCAGAGAAGTGAAAAAGCAAAAGAGTCAGACAGAAAGTACACTGTGGTAGTTCAGGTTGTATGTCAACGTGACTGGGCCAAGTGAGTGGCTGGGCAGCTGGGTGTAGTTATTCTCCATGGTGAGACTGGCAATCAATTCCATGGTGGAACCTGCTGAATAGCTGCTTTAGGGATGTGGTCAGCTTCCAGGATATAAGGAGCAGCTTGGAGGAAGGTCTCTAGCTTTTTGGCGTGCCTGAACCTTGCATGTAGCCAAGTCATTGTCCAGCCCTACCCATCTTAGGACTTCTTCTGGACTTGAATTAGTGGCCTGCCATGTTGATTGGTAACATTGGGACTGTGCCTTTTTACTTGTCAACCTTGGGTTTGTCAGCCTCAGCAGCCAGCAGCTGTCTGAGTGAAAGAAAAGCCTCCAGCTTCAATGGGCTGGAGGCAGGAGGCAGAGCTGAAATACAAGGTTGAGGGGCTTTCACCCAGCCCCTAAAGCCTGGCACTTTGAACTTGGACTTAAAGCCTCCACACTGTAAGAGAAAAGACTGTTCACGCCATCCTATTTGTGGTATTTTCTGTTAGAGCAGCACTAGGTAACCGGAACACTGTCTTTCTGTAAAGCTACACCGAGTGCGCCTGCCTCTCCTGCCTCCACCTCTGCTACCCTGAAACAGCACGACCAACCCCTCCTCTTCCTCCCCCTCGGCCCACTCAACATGAAGACAAGGATGAAGATCTCTGTGATGATTGACTCCTACCTAATGAATAGTAAGTAACCATTGTGCCCTACAGTGAATAAACTGATCTGCTGTGTGTCCTTGTGTGAAAAAGCTAATAACCATACAGCAAGAACTGTGTCAATCGACTACGTACGTCATTGGTAAGGCTTCCGGTCAGCAGTAGGCTATTAGTTATGTTTTTGGGGAGTCGAAAGTTATATGTGGATTTTTGACTGCACAGGGGCTCAGCGCCCCAAGCCCTGCATTGTTCAAGGCTCAGCTATACCCCTAGCCAACAAGTGCAGCTATCCTTCTGCAAGGGCTGCTGGGTTCTCTCTTGCCTTATGCCTCAACCAGCCTTCTCGCCCTGGAACGTGCACCCCTGGAGGATCCTGGTGAACTGCTAGGTCTGACTTAGCTCCTCCCGAGGTGGAGTGGGATGAGGTCTTGTGGTGTAGTGGTTAAGCTCTTGGTTGCTCACCAAAAGGTCAGTGTTTCAAATCCTGAAACGCTCCATGCTCCATGCAAGAAAGATGCAGCAGTCTGCTTCCATTAAGGATTACAACCTTGGAAACCCTGTGGAGCAGTTCGACTCCATACACACGGGGTCACCATGAGTTGGAATTGACTCCATGGCAACTAACAACATTATATAATTATGAGAGATAGTTGATGATAAATGCAAAGCTAAAACCAAACCAAACTCACTGCAATCGAGTTGGTTCCAACTCATAGTGACCTCCATTGGCTTTCCAAGGCAGTAAATCTTTATGGAAGTAGATTGCCCTGTCTTCTTTCCACAGAGTGACTGGTGGGCTTGAACCACCAACCTTCTCATTAGCAGTTAAATGCCTTAGGCATTGCACCACTGGAGCTCCTTATAATAAGTGCAGACTGTGATAAACACACAGGAGCAATTTACAGTGTTACTACAAGACCTTCTGTATGAGAGGGCTGGGGAAAATACAAATTGAATGGCTAGAGATTTTAAGAAAGGCAATGAAAGTTTAAATCCATAGCCTAGGTAATTTGGATGAAACAGAATTTAGATTGCTTGTCTTTATCTTTACCAGTCATTTCATCTCCTCTGGGAAACTTCTTTAATGAACCTCAGTAACCTTTCTCTGAATTCCTTGCACATTTACAGACTGTAATACTCAATCTAATACCTGGACTATATGCTTCCCAGAGGTCCTTTAAAATCCTTTTCTGTGTATGAGTATCTGACTAAGTAGACTGTAAGAGCTTCAATGATAAGGACAGTTTTCTCCTCTTGTCTTGCTCTCTTCTTAATATTATTGAGCAGCCCTTTTTTTCTGGTGCTTTATCGCCAGTGAGGAGCCCTGGTCTGCATCCAGTACAGAAGAAGACACTTTGAGAAAGGTCTCAAACTTTTGGGCCCATCTGGATCCTGCATTTGGCTGAGTCTTCATCTCAGTGGTCTGCCATGTTGCCTGCTGATCTTGAGACTGTTTCTGGGCTTGAAATTTGGAAGACAGCTACCTGGCCAACCAATTGGAAGAGATCCATATTTGTGCTTATTCCAAAGACAGGTGATCTAACAGATGTGGAAATTATCAAGCAACATCATTAATATCACACGCAAGTAAAATTTTGCTAAAGTTAATTAAAAAATGATTGTAGTAGTATATTGACAGGGAACTGTCAGAAATTCAAGCTGGATTCAGAAGAGGATATGTAATGAGGGATATCTTCGCTGAAGTCAGATGGAGCTTGGCTGAAAGCAAAGAATACCAGAAATATATTTATCTGTGTTTTATTGACCATGCAGAGGCATTTGACTGTGTGGAGCTTAACAAATTATGGGTAACATTGTAAAGAATGAGAATTCCAGAACACTTTATTGTACTCAAGGAGCTCTCATGGTGTATTGGATAAGGCATTTGACTGCTAACTGGAAGGTCAGTGGTTCAAACCCACCAGCTGCTCCATGGAAGGAAGACAGGGCAATCTACTTCCGTAAAGATTTATAGCCTCAGAAACCCAATGGGGGTCACTCTGAGTCGGAAATGACTTGATGGCAGTGAGTTTAGTTTTATGTTTTTTTATTGTGCTCATGAGGAACCTATACATAGACTAAGAGGCTACCATTCAAACAGAACAAGGGGCTACTGAATGGTTTAAAATCAGGAAGGGAATGTGTCAGGGTTGCATCCTCTCACCATACTTATTCAATCTGTGTGCTGAGCAAATAATCTGAGGAGCTGGACTATATGAAGAATGTGACATCAGGATTGGAGGAAGCCTTGTTAACAACCTGCTATGGCATACTGCCTAAGGCATTTGACCGCTAACCAGAGGCTGGTGGTTCAAACCCACCAGCCACTCCTCGGAAGGAAGATTGGGCAATCTACTTCTGTAGTAATACCGTCTCGGAAATCCAAAAAGGGGTCACTGTGAGATGGATCTGACTCGACAGCAGTGAGTTTGGTTTTGAGATATGCGGATGACACAACCTTGCTTGCTGAAAGTGAAGATGACTTGAAGCACTTACTGTTGAAGATCAAAGACTACAGTCTTCAGTATGCATTACACCTCAAAATAAAGAAAACAAAAATCCTCACAGTTGGACCAATAAGCAGCAGCATGATAAATGGAGAAAAGATTGAAGTTGTCAAAAATTTCATTTTACTTGGATCAACAATCAACATCCATGGAAGCAACAGTCAAGAAATCAGATGTATTGCATTGGGCAAATCTGCTGCAAAAGAACTCTTTAAAGTGTTAAAGAGCAAAGACACTACTTTGAAGACTAAGGTGCACCTGACACAGGCCATGGTATTTTCAATAGCCTCATGTGTATGTGAAACCTGAACAACAAATAAGGAAGACTGAAAAGGAATTGATGCATCTGAACTGTGGTGTCAGCAAAGAATACTGAAAGTACCATGGACTGCCAGAAGAATGAATAAATCTGTCCTGGAAGAAGTATAGCCAAATGCTCCTTGGAAGCAAGGAGAGACAGACTTCATCTCACCTACTTTGGTCATGTTATCAGAAAGGACCATTCCCTGGAGAAGGATATCATGCTTGGTAAAGTGGACGGTCAGTGAAAAAAGAGAAGACCCTCAATGAGACAGATTGGCTGCAACGATGGGCTCAGGTATCGCAAGGATTGTGAGGATGGTGCAGGACTGGG
>NW_006921670.1:2558411-2563777 GCF_000298275.1 Orycteropus afer afer
CTACTTCCGTAGTGATACTGCCTCGGAAACCCAAGGAGGGGTCGCTATGAGTCAGGGCTGACTCGACGGCACATAACAACAACAACAACAACAGCATCTAATAACAACAACTATTGGAAAATTCCACCTCCCGCATCCTAACAATTATGTTGGTTTGTTTGTACCTACAGTTCATAAACATTTACATTTCAGTCACACTGGCAGCCAGTTTTGGGTATGTGAGAGCGAACTTGGCCTGACAACTTATCTACAAGGCCTTCCCTGCCTCAGTTAGGTGGTGGTTGGATGTGGCAGGGGGCAGAGGGGGCAGGAGTCCACATTGGTATCTTACCCTTTATCAGTCTTTTTCTCTGTAACATTAATTCTTCTCTCTGGAATCTCTCTGGATCTAGTTCCGAGTAGTCCCAGTTGTTGTAGCTCTGTGGGCAAGGATATATACCTAAGAGGGAGCCAAAAATGATCATGAAAACTGGAGAAAGAGAGACCAGAGGCAGAAAACTCAGGACAGAGAATGGCAAGGCGCCCCCTGCTGGCCGTAGAGAGGCTATGCTTCAGTATTAGGTCCTTGCACTGGCCTCGTGGTCTTGAGTAAGACACTCCTCTCTAGAGGGCGTTGGTGTATCTTCTGGGCAGTGGGGAGAATGATGCCTACCTGCCCACCTGTGCTATACAAACGTGAAGGCATTGTAATTATTTGCGTTCCTATCCACCGTCTCTGTTCCTGCTGGACTGTGAGCTCCCTGCGGGCAGGAGCTGGGTCGTACTCATCCTGGACTTCCAGCGCTCGGTACTGGACATGGTACACAATAAGCAGATGCTCAGTGCATGTTTGTTGAAGGTACCATCACATTTAGTTAAGTGCCTGAAAGTGGTTCCCCCCAAATATTTGATGGTGCGAATATTCTTCTTTTAAGGAAACTGTGTTTCAGAGTCCTGGCTTCTTGGAACCTGGACTCTGAGACATTAGAGGTTTGCTACTTTCTCCCTCTGTTCTTTTATTTAGGAAGGAAAAGACCAAGGCTTCCTTGAGAAGCATGAACTGCTGTGCAAAGCTGCTGGCAGCCTTGGACAAGGCAAGTGGACAGGCGGTTTATTACTGAGGATGAATTGGAGGAAGGTGGTATATATGGGGGGTTCTGCCTTGGACCAAAGGAAGGAAGAGAAAGAAGAGAGTCAGAATGGGAGGCAGGATTGCCTGGTGGCCACAGGCCTAGCTTTGGAGACACACAGCCCTGGAGTTAATACCTGCTCCCCCATTTGCTTGCTACCGGGCTCCTCTGATCTTCAGCCTCCATGCCTTCCCTTCTCCCCACTGCAGCCATGTTAAGGGAATTAAGTGGGTGGGAAGAAAAGAGTTAACACAGCAGGCCCAAGACTGCTCTCCTTAGAAAGGCCTGCTTACAAGGTTGGCCCTTACTGGTGTCTGGTACCTTGGCTGGGGAACCGTTCCCTACACTGACAGACACCTATCCCTAGTTAATAAGAGTGGCCCACTCTGACTTGACTGTTAGTACAATATGCCTTATGGTAAGTACTGCTTTCCTTCTGGGAGTCTGGAATTTGGGTCCATGCTAGACAGAGGCTGCCTATGTGCCCAGCCCCCAGCAAAAACCTTGGGCACCGAATCTCTAATGGGCTCCCCTGGGCAGGAACATCGTGCAAGAGTTTCTGATCTTTGTCACTGGGAAAGAGTGTGCTCTGTGACTCCCCGTGAGAGGAGGAGAGTGCCAGAAGCCTGAACGTGGATCCCTTTGGACCCCACCTGTCTCTTCACTCTATGATTGATTGGCTGTGTGTCCTGGAGACACCACAGTGATAATGCTTAGCCATGACTACAATCATATGCTCAGTGCTGTGAGTCCCTCTAGTGACTCTGAATATGAAGGTGGTCTTGGGATCGCTGATACAATGCGATAGGTAAAAAGTGCTTAATTAACACGGTACCTAGTACACAGGACCCTCTCGACAAAAGGTGGCTTTAAAAAAAATTAATAGACTTTGCTTTTTACAAGGAGCTCTGGGGTCATAGTGGATAAAGTGCTTGGCTGCTAACCAAAAGGTTAGTGGTTCAAACCTACCAGCCACTCTACAGGAGAAAGATGTGGCAATATGCTTCCATAAAGATTCACAGCCCTAGAAACCCCATGGGGCAGTTCTCCTCTGCCCTACAGGGTCATTATGAGTCGGAATTGACTAGACAGCAATGGGGTTACTTTTTATAGCAGTTTTAGGTTTACAGAAAAAAATGAGCAGAAAGTACAGAGAGTTCCCAAATACTCCCTCTCCCCATGCCCAAAGTTTCCTCTATTATTAACACCCTGCATTGGGTGGTGCATTTTGTACAACTGATAAGCTAACAATACACTATTATTAATTAAAATCTATAGCTTACACTAGGGTTCACTCTTTGTGTTGTACAGTCCTATGGGTTTTCACACATGCTTAATGTCACATGACCACATTACAGTATCATACAGGATCGTTTCACTGCCCTAAAAATTCCCTTTGCTCCTAGACAGGTGTATAAGGTGAACTTGTACACCAGGTGGATACACTCCTTAGAACAATCAACCAATGTAGACCATAAGAGCAGCATTTGCACAGGGAGATAGCTCAGGAAGCAGGAATGCATAGGAGAATAGGACACAGGGAAGAGGTAACTACAAGGAGGAAGTGGGAAGAGAGCTGTTATGTTGTGGGGACTGCAATCAATATTGTGAAACAAAATGTGTATGAACTGCTGTGTGGAAAATGAATTTGCTCTGCAAACTTTCAACATCACAATGTGAAAAAGAGTAATTCCCTGTGCTCCACCCATTCATCCCTCTCCCTTCCCCACCCCCCACCCCACGTCATAAGAGTTGGAATCATACAACATGTCACCTTTTCAGACTCGCTTCTTATCACTTAGCAGTATGTGTTTAAGGTTCCTCTGTGTCATTTCATGGCTTGAGCACTCACCGTGTTTATCACTGAATAATACTCCATGTGCCATTAGTTGCTAAGCCACTCACCTAATGAAGGGCATCTTGGTTATTTCCAACTTTTGCCATTACGAACAGCATTGCAGTAAACATTTGTGTGCAGGTGTTTGTGTGGACATAAGTTTTCAGCTCATTTGAGTAAATACCTAGGAGTGTGATCGCTGGATTATAGGGTCAGCCTATGTTTAGCTTTTTAAGAAATTGCCAGACTGTCTTCCAAAGTGGCTGTACCATTTTTGCCTTCCCACTAGCAATGAATGAGAGTTCCTGGTGCCCCACATCCCTGCCAGCATTGGGGTTGTCAATGTCTCAGATTTTAGCTATTCTAATGGGTGTGTAGTGATATCTCATTGCTGTTTTAATCTGTAATATCCTCATGACATATGCTGTTAAAGCATCTTCTCATTTACTTATTTCCCATTTGTGTATCTTTGATGAGATGTCTGTTTAGATCTTTTGCACACTTTTTAACTGGGTTTTTTGTTTAATAATAGCCTCTCCTCTGAAGGAAGATTGGGCAATCCACTTCCATAGTGATACCGCCTCGGAAACCCAAGGAGGAGTCACTATGAGTCGGATCTGACTCGACGGCAGCGAGTTTCGCTGTTTTTTTGGTAACAGATTTTAATAACGTGAGAAAGGGGAAGTAGGGAAAGGGACTAGAAAGTAGTAGTAAAAGCAATGACAAAAAGAAAAAAAAAGAAAGGAAATGTCAAGCTGGCCTCATGTAGGGAGTGGGGAGTGACTACAGCTGGGCCACCTGGGGTCACACGGGGGTGGGAGGATGGGATGATCTAACCAGCATCCTGTTTCTGGTCCTGAATTCTGGTTCCATCAGCCCCCACAGATGGTTGACTAAGGAGCTCAAAAGCCAGGATCTTCTTAGAAGATCCCAGGCTCCCTGAAGTTGTTTCCTGGCATGAAAGGGGGACTAGGACGGAATCGCTCAGGACTGTTTTGAGGAAGTAGGAAAATTCGTACTCCTTTGGGGCTCACACTACACGTTCTTTAATGTCAAGGAGAAAAAAGGAAGACTGCCTTGACAAAGGCAATCACACACCCGGGCTCCGAGAGAAACCGTTTTCCCGGAGTTGCTTTCCCGTAGAAAGAAGTGGCTCTCACCTGCAATCCACAGGCTCATTGTGTTGCAGATTTCAGTCTTGAACTCGTGCGTGTTGAACCAGGACTGTGGGAAGCAGCAGCAGAAGCTGGTGTACAGGCCTTGACTCAGGAGGCTCGGCAACCTCTGGGGGCAGGCAGAGCGCGGTCAGAGCTCCGGGTATTTCTGTACCCAGGAAAAGAGCCCTTGACCCCAGAAAACGATCGTGGTAAGAGTCCTCTTTCTTAAAAGCATCAATCAAGGGGACAATTCCAACAATTAATAGAAGTCTACTTTGTGCCCGCTGCCAAGAACAGGGATTCCAGAACACTTCATTGTGCTGATGAGGAATCTGGATGTAGACCAAGAGGCAGTGGTTCAAATAGAACCAGGGGATACTGCAGGGTTTGAAGTCAGGAAGGGAGTGCGTCAGGGTTGCATCCTGTCACCATACTCATTCAATCTGTATGTTGAGCAAATAACCCAAGAAGCTGGACTACAGGAAGAAGAATGTGGCATCAGGATTGGAGGAAGACTCACAACTAACTAACTACTCCTTTTTGGAGTTTCTACTGGTGTCATTCTTTGGAAAAGACATCTGTTGATGCCAGAGTGAGGTAGACATCTACCGTAATTCTTTTTCTAAACATTGGTTGATGCTCACTTTTAAGATAGCCTCTTCATAGTGGGACCTGGATTCCTTAAATAAAACGTTGGCGTAGTTTCTGGATATCCGGTCAAACAGCTTCTTCTGGACCTCCTTGTTTGGCTACCGGGAACAAAGGGGGGAGAGGAGTCACGAGAGGGCCTTGTTGAAACAGCCAAGGGGCTGGGATTCTTTAAATAAGTATTTCTCTCAGGTTTAGGAATTTTATTCTCAACATACTTAACCTCTACGTTTTGTAGGGTTTATAAAGCATGTATGTAAAGGCAGAATGTTGTTGAGGAAAGAGCCCTGACTCAAGATCCTGGGTTCTCTGTTCTTAGCCCTGCCTTTTACCACCCACATGACATGGACCAGTTCCCAAAGCTCCCAAGAAAGAAGTGGGTGCCCAGACCAAAACTCAGAGCATTCTACTTCCCTGCCACAGCAGGACTTGGGTCAGCAAGTCCTGATGGCTCTATCTCCAAACTCGATCTCCAGTCTGATGGCCTTGAACCCACCAGAGCAAGAAGCAGACCAGCGTGGTGTTTGGGAGCATGGACTTGGGAGCCAGGGGGGCTCGGTTCAGTCCTCAGCTCTATGGCCTTGGGTATGTTACTTAACTCCCGTGTGTTTTTTT